>NC_138780.1:198190896-198661983 GCF_965119305.1 Pelophylax lessonae
CAGTATGAGAGAGTGAGAGCGATAACACCAAATTTAACACACCTGCTCCCCATTCACACCTATGACCTTGTAACACTAATGAGCCACCGGGGAGGGAAAATTCCTAATTGGACCAAATTTGGACATTTCCACTTAGGGGTGTACTCACTTTTGTTGCCAGCGGTTTAGACATTAATAGCCGTGTGTTGAGTTATTTTGAGGGGACAGCAAATTTACACTGTTATACAAGCTGTGCACTCACTACTTTACATTGTAGCAAAGCGTCATTTCTTCAGTGTTGTCATATGAAAATTATTTAATTTAAAATTAATCTATTAAATAGTAAAAATGTAAAACCCAACAATGACCTTGTCGTATTTGCTCCCTTTGGTCTGTTGAATATATAATTGAAATTGTTTAATTTTATCTGTTGGAGAAGCACCTGTTGATTAATATTATTATTATTATTATTATTATTATTATTATTATACAGGATTTATATGGCGCCAACAGTTTGCGCAGCGCTTTACAACATGAGAGCAGACAGTACAGTTACAATACAATTCAATACAGGAGGAATCACGAGCCCTGCTCGTTAGAGCTTAAAATCATAAAGGGAGGGTCAAATGTTACAAAAAGTAATAACTGTGGGGGATGGGCTGATGGAGAAGTACAGATGTTAGGTGGAGGTAGGATAGGCTTCTCTAAAGAGAAGAGTTTTCAGGGATTGCCTAAAAGCGGAAAGAGTGGAAGATAGGTGGACAGATTGGGGTAGGGAATTCCAAAGAATGGGAAAGGCTCTGGAGAAGTCCTGGAGGAGAGCATGGTAGGAGGTGACGAGGGAGCTTAAGAGCAGGAGGTCTTGGGAGGAACAAAGAGAACGATTTGGTTGGTATTTTGAGACTAGGCTAGTGATATAGCTGGGGGCTGAGTTGTGGAAGTTGTTGTTAGTATTTTGAATTTAATTTATTGGGTGAGTGAAAACCAGTGGAGGGATTGGCAGAGAAGGGTGGCAGATAATGAGCGTTTTTTTTTTTATTAAAAGTTTTATTCGTTTTTCATAGAGTAGGAGTCAAGCCCAATGAGCATTTGGTAAGGTGGATGAGTCTGGCAGCAGCATTCATGATGGACTGAAGGAGAGATAGCAGGTGAAAAGGAAATCCAATGAGGATAGAGTTGCAGTAGTCGAGGCAAGCGATGACTAGGATGTGAATTACAAGCTTTGGGTTCTCATTGGTTAGGAAGGGCCATACTTTGGAGATGCTGCATAGGTTAAGGCGTCAAAATATGGGTAGTGATTGGATGTGGGGCCGAAAGGAGAGTTCAGAGTCCGAGATTACACCTATGGCATCCCTGGCATGCAGGGATGGAATGATAGTTCTGCTATCAAGTCAGGGAAAGGGACACGTGGGGGAGGAAATATTATGAGCTCGGTTTTGGATAGATTGAGTTTGAAGAAGTGGTGTGACTTCCATATGGATCTGCCTGTTAGTAAATTAGTGATATATGAGGAGACTGATGGAGTGAGCTGAAGGGTAGAGAGATAGATTTTGGTGTCGTCAGCGTAAAAATGATATTGGAAGCCATGGGAGAATGTTAATTGTGTCAGATATTCAGAGCTGTCCTAGGCACACGTATCTCAAGGAGTACCCCCCTTTCCAGGGGCAGACTGCCAACTTTTGGCCCAGGTGGCAAGTACAAACCATTGGCCCATGGTGCAGCAACTTTGCCCCCTCTCACTCTCCCTCTTCCCGTCCTTCTCCTGACCCCCATTCCAGGCTGAAGCCCTGCTCCAGGTACTCTCTACTCACCGGCTGAATCCGGACTCCCAACCTGGCCAGCAAGGGGCAGTTGGGGGAGCTGGGACAGCATGGTTGGGGCTGGCTAGGGGAAGAGAGTCTCCAGTGGGGCATGAAACCGGCCTCTGCTCAGACACAGTTTACACCATCCATGCTGGGGAGGGAGGCTGCGCTCTGTCCTTGTCTTCAACCCGCACTCAGTAGGTCAGTGGCAGGGACATTTTACTTCTCTTCCCCAGGAATCCTTTAGACATGTCTGTGGCAGAAGCAGTGAAGCCTTTTTACAGGACATCAGAGCGGCCCAGGAGGCAATTGCCCCCCTGCCCCCTGGCCCAGTCCTCCCCTGCCCAGTTCTTGTGATTGACTACAAAACAATTCTCCCCTATAATTACTGGTAGGTGAACCAGCACAGTGCTCTACCCAGAACCTATAACACCCAATATTATTTCAATATATTCTCATGAAAATCAGCTTATGCAAATAACCCTAAAGTGGTGGTAAACTCTGTACTACTACTTGTGCCTACAGATAAGCCTATAATAAGGCTTACCAGTAGGTGCTGTGAATGTCTCCTAAACTTATATAGTTTGGGAGATATTCAGAGTGAATGCACCCGATAACATCATTGGCGCATGTGCTCTGAAGGTCCAGCTTACACACACATGCGCGGGAGTGACGTCATCGCGCCCCAGCCACTCATGTAGCCGGAGGCCGCAAACCTGGAAGCAGGGCCGGACTGGCCTAGCGGGATACCGGGAAATTCCCCGGTGGGCCGCCGGCCCTGGGGCCGCTTTAAGATAGGGCATCGCGGCAGCGCCGCTTTAAGATAGGGCATCGCGGCAGCGCCGCTTTAAGTATTGGGGCCGGCCGCTCTGATGATTGCCGCTGCAGCCCCGCCCCCGGCCCCCCCTGTGCTCCAGACAGGGAGTGACGGAGCCGGAGGGTCCATCCTACTCGTCAGCCGCTGTGAGCGGCATGACATCACGGGGCGGCTGCGCGGCGGGGTGGACCGTGGAACTGACTGGCTGTGGCTGTCACGGGCGCGCAGATGCCGATCCCTCCCACTGTCCCGCAACAACACTGACATCACGCGCCGCGCCAGCAGCCAGCAGGTGAGCCTGAAGAGTGAAGAAGATGTGAAGAAGAGTGAAGAAGATGAGAGAGAGTGAGAGGGGGGGTGCCGGGGTGGAGGAACAACAGCAAAGAGGCTTCAGTCACTGCAGCAAGAGGTTAGCATAGTTTTAAATCTTTGGAGAGTTGACACATCTATTAAAAGTATTGATGCAACTTGTACCATGCCCACCACATCTGCACCTCCTGTACCATGCCCACCACATCTGCACCTCCTGTACCATGCCCACCACCTCTGTACCTCCTGTACCATGCCCACCACATCTGCACCTCCTGTACCATGCCCACCACATCTGCACCTCCTGTACCATGCCCACAGCCTCTGCACCTCCTGTACCATGCCCGCAGCCTCTGCACCTCCTGTACCATGCCCACCACCTCTGCACCTCCTGTACCATGCCCACAGCCTCTGCACCTCCTGTACCATGCCCACCACCTCTGCACCTCCTGTACCATGCCCACAGCCTCTGCACCTCCTGTACCATGCCTGCAGCCTCTGCACCTCCTGTACTATGTCAGCAGCCTCTGTACCTCCTGTACCATGCCCGCAGCTTCTGCACCCCCTGTACCATGCCCGCAGCCTCTGCACCTCCTGTACCATGCCCCCAGCCTCTGCACCTCCTGTACCATGCCCATCACCTCTGCACCTCCTGTACCATGCCCACAGCCTCTGCACCTCCTGTACCATGCCCACCACCTCTGCACCTCCTGTACCATGCCCACAGCCTCTGCACCTCCTGTACCATGCCCGCAGCCTCTGCACCTCCTGTACTATGTCAGCAGCCTCTGTACCTCCTGTACCATGCCCGCAGCTTCTGCACCCCCTGTACCATGCCCGCAGCCTCTGCACCTCCTGTGCCATGCCCGCAGCCTCTGCACCTCCTGTACCATGCCCACCACCTCTGCACCTCCTGTACCATGCCCGCAGCCTCTGCACCTCCTGTACCATGCCCGCAGCCTCTGCACCTCCTGTACCATGCCCGCAGCCTCTGCACCTCCTGTACTATGTCAGCAGCCTCTGTACCTCCTGTACCATGCCCGCAGCTTCTGCACCCCCTGTACCATGTCCGCACAGCCCCTGTATCTCCTGTACCTTGCCTGCAGCCTCTGCATCTCCTGTACCATGCCCACCACCTCTGCATCTCCTGTACCATGCCCGCAGCCTCTGCATCTCCTGTACCATATCCGCAGCCTCTGCATCTCTTGTACCATGCCTGCAGTCTCTAAAATCTCTTGTGCCATGCCCGCAGCCTCTGCATCTCCTGTACCATATCCGCAGCCTCTGCATCTCTTGTACCATGCCTGCAGTCTCTAAAATCTCTTGTGCCATGTCCGCAGCCCCTGCATCTCCTGTACCATGTATGCAGCCTCTGACGTGTCCTCCTGTACCATGTCCACAGCCTCTGACGTGTCCTCCTGTACCATGCCCGCAGCCCCTGCATCTCCGGTACCATGTCCGTAGCCTCTGACTTGTCATCCATTACCATGTCCACACAGCCTATGACCACCTCCTATACCATATCCGCACTTTTACCACTTTTAACCAGAATTTGCGCTTATATATATATAAAGCCATATGTGCTTTCATATCTGTCTTATCTATATATAATACACTCTTCAAATGTGCTTTAAAATGCATGGTTTTCCCTTTTATGAACAAGAAAATAATGACGTTATGCTGTTGGGTCGGTATAATAATGCTATGGGGCTGGTATGAAATTATTTCCAGGGCTGAATTTTATTCCCAGTCCGGCCCTGCCTGGAAGGAAGACCAGGGGAAGCTGTCTCAGTGGTGACATTGCAACACGGGAGAGCTTCGTTCTAAAGTAAGTTTCTCATAATGTGCTAGTATGCAATGCATATTAGCACATTATGACATTGCCTTGCAGTTTTTTACCACTTTAAAACACGAGGAGATTAAGGGGGGGATATGATCACCATGTATAAATACATAAGGGGGGATATGATCACCATGTATAAATACATAAGAGGGGATATGATCACCATGTATAAATACATAAGGGGGGATATGATCACCATGTATAAATACATAAGGGCGGATATGATCACCATGTATAAATACATAAGGGGGGATATGATCTCCATGTATAAATACATAAGGGGGGATATGATCTCCATGTATAAATACATAAGGGGGGATATGATCACCATGTATAAATACATAAGGGGGGATATGATCTCCATGTATAAATACATAAGGGGGGATATGATCACCATGTATAAATACGTAAGGAGGGATTTGATCACCATGTATAAATATATAAGGGGTCCATATAGTGAACTTGGTGTTGAGTTGTTCACTTTAAGGTCATCACAGAGGACAAGGGGGCGCTCTTTACTTCTAGAGGAAAACAGATTTCATCTTCAAATACGGAAAGGTTTCTTCACCATAAGAGCTGAGAAAATGTGGAATAGACTCCCTCCAGAGGTGGTTCTGGCCAGCTCAGGAGATTGCTTTAAAAAGGCCTGGCTTCTTTCCTGGGTGTACTTATTATAAGTGGGTACTAATATTTATAGGTGAAGTTGATCCAGGGAATATCCGATTGCCTCTTGGGGGATCAGGAAGGAATTTTTTCCCCTGCTGTAGCAAATTGGATCATGCTTTGCTGGGGTTTTTCCCCTTCCTCCGGATCAACTGTGTGTATAGGATTGTGTATATGGGATTGCATGGTTGGGTTTTCAATACTGTTTTATTTATTTTTTGTTTTGTTTTGTTTTTTATTGGTTGAGCCAGATGCACTTGTGTCTTTTTTCAACCTGACTATGTAACACAGAAATTCACAAATTATTAAAAAAGTTAATTTCAACAAATCTAAAAAAATGTCCAAAGACTGCACGAATATTCCTTTGTTACCCACCAAGGATCTGTAATCTCAGTGTCATATAACATTGATGTTCTTAATGTCAACACCTCCACCCATGTGATCGGAGCAACTCTCCAGGCTGAACTGACCCCCCAATCAATAGAAGGTCAGTAGTCCTTTATACAGTAAAATCTCTACTATCGATCTTCTCCTTAACTCAAATGATTTTCCTCATTTCTTAATTGGTAGGTGTAGATGGACATGGACCTCTCATATCTCCCAATAAAACAAGCATTCCCATTATGTGATATTGTAAAAAAATGCTTTATTAACCACTTCACTCCCTGAATCCCTTGGAGTCCAGGAGCATTGTTTCTCTTTTTTTTTGGCATGGTCCCTATTCCATGAATTATATCTTCTAGGCTTTGTAGTCTACTTAAACATACCAATATACCTCTTTTTTTTTTTTTTTTTTTTCAAATTTAATTTAATAGGGTTTTAATTTTGCAGGAAATTTGAATACATCTACTTTCATGTACAATAAATAGTATAAAATATAGGGAAAAAAAGGCATTTTTCTCTAATTTTTCCTAATTCAACATAGGTAATGTGCACATCAACATATACAGTGCCTCTGGAAAGTATTCAAAGAGCTTCACTTTTTCCACATTTTGTTATGCTACAGTCTTATTCCGAAATGGTTTCAATCCATTATTTTCCTCAAACTTCTACAAACAATCCCCCATAATGACAACGTGAAAGAAGTTTTTTTGAAATCTTTGCAAATTTATTAAGAATAAAAAAACGCAAAAAAATTCCATATACACAAGTATCACAGCCTTTGCTCAATACTTAGTTGAAGCACCTTTGGCACAAATTAATGCATTAATTAATGGACCATACCATCTGAATGTCGCAGCTGAAATCGAGACTTATCAGACCAGAAAACATTTTTCCAATCCTCTATTGCCCAATGTTGGTGTGCCTGTGCAAACTGTAGCCTCGGTTTCCTGTTCTTAGCTGACCGGAGTGGCACCCGGAGTGGTCTTCTGCTCCTGTAGCTCATATGGTTCGAGGTTCGATGTGTTGTGCATTCAGAGATGGTATGCTGCATACCTTGGATGTAACGAGTGGTTATTGGAGTTACTGTTGTCTTTCTATCATCTCCAACCAGTCTGCCCATTCTCCTCTGACATCAACAAGGCATTTTCCTCCACACAACTGCCACTCACTGGATATTTTCTATTTTTTGGACCATTCTCTGTAAACCTGAGAGATGGTTGTCCTTGAAAATCCAAGTAGATCAGCAGTTTTTGAAATACTCAGACCAGCCCGTCTGGCACCAACAACCATGCCCCCTTCAAAGTCACCTAAATCCCCTTTCTTCCCCATTCTGATGCTCAATTTGAACTTCAGCAAGTCATCTTCACCAAATCTAGATGGCTAAATGTATTGAGTTGCCATGTGATTGCCTGATAAGCAATTTATGTTACCAAGCAATTTAATAGGTGTACCTAATAAAGTGGTCAGAGAGTGTATATCTCAGAGATTATATATAAATGTGGCTTTTATGTAATGCAGCTGTCAGGACCTGGACTTGAACCTGGGACCTCAGTTGTGTCTGTCAATGTCTCTGCTTGCTCAGCCACCTGGAATGCTGGACAGTTTCCTGGACAGTTTCCTGGACAGTTTCCTGGACAGTTTCCTGGACAATTCCTTGAATGATCCTGCTGTGAATCCTATTTGCCTTGAACCTTGAACTCTTTGCTCCTCCCATGAACTTCCTGATTTAAGCCATGTCTCTGCATTTTCCTGGTTGCCAGAATATTGTGCCTTCCCAGATGATATCTCGCTTTTGTCTCTCCTGCTGCCATCCGTGTCTTCGCTACCATTCATTATCGACTTTTAGCTTGTTCCTCGACTATGCTTCTGCTTAATTCCAACCTGCACCTATTTGTTACTGACCTTAGGCTTGTTCCTCGACTACGCTTATGCTTAATTCCAACCTGCAACTATTTGTTACTGACCTTTGGCTTGTTCCTTGACTACGCTTATGCTTAATTCCAACCTGCAACTATTTGTTACTGACCTTTGGCTTGTTCCTCAACTACGCTTCTGCTTGATCCCTACCTGCTATATCTGCTATTGGACCCTGACTTGCTCAACCCCTGCTGGGGCGATCCTGAGTACCGGGACCTGGTGCCAACATGCAGCAAAGCCCATCTCCACCACCAGGAGCTCTGGTGAACACCAGTTAGTACTTAGATTCTGCACCTCAGGTGAGCCTGTGTCATCTGCCAGGGTGACCTGCCTGTGTTCCTGTCCTGCTGGTTCCTGTGTGAGCTTCCACTGCTATAGGAATTGGTCTTCAAACCTGACCCCTGATCATGACAGAATATTCTGGCACAAACACGGAGGCCGCTATAGCAAGTGAAGGGACTCCTCTTAGGCAGCAAATTGCTGAGCTGCAAGAATTTGGTGTTACCTACCAAGAAAAAGTTGCTAAACTAGAAAGTATTTTGGAATGGCAACAGGAGGAGATTCATACTCTGTAGAGACAAATACTGGACCGAGGAGATACTAACATATATATGCCTCAGCCTCTACCATCTAAGTATAATGGAGAACGCCATCATTACAGAGGTTTCCTAAATCAGTGTTTATATTTCCAAACTCACCCTGCTGCATTTTCTTCTGGTTCCTGTGTGAGCTTCCACTGCTATAGCAACTGGTCTTCGAGCCTGAACCCTGATTGTGACAGCAGCTGAATAGTAGACCTGAAAGAGAACATACAGTATGTGTTTCACTATAGGAGCAGGGGCATAGATAAAGGTGGGGGTGTCAGGGGAGTCCAAACTCCCTAGAGTGTCCACAATGACAGCTAGTGTTGACAGCGCCTGAGCATGAGACACTCCTGCTGTCTCTCAGAAACAGGCAGTTTGGAGGGAAGGGGGCTCTCCTTAGCTTTTCTCAGCTCTAGTCATATGACCCAGCTGAAGGACAACTTTCTTTCATTATGAACTTGAGGCTCTGAGGAAGAGGCTAAGCCTCGAAACGCGTTAGCCTTCACAAATTCAGGGGACGACTCACCCTCAAGTTCCCTACGCTGAGGACTGCGTTCCTTGTGTGATATGCTTTTATCAAGAACTCGTTTTTGAGTATTTTTAATCTCTTCTTTTAAATAAACCTTCCAAAGGATAATGCACTAGGCCGGTGCACCCCTGTGTTTGCTTGTTGTTTTCATTATTAACTACCTGGTCTAGTGTGTATGTTATAGGAGAGATCAGTACTGGGAGAGATCTGTACAGGGAAAGATCTGTACTGGGGGAGCTCAGTGCAGGAGGAAATCTGTACTGTGGGATATCTCTACTGGGCAGAGCTGTATTGAGGGAGAGTGGCACAGTGGAAGATCAGTACTGGGGAATATCTTTACTTGGGGAGGGCTGTACTGGGGAATGTATGCTCTGGGAGTGAGCTGTACTGGGGAGAGCTGTACTGAGGTGAGATCTGTACTGGACGTTAATCTGTACTTACTATTGAGGTTAGAACTGTACTGAGAGCAATTCTAGCTTGGAAAGGGAGGTCATTTCAGTCAAATACAAATCCAATGGTCTTCCTATCCAAGCTCTTGTTGTCTTTTTTTATTACCAGTCGCTGCTCAGAATTGTTCCCCCCATCATTTGAGCTTGCAACTCCCCCAAAACTTCAACAGTGTGAATCACCTGTTAGTGTAATAAGCCATTTTTTTTATCCATAAAAAAATCACATCTATGTTAACATTAAGACCATCGACCTCCAATATATCCATCTTAAAAATCCAGAAAGTTTCAGCCTTGGATATTTATAGAAAACAGGTGTATAGGCGCTACAAACTTACCACAAAAAAGCTCCACCCGGTGCTCAGACCTTGGAGCTGCTGACACCTCCAACATACCAGAGTAAGGAAAGGGATGGTCAGAACTCAGGAAGACATCCATAATATATAGTATTTATGTACAAACATGTGCAATGCTGTAAAACAGTGTATGCGCTTCTGTCAGAGAAACAGCCATGCTGCAACTGGCGACTCTGCCAGTACTTCCAATGGCTGCAATGGACTCAGGCCATAGACTCATTGTCAGTGAAATGGCTGTGCTGCAAACTGGCAACTTTGCCAGTACTTCCCATGGCCGCAATGGACTCAGGCCATAGACTAATTCACTGGCCTATAAAAGGGCTCTTCTCAGCCCATCAGATTGCTGGATTGTCTTCAGCTCTTCCTGTTTCCTGTGCATTGCTACTTCCTTGATTCCAGTTTGACCCGGCTTGTTCCTGACTTGTCTGCTCTCTCTCCTGGCTTTGACCCTCGGCTCCGTCTGACCATCCCTGCTCCAGTTTGGCTCTCCCGTTATCTGATCTCGGCTTGGCTCACGGACTTGCTTCCTGTCTACCTGCCCTCCAGTACCTGATCTTGGCTTCCCCACGGACTTGTCTGCTTCTGGCTTCCCTACTATACCTTTGGCTTGCACCTGTTGCAGCTTCCTGTGTTTGACCCCCGGCCGGTCTTACACCTACTGCCTGGTTGTTCCTGGTTCCTCCTTGGACTGTCCGGTGTATTCCTGCCCAGCACTCTGCTAGAGATCGCCTGTCTACCATCAGGACCCTGCCGGCAACCAGTGCTTCTGTGGGCGCGACACCCTCTGTCTCAACCCCAGGGGTGTGCCGCACTCAGCCGCAAGGGGAACCCTCTCTACATCTCGGCCTCGGATCAGGTACGTGACAGCTTCGGACGTTAGTCCTTAGTCATGGCGCAATGACTAAGGAATAACATCTGAAATGCGTAGGCTGTTTTACAGCACTGAAAATATTTACTTAATAAAGAAATATTATTTTTTTTTTATGTCATCCTGAGTGCTGACCATTAGGGATGATCGAACGGTTCGGGTCCACCATCGGTTCGGCCCGAACATTGGGTGTTCGAGGTTCGGCCGAATTTAGAACTTTTTGCCCAAAAAGTTCGGAATTCGGCAACCAGAACCGCCCAAAATGCAATGCTTCAGGAAATGGGCTTTAAAAGCCCGTGATTGGACCAGAACCATTAGCAAAAGCCAATTGAGGGGGCAGGAGAATGCTAGGAATGTGATTGGAGTGACTAGGGGGTCCCTAGACCAATCATTAGTGAATACGCCCCCCAGTATATAAGATCGCCCCCGCCATATTCCCAGCATTGTTATACTGGACATGGAAGAGAGTGGAAGCAGTTCTGTTAATTTTACTTTAAAAGTGTCATTTAGCTATTTTTAGTGTGAGGAAAGGGATATCTAGTGTAGTTAGAGTGCTCCTTTACACTTAAGTTAGCTTCAAAAATTTAGTTTCTGTAGGGAAAGTGTTAAGTGTCAGGGGACCGTAGTGTAGTGTAGGGTTAACTGACAGTGACTGCTATGGCAGGGTGACAAAACCCTTCCATAGCAGGGTGACCGCTATAGAGAAATGATCATTTCTCTGCTTCGGGACAGGTATGTGGCTTCTCACCAGCAAGCATTTTTTAATGCTGCAGGGGCTGCCACTGCCAGTGCTTTTTTGAGGACATGTTTGATGTCAGACATGACATCTGAATATGTGTATAGGGGGTATATATAGACATATATGTCTGAATATATACCCCTAGACATATATAGGTGTGATAGTAGCAGAAATAAATGCTTGCGCTAATGAAATCATTTACAGTAATATATTTCTGCTACTATCACACCTATATATGTCTAGGGGTATATATTCAGACATATATGCCTATATATACCCCCTATACACATGTTCAGATGTTTTGCCTGCCTCAAAAGAACCCCAAAAAATGCCAAAAAAAACGCTAGCGTCAAAAAAAAAATGCCCAGGTGTGTTTTTGCTGGCATTTTTTGGGGGGTTTTGGAGGCAGGCAAAACATCAGAACTTGTGCACAGTACCACTATACACAAGTTCAGATGTTTTTCCTGACTGCAAAGAACCCAAAAAAATGCCTGCTATTAAACCGGCAAGGTGTTACAGCAGAGAAGCCATATTCCTGTGCTTAAAGTTTTCTAATACAAACGATCTTTTTTTTTATGGTTCTGGACATGCTACAAAGCTGAAACTTCACAGGTACACCTTTTAGACCCCCCAGACACAAAATCACACAAAAAAAAGTTCTTAAAAATTGTCATTTTTGATAAAAAAGCCAATTATTGAAAAATTAAAAAAAAAAAAAAAAAAAAAGAGATTTTTTGATTTTTACTTTGGATTTAGTATCTGGGGGGTCTAAAAAGTGTACATGTGAAGTTTCAGCTCTGTAGCATGTCCAGAACCCCCCAAAAATTAGCATTTTCTTATAATTTTTATTAGAACAGGAATACGGCTTCTCTACGGCGCTTTTTCTTGCATTTATCGGGCATTTTTGGAGGCAGGCATGACTTTTTTTGGATTTAGTGTCTGGGGGGTCTAAAAAGTGTACATGTGAAGTTTCAGCTCTGTAGCATGTCCAGAACCAGAAAAAAAGATAATTTTTCAGTAGAGCAGGGATGGTGGGACCCCTCTTTTACACTTATATGATCTTTTTTTGGGGTTCTGGACATGCTACAGAGCTGAAACTTCACAGGTACACCTTTTAGACCCCCCAGACACTAAATCACACAAAAAAAGTTCTTAAAAATTGTCATTTTTGATAAAAAAGCCAATTATTGAAAAATTAAAAAAAAAAAAAAGAGATTTTTTGATTCTTTGGATTTAGTATCTGGGGGGTCTAAAAAGTGTACATGTGAAGTTTCAGCTCTGTAGCATGTCCAGAACCATAAAAAAAAAAGATCGTTTGTATTAGAAAACTTTAAGCACAGGAATATGGCTTCTCTGCTGTAACACCTTGCCGGTTTAATAGCAGGCATTTTTTTGGGTTCTTTGCAGTCAGGAAAAACATCTGAACTTGTGTATAGTGGTACTGTGCACAAGTTCTGATGTTTTGCCTGCCTCCAAAATCCCCAAAAAATGCCAGCAAAAACACACCTGGGCATTTTTTTTTTTGACGCTAGCGTTTTTTTTGGCATTTTTTGGGGTTCTTTTGAGGCAGGCAAAACATCTGAACATGTGTATAGGGGGTATATATAGGCATATATGTCTGAATATATACCCCTAGACATATATAGGTGTGATAGTAGCAGAAATATATTACTGTAAATGATTTCATTAGCGCAAGCATTTATTTCTGCTACTATCACACCTATATATGTCTAGGGGTATATATTCAGACATATATGTCTATATATCCCCCCTATACACATGTTCAGATGTTTTGCCTGCCTCAAAAGAACCCCAAAAAATGCCAAAAAAAAACGCTAGCGTCAAAAAAAAAAATGCCCAGGTGTGTTTTTGCTGGCATTTTTGGGGGAATTTTGGAGGCAGGCAAAACATCAGAACTTGTGCACAGTACTACTATACACAAGTTCAGATGTTTTTCCTGACTGCAAAGAACCCAAAAAAATGCCTGCTATTAAACCGGCAAGGTGTTACAGCAGAGAAGCCATATTCCTGTGCTTAAAGTTTTCTAATACAAACGATCTTTTTTTTTCTGGTTCTGGACATGCTACAGAGCTGAAACTTCACATGTACACTTTTTAGACCCCCCAGATACTAAATCCAAAGAATCAAAAAATCTCTTTTTTTTTTTTTTTTTTTTAATTTTTCAATAATTGGCTTTTTTATCAAAAATGACAATTTTTAAGAACTTTTTTTGTGTGATTTTGTGTCTGGGGGGTCTAAAAGGTGTACCTGTGAAGTTTCAGCTCTGTAGCATGTCCAGAACCAGAAAAAAAGATCATATAGGTGTTAAAGTTAAAGGAGGCTCCCGAACCACATCCCTGTTCTACTGAAAAATTATCTTTTTTTTTTTCATGGTTCTGGACATGCTACAGAGTAAAAATCAAAAAAATCTCTTTTTTTTTTTTTTTTTAATTTTTCAATAATTGGCTTTTTTATCAAAAATGACAATTTTTAAGAACTTTTTTTTGTGTGATTAATAGTTAATGGGGCATGACCCAGAACCCTAGGCACTTTTTAGGGGCATTTATTGGGTTTTAGGGCTTAAAAATGGTGTTTTTTGATTACAGAAGTTCGGGTCCCATTGATTTCAATGGGGTTCTGAAATCCGGGCCGAACTTTCGTGAAGTTCGGGTGTTCTGGTCGAACCGAACTTTTCAAAAGTTCGATCATCCCTACTGACCATCTCCTTCCTCCTTTTTCTTGGATATCTCCCTACATACATTATACTAGACCTCCTGTAGTGTTTCTCCACTTACTTTAATCCCTAAAGTGATTAGTCTCTGTTATGCCAATTTATAAAATGCATGGATAAAATTTGATGTTTACAGTAACCTTTAATATCATGTAAATGTTTACTAATCTTTTTACCAAGTACTGTACATCCTATGTATTAGAGTCCACAAGGGCATTGTATTACATGTCACATATTTGGTAGATCATGTCATAAATATATTATTCTTTAAACTATTTTCCCTGCTTAGTTAAATGTTATAAGTAGGTTTTCTCCTTTGGTGGTTCCTATAGTTTTTACGTGCTCCACACTACCCACATGCATAAAATGCTTTACAATCAAATAAAGTAAGAAATAAAAAAGAGGGGTAATAATATACCCCATGTTTTCTGCGCTTGCAACAAAAATGTGTGAAATGTGAAATAGTGATTACATTTCAAAAATATATAACAATACCATGAAAATATATAAAGCCCACACGCACCATAGACACTAATACAGTATGTACCAAACAGGTTCTGAAAGGAATAATTATATAAATAATCCTTATTAAAGATAACAATTATTAGTGTCCATAAAGATCAGTCTATGCTGGGTGTAATAGTACACCATGTAGGTATGTAAATCCAAGGTAGGAGCCCAAAAAAACAGATCCAAGTAGAGTAGTGCTTGAAATGGAAAGAGGCGAGGGACCACCGCTGTGCTCGGGGGGTGTGTGTCAGAAAAACTCACCAGAAAGGTTGGATCCCCTAATACCTTACGGCAGGGGGATCATTCAGGCTTAGAGAAAGCTTATTCCTCCTCCCAGTGCATTCGCGGTGCTGCTGGTCCTCCTGCAGTTCCTGATTATGGGTTCTCCTATGTATCCCTGTATATAGACTCCGTGGGTATCGGATGTCAAAAAATAGGAAGCCTTATAGTGAAGTCCATAAAAATTATTTATTTAGGTATATATGGGTCAGTCATAAAAAAAAATTGCATGCATAAGAGACAGACCAGGTAAAAACTTAGTAAACCCAAATAAAAGAAGTTTGTATAAGACTGAACACGGATAGTGCACCCTAACGGTGTGCACTGAGGGTAGAGGAGGACGGAGAACGCCGGTTTCTGCATGCGTTCCAAGACCGTCCTGCCAAACTACCGGTCACGTGTCCTACGTGCGTTCCAAATTGACGCGTTTCGTCATCAACGTATGGCGTCCTCAGATCTTGTAATGGATTTATTTAATCAAATAAAGTGGTTTTATTTTTAATAGGGCTTTTTTACCTTAGCAGCTATTTGATTCTTTTTGTAGGTGCCGTTCATTAAAAAAAAAGATGGTCTATCAGGCTACCAGTTTGCTCAATGGTGACCCTCTCATCTGGTTCCTTTGTCATCTCCTCTGCATTTTAGTAGAGCACCTCTCCAAGTCATCTTCAGAAGTAATCATCTGTGTTTTTTGCTGTTTGGAACAGGATTGTAAGAAAAGCCCTCTAGTCACTTTGGTCTCTAACAAAGTATATGATCCTCATGAACCTCATAGCAAGCATATTTTATTGTTTTAAAAAAATCCTCTATATAAGGTTCTCTAAATGGGACAGTTTACATTGTTTTTGCACTGGTGCACAGTCATGTTGGAATAGGAAGGGGCCATCCCCAAACTATTCCCACAAAGTTAGGAGCATGAAGTTGTCCAAAGTGTATTGGTATGCTGACGCCTTAAAAGTTCCCTTCACTGGAACTAAGGGGCCAAGTCCAACCCCTGAAAAACAACCCCACACCATAATCCAGTGAACACCAAGGTTCATAAAGACATGGATAAGGGAGTTCGGGGTGGAGGAAACTGACTGCCCTAACCTCAATCCGATAGAACACCTTTAGGATGCATTAGAGCGGAGACTGTGAGACAGGCCTTCTGTCCAACATCAGTGCCTGACCTCACAAATGTGCTTCTGCGAGAATGGTCAAACATTCCCATAGACACACTCCTAAACTTTTTGGACAGCCTTAGAAACATAGAAACATAGAATGTGTCGGCAGATAAGAACCATTTGGCCCATCTAGTCTGCCCAATATATCTGAATCCTATGAATAGTCCCTGGCCCTATCTTGTATGAAGGATAGCCTTATGCCTATCCCATGCATGCTTAAACTCCTTCACTGTATTTGCAGCTACCACTTCTGCAGGAAGGTTATTTCATGCATCCACTACTCTCTCAGTAAAGTAATACTTCCTCATATTACTTTTAAACCTTTGCCCCTCTAATTTAAAACTGTGTCCTCTTGTGGTAGTTTTTCTTCTTTTAAATATGCTCTCCTCCTTTACCGAGTTGATTCCCTTTATGTATTTAAAAGTTTCTATCATATCCCCTCTGTCTCTTCTTTCTTCCAAGCTATACATGTTAAGGTCCTTTAACCTTTCCTGGTAAGTTTTTTCCTGCAATCCATGTACTAGTTTAGTAGCTCTTCTCTGAACTCTCTCTAGAGTATCTATATCCTTCTGCTGGCATTTCGTGCTGCTCTATTACATTGTCTTCCCACCTTTAAGTCTTCTGAAATAATTACTCCTAAATCCCTTTCCTCAGATACTGAGGTCAGGACTGTGTCAAATATTCTATATTCTGCCCTTGGGTTTTTACGCCCCAGGTGCATTATCTTGCACTTATCCACATTAAATTTCAGTTGCCAGAGTTCTGACCATTCTTCTAGTTTTCCTAAATCCTTTTCCATTTGGCGTTTCCCTCCAGGAACATCAACCCTGTTACATATCTTTGTGTCATCAGCAAAAAGACAAACCTTACCATCGAGGCCTTTTGCAATATCACTTATGAAGATATTAAACAAAATTGGTCCCAGTACAGATCCCTGAGGTACCCCACTGGTAACATGACCTTGTTCTGAATGTTCTCCATTGACTACAACCCTCTGTTGTCTGTCACTCAGCCACTGCCTAATCCACTCAACAATATGGGAGTCCATGCTCAATGACTGCAGTTTATTGATAAGTCTTCTATGTGGGACAGTGTCAAAAGCCTTACTAAAATCTAGATATGCAATGTCTACTGCACCTCCACCGTCTATTATTTTAGTCACCCAGTCAAAAAAATCTATAAGATTTGTTTGACATGATCTCCCTGAAGTAAACCCATGTTGTTTTTCATCTTGCAATCCATGGGATTTAAGATGTTCCACAATCCTATCCTTTAATAGGGTTTCCATTAATTTGCCTACTATTGATGTCAGACTCACTGGTCTATAGTTGCTCGATTCCTCCCTACTACCTTTCTTGTGAATGGGCACGACATTTGCCAATTTCCAATCTTCCGGGACGACTCCTGTTACTAATGATTGGTTAAATAAATCTGTTAATGGTTTTGCCAGCTCACCACTAAGCTCTTTTAATAATTTTGGGTGTATCTCATCAGGACCCTGTGACTTATTTGTCTTCACTTTAGACAGCAATCTTAGAACGTCTTCCTTTGTAAAGACACATGCATCAAATTATGCATTAGTCATCCTTTCGAGTGGAGGTCCTTCTCCTTCTTTTTCTTCTGTAAAAACTGAACAGAAGTATTCATTAAGGCAGTCGGCTAGCCCTTTATTCTCTTCTACATACCTTCCGTCCTTTGTTTTTAATTTAGTTATTCCTTGTTTTAATTTCCTTTTTTCATTTATATATCTGAAGAATGTCTTATCCCCCTTTTTCATAGACTGAGCTAGTTTTTCTTCTGCCTGCGCTTTAGAAGTTCTTATAACTTGCTTGGCCTCTTTCTGCCTAATCTTGTAGATTTCCTTATCTTCATTGCTCTGGGTTTTTTTATAATTACAAAATGCTAGCTTTTTATTTTTAATGATTTGGGCCACTTCTGCTGAGTACCACAGTGGTCTCTTCCTTTTTTTGCTTTTACTGACAAGTCTAATGCAATTTTCTGTTGCCTTCAATAATGCACCTTTTAAGTAGTCCCATTTCTCCTGGACTCCATGTAATCCGTTCCAGTCTGATAAGGACTCATTTATGACTAATTTCATTTTTGAAAAGTCTGTTTTTCTAAAATCTAAAACTTTTGTTTTTGTGTGGTGTGACTCTTTCACAGTTCTTATATTAAACCACACTGACTGGTGATCACTAGATCCCAAGGTTTCGCCTACAATGACATCATGTACCGAATCCCCATTTGTGAATACCAAATCCAAAATGGCCTCCCTCCGGGTTGGCTCCTCAACCACTTGTTGCAGAGACAACCCCAGTAGGGAATTTAGAATATCTGTACTCCTGGTAGAACTTGCTTTTTTGGTTTTCCAGTTTATATCTGGAAGATTGAAATCTCCCATAATGATAACTTCTCCTTTCATTGTCATTTTAGCTATTTCTTCAACTAGTAGATCATCTAGTTCTTTAACTTGACCAGGTGGTCTATATATCACACCTACACGAGTTACTGCATTATTAGCAAACTGCAACATAACCCAAACTGACTCTATGTTGGCCTCACCAACTTGTATTAGGTTAGATTTAATGCTATCTTTCACATACAGGGCCACTCTTCCTCCTTTCTTGCCTTCTCTGTCTCTTCTGTATAAAGAGTACCCTGGTATGGTTATGTCCCAGTCATTTCTTTCATTAAACCATGTCTCCGTAACAGCCACTAAATCTACATTCTCAGATGCCATTATTGACCCAAGTTCATTGATTTTTTTACCTAAACTGCGAGCATTTGTGGACAGGACTCTGAGCTTATCATTTCTTAACCTCTGTGCTTCTGACCTGTTCTGGCATTGTTTCGGGGGGCAATTGGACTCTTGTATTTTCACTCTTTTGCCCCCCCCTTCCTAGTTTAAATACTCTTTCGCAAATTCTTGGAGTTGTTCACTAAGTACATTTGTTCCTTTGAGAGAAAGATGCAAACCATCTTTTTTGTACAGTTCCTTTCTATTCCAAGTAGAGCTATCATGAGAAACAAAGCCAAATCCTTGCTCTTGACACCATTTACTAAGCCATATGTTGAACTCCTTTATGCGCCTCTGCCTATCATTCTGAACATTATGCACAGGCAGAACTTCAGAAAATGAAATCGTGGATGCAAAATCCTGTACGTCATTACCAAGTGTGATAAAAGATTTTTTCACCTCTGACAATTGCAAGCCAGGTCATTTGTCCCTAGATGGACAAGAACATCCACGTCCCCTTCCTGCTTTGCTTGCTTAACAATATTAATAATACGTCTTCTATCTCGTCTAGCAGTAGCACCAGGGAGACATCTCACAAAACCATTTTCTTTAAGCTCCACACTTCTTATGTTTGAATCACCCAGCAACAGCTGCTTCCTTTGAGACTTCACTTTATCTTTTTTGTCCTTGGCTGCAGTCTTGCATACATTAGACATAGGAGTCGATGGTTTCTCACCCTCTGTGCTTGAGTCCATATCCATGTTGTCCTTACATTCTGAGAGTGTTGCAAATGAATTATGGAGAACCACCGACTGTGGGACATGTCTTCTATCCACCACTTTAAGTCTTCCAGAACCTACAGTAACCCATCTGCCATTTCTGGGGGTCCTCTGTGGCAGTGGCATTGCAGCAGTCCCAGCTGGAGTTTGTTTAACAGATAATTTAAATATCTCTGATTTCAAAAATGCAATTTCCTGCTGCAGTAAGGAGAATTGTCTACAGATCTGACAGCATCCGAATCTCCAAAGAGTGGAACATGAAATAAATGCACAACAATTCCTGCACTGAACCAAGTCTGCCATTTTAAAGAGGAGAAAAAAAAATTATAAATTTAAGTCAAACAAATCTTACCTTTTTTTTTTTTTTTAATTTTTTTTCTTTTTTCCACCTTCCAGCCTACCTCCTGACTATCTCCTGCAATATTGTGCATTTGCTAATGAGACTTCTCAGAAGAGTTGAAGCTGTTATAACTGCAAAGGGTGGGCCAACTCAATATTGAACCCTACAGACTAAGATTGGGATGCCATTAAAGTTCATGTGTGTGTAAGGGCAGGCGTCCCAATACTTTTGGTAATATAGTGTATATACTTTGCTGTCAGTTTAGGTAAAAACATGTTTTTTTTGTTAATAACTTCCCTTATTTCACATATAGGTTCAAATCTAGGAAAGTTATACCATTCTTTCATTAGTAGTGTGATATAAGAATTTAATATAATATTCACGATGGTTCATCATTTCCCAAAATGTCATCAGAGACTCTTTACTTCCCTTCCAAATTATAACAATGTCATCTACGAAACTAGTTCAGGGTGAGTGTCAAAAAATATGGATTATCTCTCCCCCCGGTCCACATACAGATTGGCTAGTGATTGGAGCAAATGTTGTTTCTATGGCTGAGCCAACTCTTTGTAAATTGAAATCTCCATCGTGCCAGAAGAATTCATGCCTAAGTAGAGATTCAAGAACCTTCAGAATACATTTCTATTGATTTTTATTTTTTTTGTTGTCATTTCTTATGTTTAACGCCAATTTCACTGCTTATATTGCTGCTTCATAGAGATGTCACATCAGTTGTGACCTGTATATATTTGGGATTATATTCTATGGTTTGCAAAATTGGCTGTAAATCCTTAGTATTTTTTTTTTTTTGGTATCTTTTACAATTTTTTACTATATTTTTCAATATTCTCTTTACACCTATGACTTTGCACAACTTTTTGATGTATTATCTCATTCCACTTTAGCTACAAGCAGGGACGGACTGACCATTCGGGGATTAGGGCACTGCCCGAGGGCCCAGGGTCAGTAGGGGGCCCCATGAGAGGCTACACACTACAGAAAGAAGCCAGGAACTTCCATGCAGGCTATGCTGTGGTAGATATTTAAATACCCACTCTATGTGGCTGAGCTGCAATTTGTAGATGGGGCTTTGTGTGGCTTGAGTGTGGACACAGGGGGCCCCATGATCTCTGATTGCCAGGGGGCCCCATGAGTTGTCAGTCCTCCCCTGGCTACAAGGTTCTATAAGTTGTCCGCCCCAGGTGCATCCATCAGATCACCCTGCTAGATAGTTCCTCTCCTCTCATCCACTCGATCCCAATTCTTCATACACACAATCTATACCTTTTTATATTGGGAATGTTTTTGCAAGCAGATCTCCCACTACCTCACAAGTTGTTCCAAACGTGAATTTATGCAAGTCAGCTTTTTTCTTTACCCGTTCTGGGTTTTTGGAGGACTCTCCTAAAAAAAATGCTATTGTTATTATTGTTATTGTTGTACCTAGACCTTTACGCAGTGGTGTGGCACTTCGATTTACATTTATGCTATATGAGAGATGAGCCCCTCACCATGCTGCTTCTCCTTTCACTGTCCAGCCACAAGTTGGGGGCTGGTCCTGGACTATTATGATGATGATTATTATTATTATTATTATTATTATTATTATTCATAATAATAACAATAATAATGAAAATATTATTATTAATAGTCATCATAATCACCATAACAATAATAACAAAAATAGTGCTATTATTTCTATTGTTATTATTATTAGTATTATTAATATTAATAATGATCATGATCATGATCATCATCATCATAACAATAGTAACAAAGTGGTGTGGCACTTAAATTTACATTTTTTGCTATATGAGAGATGAGCCCCTCACCGTGCTGCTTCTCCTTTCACTGTCCAGCCACAAGTTGGGGGCTGGTCCGGGACTATGATGATGATTATTATTGTTATTCATAATAATAACAATAATAATGAAAATATTATTATTAATAGTCATCATAATCACCATAACAATAATAACAAAAAAATAGTGCTATTATTTCTATTGTTATTATTATTAGTATTATTAATATTAATCATGATCATCATCATCATCATCATCATCATAACAATAGTAACAAAAAAAATTTCTATTGTCATTATTGTTATTATCGTACTTTCAGCAGTGGTGTGGCACTTAAATTTACATTTTTTGCTATATGAGAGATGAGCCTCTCACCGTGCTGCTTCTCCTTTCACTGTCCGGCCCCAACTTGGGGGCAGGTCAGTGCAGTATAGTGAATAAAAATATAAATAAATACGTAAGTATGGATCACTCCAAACTCAAATGTAAAGTGCAAAGATACCCATATAACATAAAAAGAAATGTATAATAACAATATAAGTATGAATATCAAAGAATGGTGCAACAACAGCATACAATGACATAAAAATGGTGACAGTCCGTTTATCGTGACTAAAGTGCAAAGTGCTGGATGAAAAAGTCTCTTGTGCAAAATTCAAACGGTGGTGACTCCTGTGACCCTTTGATCACCCTCCAGTGCTCGAAGGTAAGGTAGCCCACTTACCAGATAAGGTGGATTCTTATGGCGTACGCCAAAAAGAATCTATAAACGCTTGTGTGTTTCTCCTAACCTCGGATGGTCCGGTTCTGTGTTTGGCCCATATGTACTCGGGATAAACAAGAAAGAGAAATGCTCCTCATAGTGTAGAAAGGTAACGACCTTTATTACTCGAACACATGCATAAAAACACACTCTTCATGTAAAAACACATCCAGTAAAAAGTCCTTAAAAACTGTGATGAACTCCAAAAACTCTCGTGCAAATACCGCAAAGAAAAACCGTGATAGGTCACAGCAAATAGTGTGGGGTACCCATAAGGATACTAGTACCGCTACTGAGCTTCCATAGTGCCTCGCGGCACGGTAGGTCTGGACGCTGTGTAATCACCGCTAGATTCGCCGTATCCGGAAGTGGTGTGGCGGCGTGCGGTCCAGCGATAGCTCAGAGCGAGGCAGCGTGCGTACCAGCTTGACGCGTTTCGTCAGAGATGTGACGTCTTCGGAAGTGGGACGTCACATCTCTGACGAAACGCGTCAAGCTGGTACGCACGCTGCCTCGCTCTGAGCTATCGCTGGACCGCACGCCGCCACACCACTTCCGGATACGGCGAATCTAGCGGTGATTACACAGCGTCCAGACCTACCGTGCCGCGAGGCACTATGGAAGCTCAGTAGCGGTACTAGTATCCTTATGGGTACCCCACACTATTTGCTGTGACCTATCACGGTTTTTCTTTGCGGTATTTGCACGAGAGTTTTTGGAGTTCATCACAGTTTTTAAGGACTTTTTACTGGATGTGTTTTTACATGAAGAGTGTGTTTTTATGCATGTGTTCGAGTAATAAAGGTCGTTACCTTTCTACACTATGAGGAGCATTTCTCTTTCTTGTTTATCCCGAGTACATATGGGCCAAACACAGAACCGGACCATCCGAGGTTAGGAGAAACACACAAGCGTTTATAGATTCTTTTTGGCGTACGCCATAAGAATCCACCTTATCTGGTAAGTGGGCTACCTTACCTTCGAGCACTGGAGGGTGATCAAAGGGTCACAGGAGTCACCACCGTTTGAATTTTGCACAAGAGACTTTTTCATCCAGCACTTTGCACTTTAGTCACGATAAACGGACTGTCACCATTTTTATGTCATTGTATGCTGTTGTTGCACCATTCTTTGATATTCATACTTATATTGTTATTATACATTTCTTTTTATGTTATATGGGTATCTTTGCACTTTACATTTGAGTTTGGAGTGATCCATACTTACGTATTTATTTATATTTTTATTCACTATACTGCACTTTGTTAATCAACAACCCATACCAAGAGCTGTTCACTAGCTAAAAGGGTAGCGCAGTAAGCTTTTTTCTGTTCACTATTGTTATTATTGTTATTATTGTACTTAGACCTTTCAGCAGTGGTGTCGCACTTAAATTTACATTTTTTGCTATACGAGAGATGAGCCCCTCACCGTGCTGCTTCTCCTTTCACTGTCCGGCCACAACTTGGGGGCTGGTCCGGGACTATTATAATTATGATAATGATTATTATTATTATTATTATTATTAGTCATAACAATAATAATAAAAATATTATTATTATTAATCATCACAATCACCATAACAATAATAACAAAAATGGTGCTATTATTTCTATTGTTATTTTTATTAGTATTATTGATATTAATCATCATCATAACAATAGTAACAAAAATTTTTTTTATTATTGTTATTGTTGTACCTAGACCTTTCAAGCAGTGGTGTGGCACTTAAATTTACATTTTTGCTATATGAGAGATGAGCCCCTCACCTTGCTGCTTCTCCTTTCACTGTCCAGCCACAAGTTGGGGGCTGGTCCGGGACTATTATGATGATGATTATTATTATTATTGTTATTCATAATAATAACAATAATAATGAAAATATTATTATTAATAGTCATCATAATCACCATAACAATAATAACAAAAAAATAGTGCTATTATTTCTATTGTTATTATTATTAGTATTATTAATATTAATCATGATCATCATCATCATCATCATCATCATAACAATAGTAACAAAAAAAATTTCTATTGTCATTATTGTTATTATCGTACTTTCAGCAGTGGTGTGGCACTTAAATTTACATTTTTTGCTATATGAGAGATGAGCCTCTCACCGTGCTGCTTCTCCTTTCACTGTCCGGCCCCAACTTGGGGGCAGGTCCGGGACTATTATAATTATGATAATGATTATTGTTATTATTATTATTATTATTAATCATAACAATAATAATAGAAATATTATTATTATTAATCATCATAATCACCATAACAATAATAACAAAAAATAGTGCTATTGTTTCTATTGTTATTATTATTAGTATTATTGATATTAATCATCATCATCATAACAATAGTAACAAAAAAATTGTTATTATTGTTATTGTTGTACCTAGACCTTTCAGCAGTGATGTGGCAATTAAATTTACATTTTTGCTATATGAGAGATGAGCCTCTCACCGTGCTGCTTCTCCTTTCACTGTCCAGCCACAACTTGGGGGCTGGTCCGGGACATGGTGGGCTTGGAAGAACTGATGACACCTAGAGACAAAAAAAGTACTGCAGCAGAATTCTCTGAACTGAAGGTGAATATTGCAGCCGAAGCTGGTTTTGTTATTTTGTCTTTTAATGGGCTCTTCATTTTTATCTCATTCTTTTTTGGCTGAAGTTCTGCTTCAAAGCTCCCTGGAGCCCTTTGCAATTTATTTTCAGCTGATGGAGTAATCAAGCGGATAGCCAGGCTACATTTGCACATTGTTTCTCTTTCTTAGGAGAAATTATAGTCGGTGATGCCAAATAGAAGAAGTACGGCAGGAAGAGATGCAGGTCACCATCCCCGGATGTCACATGAAAGTGAGAGACTCGGCGCTCGGAATTAAGCGGGCCTTCCTCTTCTGTCTCTTGCTGTTCAATTGCTGCCTTAACATCCACTTAATAAGCTCACCACAGGGCCTTGTGTGCTATTTTTAAGTCCTAAAGAGCTTGTTGTCTCTGATTTCCAGTGTAAGGTCAGAACAGAAAATAATCTGTCCGCATTATACAATCAGATCTCCACGCCCCAGGTGGAAAACGCTGAGCCGTATTTCATAATCGCAAATCAACTATTCAGCTCCATTTCAAGTCTATTTAACCTCCTCAGTCCCCGGAATGTTTACCCCCCTTCATGACCAGGCCATTTTTTGCGATACTGCATTGCGTTACTTTAACCACATCTGGACCGAAAGATTTTCCCCCCTTAATGACCAGAATCGCAATTTTTTGCGATTCGGGATGTATGCTTGTTTCATATATGCTGACATCTAGTGGTGGTTTTGGGCCATTACAACTTGTTTACTTATGTGATTTGGTATCTCCCTCTGTCTGCCCCTCCTGTTTAACCACTTCTGGACCGAAAGGTTTTCCCCCTTAATGACCAGGCCATTTTTTGCGATTCGGCACAGCGTTAATTTAACAGACAATTGCGTGACGCTGTACCCAAATGCCATTTTTTGCGATTCGGCATTGCCTTATTTCAATGGACAATTGCGTGGTCGCGCGACACTGAACCCAAATAAAATCAATGTCCTTTTTTTCCCCCCAAATAGAGCTTTCTTTTTGTGGTATTTAATCACCTGTGCTATTTTTTATTTATTTATTTTTTGGGCGCTATAAACAAAAAAAAGAGCGACAATTCTGAAAAAAAAAAAAACAATATTTTTCACTTTCTGCTAAAAAACGTTTCCAATAAAAAAAAAATAGAAATCAAATGTTTTCATCCTTGTAGGCCATTTTGTATTCTGCTACTTTTTTTTTTTGGTAAAAAAAAATCCCAATAAGTGTATATTGATTGAATTGGACAGAGGAGGTATAACATGTTTCTTATTTTAAAAAAAAAAAAAAAACAGAGACTTTACAATCACTTTAACCACTTAAGGACCGGAAGGTTTTCCCCCTTAATGACCAGGCCACTTTTTGCAATTCGGCACTGCGTTATTTTAACTCACAATTGCGCGGTTGTGCAACGCTGTACCCAAATAAAATTGACGTCCTTTTTTTTCCCCCACAAATAGAGCTTTCTTTTGGTGGTATTTGATCACCTGTGCCATTTTTATTTTTTGCGCTATAAACAAAAAAAGAGTAACAATTCTGAAAAAAAAAACAATATTTTTTCAATTTCTGCTATATAACATTCCCAATTAAAAAAAAAAAAATGTAAAAATCTAATTTTTTCATAATTTTGTCAATTCATGTCATGCCCCAAGAGGGCATCAATCAAAATATACGCTTATTGGGATTTTTTTTACTAAAAATATGTAGAAGAAAACAAATTGGCCTAAAATGATAAAAAAAATTTGATTTCTAAATTTTTTAGTTATTAGGAATGTTATATAGCAGAATGTAAAAAAAATATTGTTATTTTTTTTTTTTTTTTTTTTTTTAGAATTGTCGCTATTTCTTTGTTTATAGTGAAAAAAATAAAAATTGCACAGGTGATCAAATACCACCAAAAGAAAGCTCTGTGGGGAAAAAAAATGAACATCAATTTTATTTGGGTACAGCGTCGCACGACCTCGCAATTGTTAGTTAAAATAACGCAGTGCCAATTCACAAAAAATGGCCTGGTCATTAAAGGGGGTAAAACCTTTCCCGGGGCTGGAGTGGTTAAGGATTTGCAGATTGCAATATATTACATTTTATTTATTTTTTTTGGGGGGGGGGGTTTATTGCAAGTTGTATTTGCTCGCAGGATTATTTATTTGGATCCCAAAATTAAACAAACATGGTTTAGGCACTATTTATAACTGCAGCGAGCACAGCACTCTCTCATAAGTGTGGGTTAAATTAAATAAATCACTAGTGCCGCGCAATTAAAGTGCTAATTAGCACTTATTTATTTATTTTTTTGCATTTATTTATTTATTTATTTATACACTGGAAGCACTTTAATTGTGTGCTTCTAGTGATTTATTTGTTTTATTTTGTATGTTCTGTATCCCTTGCACCTTTAACACCATGTACTTTTTCTCTTATAAAAAAAAAAAAAAACAACAAATAAAGAATTAAAACAAAAAAAATAATTTTGAATTTGCTTTATGAATTGAAAAGAGTGCAAAGTCTGTGATTGGGTTTGTATCTATTTTCAATGAGGATGTAACAATGTAACCACCTTGACTTTGTCTCCGTGAACTGACTTTTCTCTGACTGACTGACAGAAGTAAGATGAGAATTTTCCACTTTCGCTGCGATATGATAAGTGCGGCTCTGGATTGGTAAACGTCGTTACTGTCAGACGGGTAATCAGAGATGTTTGAACGTTCCTCACCGACTGTCTCTTTGACGCTACAAAGTGAACTTCAAGAGGACGCCTCGTTAAAAGCATTGTAGGCGATGTGCGAGAGTTAATGTACCTAAAAATAAGAAAATGGAGCATTCATAATAGGTGATAATGAAGATGTTCATGTAATTATGCTGAGTGTCCTAGTTGGAGAAAACGATTAACGCTTCTCCTCGCAGAGATGAAATGGATAAAACATGGAAATGTAGATGAAAACTTTCCTAATAGTTATTTCATTCATATCGTATTATAGAATATCTCTTTCCCAGGTTCTCATTTATCCCTTTCATTGCCAGAGCACTTTTTGTGTTTTTTTTTTTTTTTGCACATAGGCTTAACCTCTTCAGTTCCCAAAGGTTTACCCCCTTATAAAAAAAAAATAAAAAGTCCCCAGTGTGGATTCATCGTCCACCACAACACCCGCCGCCAATGCTGGACCCAAAAAAATAAAACAAAACCTCCGACCTCGTCGAACGCTCCCGCCAACTGCCTGCTCTGCCATCTGACATTTCTTAAATAGCTAAGGGGCGGAGTCACCCGATTAAGTCAGCGGATGACCCCTGCCCCTTATGACATAATCGACCCAGCATGCCTTCTTCTGTTTACATTTCAGCTCTGAATCGGTGATTCATTTTTTGACCAATGCAAAATGTAATAGTTCCAAACGTTTGGAATTCTTTACTCTTCATTCAGAGATTCAGATACATCCAATTCTTTTAACAACTAAACATGTACAAATTGCACAAGTCTACTTAAAACCCCCTGTGGTGCTAGCCCCATAGGAGTCATTATAAGTGTAGCACTACCCCCAAAAGGGCTCCTGGTAACTTCTCCCTGTTGCTCCTTTGGCAAGATTCCTTCTCAAACTGTTCTGCTGATAGGATCTTCCTAAGCCAGCCTGAGCCCAGCCTGGAGGCAGAGCCCCCCCCCCCCCCAGACCCAGGGGTTCCCTCAGAGGCCATGACAGCCTCGTCAGCACTCCATCATTCATTGACTTCCCTGCTGGCTAGGCTCTGCCATATTTAAAGGCTGAATTATCCACCCTGCCAGAACATTTTGCTTGGGAATTGGTCACACTCCCCTAGGAATGCAGAGTAGGACCTCCTGGTCTCTTCCCACTAACTTCCAGAAGCTTCTAGCAGCTTCTAGATCCAGGGGGAGGCACCAGAGACCCGCCTCTGTAGATTCATTAGCTTAAATTTGCCTACACTGGAACTAGTAGCACACTAGAGGGTGCCACATAAGTTAATCAGTTATTTCCCAGAGTTAATGAAGAGGCAGCCAGGCTAAAGATGGGAAGGCCTGGAAAAAAATTGAAAAATTGGGGGGAAAAAACGTTTTTTTTTTCAAAGCCTTTTTTTTTCCTGGAAAAAGTTGGGGGAAAAAAGTGTGGAATACGTTCTTTTACAATAATAAGTAATATATCTATAACATGGTATTAAAACCATATAACATGAAGACCAACCTTAATTAAAGATTTCTGAGACTTTATGTAAAGTCTTAAATTATTGTAAGTTCTCTCAGCTGAAGACAAGAAAATCCTGGAATACAATTCAAGAAGCTCTGTACTTCTCAATGCAAACAAGAAAAATATGCATCTCTTCCACTAGGGGCACTGCAGGGGAAAGGCTCCTACAGTCGTGTGAGTGTTGGGATACAGTAGATTGAGACCACTCCCTCAACAGTAGATCCCTCCCAGCAACAATTGACCCTGCCAGCAACATAAGCCCCCCCACAACAATAGACGTACCCAGCAACAATTGACCCCACATGCAAAAATAGACCCCCAACAGTGACAATAGATCCCCTAGCAGCCAACATATATAGGCCCCACCCATCACACCCCAGCACCTGTTGCCATTACATACATTCAGTGCCAGAACTGCGTTCCCCCACATCCCTGCTGAAAAAAATGAGTAGCAGTCTAGTAACAGTGCCTACTATAGTGATTTCCAGCTTCCAGAGAAATCCCACAGGTTTGGCACATACATACTCCCAGCCAGACCAATGTAACTATGCAGAAATATGCATAACTTACAAAGCACAGCACAACAATGCACAGCTTGCAAATAGACATGGGCCGAACAACCCCCAGTTAGGTTCACAGCAGAGCTTTCGAACATTGCAAAAGTTGGGAACCGAAAAACGAAACTCCATTGAGGTCTATGGGACCTGAACTTCAAAAATCAAAAGTGCCCATTTTGAAGGTTTAAATGCAAGAAATTGGGCATATAATGGTTATGGGGGTCCGGGTACTGCCCTGGGGGCATGTATCAATATAAAAAAAAAAATTTGTAAAAAACAATATCTTTAAATGAGCAATGATTTACTGATGCTTAACCGCTTGCTGACCGCCGCACGACTATTTATTGCGGCAGTCAGCTCCGTACAGGCAAACCGACGTAGGGCTACGTCACTCGACTACGAACCTCTAGGGGGCGAGCACGTGCCACCAGAGGCACACTCCAGCCCCCGCTCGTTCACTAACATCCCTGCGCGAGTGACCGGCGGCTCCGATGTCCGCCAGCCACTCGCGATCTCGCGCTGGAGAGGGAGAAAGGCAGACAGCTGATGTAAACACAGCCGCCTGTCATTCTCCCTGATGAAACTGCAGAGATCATACGATCCTGCTATGTAGGATCGTATGTCTCTGTGGTTACATCAAAAGCCACGCCCCTTTACAGTTAGAATCACACCCCTAGGGATACATTTAACCCACTGATCACCAATAAAGTTAACCCCTTCCTTGCCAGTGTCATTTTTACAGTAACAGTGCATATGTATAGCACTGATTAATGTAGTAATGTCACTGGTACTCCCAAAAGTATCAAAAATTTCAATCAGGGGTCCGATCTGTCCGCCGCAATGTCGCAGTCCCGCAAAAAAAAAATCGCAGATCGCCGCCATTACTAGTAAAAAAAAAAAAAAAAACAATAAAAATGACATAAATCTTTCCCGTAGTTAGTAGACGCAATAACTTTTGCGCAAACCAATCAAAATACGCCTATTGCGATTTTTTTTACCAAACATATGTAGCAGAAAACAAATTGGCCAAAAATTTAAAAAAATTTTGATTTTTACATTTTTTTTTGGGAATTTCATATAAAAAAATGTGAAAAATATTGTTATTTTTTCAAAATTGTCGCTCTTTTTTTGTTTATAGCGCAAAAAGTAAAAATCGCACAGGTGATCAAATACCACCAAAAAAAAGCTCTATTTGTGGGAAAAAAAGGACGTCAATTTCCTTTGGGTACAGCGCCGCACGACCGTGCAATTGTCTGTTAAAGGCATGCAGTGCCAAATCTCAAAATAGGCCCTGGTCTTTGAGCAGGAAAATCCTCCGGGGCTTAAGTGGTTAAAGTAAAACAATAAAAATGAAAAAAAAAATTATTTAAATATAGTGCCTGGGAGGTCCCCTTAGTCTGCATATAATATGTCACATTTATACCATGTATTGAACCTACTGCAGGAACAATGGCATTTATAAAAAAAAATAAAAATGTAAATTATATTTTCCATTCAAGCTTTCTTTATTTTGGAAATAACTGCTTGGGGAGCCGTTCTGTATGATGAGGCCACAATGTAGTGCACTCGGAAGATTAGAGATTTTTTGGGATAAATTCTGGTGTCTCTTTTGCAGACTTTGGATAGAAGTAACAGGAGTGGAAAAATTGGGCTTTGGGTGTCGATGTTGGTGGTGCCTTCACACGGTAACCCTATAGAGGTACTCTTGATGAAAACAAGAATTGGCCTTGCTTTAAAAAATGTACATGATATGCAACTGGTCAAACAGTGGCAGAAAAACTGGGCTTGGGGTGTTGGTGGTGGACAAGGAGGTAAAATAAGCAACTCTGGCCGCTGAGGTGGACTGCGCACAAGTCTCTGCTTGGGTGATGGAGGATGAGGATGGTTTAGTAAGCCAGTCCATGCTGTGGCTGGATGGCACGGGCAACATCACTAAACAGAGGAAATGTTGCCCTGCCTTAGGACAGACCACGTCCACCTTTACCGGTGGAAACATACGCTGCTGGCCCCCTCACATTGCCATGGGAACGTCTGCCTCTCCTTATTGACCTCCCAGATATGTTTTTTTTAACAAAATGTAATAAAGATGGGGAAATGTGTACGTGGATGCACTTATCAATGGAAAGTGGTGTTTGGTGCACTTTAAGCTGTGTACTCACTACACAGACACACTCCACTGACACACTACAATATACTGCAGTAAATCTGCACTGATGCACTGAAATATACGGCGATAAATGTACACTACCACACTGCAATATACTGCGCTGAAATATACAGCGATAAACGTGCACTAACGCTCTGTTATTTACTGCACTGAAATATACTGCGTTAAACGAGCACTAACACACTGCAATATACTGTGGTAAACATGAATCGATGCACTTATACTGCAGTAAACAAGCAAAATATTGCAGTAAATGTGCACCAAAGCACTGATATATACTGCATCAAACGTGCACTAATGCACTGCAATATATTGTGGTAACCATGCAGTAACGCACTGCAATATACTGCGGTAAACATGCACTAATGCAGTGCAATATACTGCAGTAAATGTGCACTAACACACTGCAATATACTGCGGTAACAGTGGAGTAAACCACTGCAATATGGAATATACTGTATTAAACGTGCACTAACGCACTGCAATATACTGTGGTAAACATGCACTAATGCACTGCAATATACTGTGGTAAACACTCACGAACACACTGCAATATATAGTGGTAACCATGCAGTAACGCACATAAATATACTGCGATAAACATGCGCTAACGCACTGCAATATACTGCGGTAACAGTGGAGTAACACACTGCAATATGCAATATACTGTGTTAAACGTGCACTAACGCACAGCAATATACTGTGGTAAACATACACTAATGCACTGCAATATGCTGCAGAAAATGTGCACTAAAACACTGCAATATACTGTAATAACAGTGGAGTAAAGCACTGCAATATGGAATGTACTATATTAAACATGCACTAATGCAGTGCTATATACTGTATATACTGCAGGAAACTTGCACTAACGTACTGCAATATACTGCATAAACATGCACTAATGCACTGCATTATACTGCGGTAATAGTGCACTAACGCACTGCAATATACTGCGGTAATAGTGCAGTAACGCACTGCAATATGCTGTGTTAAATGTGCACTAACGCACTGCAATATACTGCGGTGAACACGCACTAATGCATTGTAATATACTGTGGTAAACATGCACTAATGCACTGCAATATAGGGAGGTAACCGTACAGTAACACACAGAAATATACTGCGTTAAATATGCGCCAACGCACTGCAATATACTGCGTAAACATGCACTGACATGCTGCAATATATTGCTGTAAATGTTCACTAATGCACTGCAATATACTGCGGTAACAGTGGAGTAACGCACTGCAATATACTGTGCTAAATGTGCATTAATGCACTGCAATATACTGCGGTAAACATACACTAATACACTGCAATATACTGCAGGAAACTTGCCCTGACTAAATAAAATGAGAGGAAAGTAAAAATGAATGGTAGCACTACACTTACACTGACTGAAATATCACTAGATTCACACTAAACTGATAGTCCACACTGATAATAGAACCACAATCGCATACTATAGCACACTAACTTGCTGGTAGCAATGAACAGAGCCCTGTTCTATCTCTCTCCACGCCAATATCACACTAATAATGGCCGCTAAGGGGAGAATATCTTTTATAGTGTGGGGTGGGACTAAGAGCATTGAGCCATGATTGGATATCATGGAATCATCATAACCGTGTCCAATCATGGCTCTGACAGTCCTCTGTGCCTTGATTGGGCAAAGCTTTCATTGCTTTAGCCAATCAGGACTTCCAATGCACTGTGCATTAGCACAGTGCTTTGTGGTCCTTCGGCAGGCTTAGCAAACAGCTAAACGCCCTGACAATTCGGATGTTCGCCGAACGGGCGAACCGCCAATGTTCGGCCCGAACTCATGCTCAGACCAAACTGTTCACCCAACACTACTTACAAAACACGTTTTATTGGTCCACCACACTAAAGCGAGAGAGAAACGAGGCAGCTGAAAACCTTCCAATAACTACATTTTCTTTGTAACGAATTTGCTTAGCTTTAAATGCAGTCGTGGAACTTTTTGACAGAAAAGGATTCTGTCTGCTGTAACCTTATTACGTTGTATATCTAGCGTAGTTTCAGAACATCTTAACAGAAAATTGAACTTTTCCGCTGCATAGACGTGCTGCCAGTACACATTAATTACACCTATGTTCAGTAACAACACTTATTCTGAGAATTTTTTTTTTTAGCAGCAGAGGAAACATTTTATCTCTCTGGCTTTTCTTCAAGAAACTTAACTTAAAGAAGTCATCAGACACTGATTTAGAAGTAAATTCAATTTCTTTTTTCACCTAGAAAGTTTTTTGATGTTAGCCCTCGACGTTCATAACCAGGCCCGGACTGGAACAAAAATTAGGCCCAGGCATTTTAGACTGAGCAGCCCATGACATATTTACCGTAAAGGGGTATTTCATCCTAAAGGAGGTGAGGGGGGGCAGAGAGCATGTGGGGGGGGGGGGGGAGAACAAGGGGGCGGAGAGCATAGGGGGCTGGAGAGCACTGGTGAGGCTGGGGAACATGTGGGGGGTGGAGAGCAAAGGGAAGGCCGGAGAGCACTGGGGTATGGAGAGCACGGGGGGGGGGGGGGCAGGAGAGCACAGGGAAGCAGGAAAGCATGGGGGGGTGGAGAACACTGGGGTGCTAGAGAGCACATGGGGGTAGGAGAGCATGGAGGGGGGGGGTAGGAGAGCACAAAGGGGGTTAGGAGAGCCCTGGGGGGGGGGCTGGATAGCACAGAGGGGCTAAGAGCCTGGGGGGGCTGGAGAGCACAGCAGGAGGAGAGGCTGGAGAGGACAGGGGGATAAGAGAGCATTGGGGGAGGGGGTAGGAGAGCATTGGAGGGGTAGGAGAGCACGGGGGGGGGCAGAGAACACTGAGGGGTGGAGAGCACCGGAGGGAATCAGGATCTCCTTCCTCCTGCTGGTGACACCTCTAGTGATATAAAGATCTATATAGAGGAGTCAGGACCTCCTTCCTCCAGCTGGTGACACCTCTAGTGATATAAAGATCTATATAGAGGAATCAGGACCTCCTTCCTCCTGTTGGTAATCCATCTAGTGATATAAAGATCTATATAGAGGAAAAAGGACCTCCTTCCTCCTGCTGGTAATCCATCTAGTGATATAAAGGTCTATATAGGGGAATCAGGACCTCCTTCCTCCTGCTGGTGACCCCTCCAGTGATATAAAGATCTATATAGAGGAAAAAGGACCTCCTTCCTCTTGCTGGTGACCCCTGTAGTGATATAAAGATCTATATAGGGAATTCAGGACCTCCTTCCTCCTGCTGGAGACCCCTCTGGAGATATAAAGATCTATATAGAGAAACCAGGACCTTCCTCCTCCTGCTGGTGATCCCTCTAGTGATCTATAAAGATCTATATAAAAGAATCAGGACCTCCTTCCTCCTGCTAATGATTCCTCTAGTGATATAAAGATCTATATAGAGGAATCAGGACCTCCTCCCTCCTGCTGGTGACCCCTCTAGTGATTTAAAGATCTATATAGAGGAATAAGGACCTCCTTCCTCCTGCTGGTGATCCCTCAACTGATAAAATGATCTATATAGAAGAATTAGGACTTCCTTCTGCCTGCTGGTGACCCCTCTAGGCTTCTCCTCCTTTTTCTTCCTCCCGCGGCACTTCAGGGGATTGGTATCTGCATCCCCACCCCCCTGTTTTCTGGTCCTTTCTATGTGCCCCCCCCCCCCTGCAGCATTGCCAGCTTCCCTCCTCTCCACTCAGGCTGCAGGCACACAGGTAGATGTGTAAGGATGGAGAGTGGGGGTGTGCGGTAAGTATGTCAAATTTACCAGCCCCCTCCTTTCCTAAAATTAACACAGTAAGCGATTTCCCCCAATCACTCACTGTGTCCATTCATCACTGAAGCATAGCAAACTGTGTTTACTATGGTTCAGTTTGTGAATGAACAGGGAGCCTCAGAGCGCTTTCATTCACTGCCCAGTGCAGCTGAAACTGCAGAGAATGGGACTGATGAATCTCCATCCTCATCCCCTTTCTCTGTCTCAAATGTGAGACATCAGGGGTCTGCTTAGATCCCTGATATTTCCTTAAATGCCCCCCCCCCCCCAACAAGGCTGTTAAAATGCCCAAATTCCAAAATACGCAGGTGAACCCAATTGCCAGCCATAGGAGCCCACCCCCACTCCATGTCTCAGGGCAATAAATGTGGGTCACAATCCAATGATGTCACTCAGAAAACAATATTGAATCCCTCAAGTATTGAATCAAGTAGGGACACTGAGTCTCGGCCTGCCTGAGAACCAGCTTGTTGACGCGTTTCACTCTACTTTTAGTTCATTCATCCATAGAATTCTCAATGAATGGCGTGGCCTTGTGAGTGGAGCCCTGCGTGGCCATGTTGTTCTCAAATAGTGCCAGCAGGTATGGGGTGAAGATCCCCGCCTGCTGTCACAGAGAGCAGCTCGGATACATTCGGATCGGGAGCAACTGCAGGAGTGGGAACAAGTTCCCAAAGGTCAATTTATCCTTTAAAGCGTAACTCCATTTTTTTTTAGAAAAAAAAACATTCCCCTCTGGGTGATCTCTGTACATTGCAGGGATTTTAACAAACTTTGTTGCAGTTTCCTAACTTTTATTATTCTGAAGAAATCATTGTTTGTTCCTCTGTGCTGAGTGGGTCTAATGGGAGTGATTTCATAATTATCTATCATCTGTGCAGCTGCAGGGCTCTAATGAGGAAAGATGCTGGGCCTGCGTCTCTTTAGACGTGTTCCTATTGGGAATATCTCACCAAAAATGACATTTTTGTTGCAGGTATGAGGAGAAGATCCCCGCCTGCTGTCACAGAGAGCAGCTTGGATCAAGAGCAACTGCAGGAGTGGGAGCATGTTCCCAAAGCTGAATTTATCCTTTAACCACTTTACCACCGGAGGATTTTCCTGCTTTACGTCCCGGCCACTTTTTGCAACTTGTCACTGTGCGAATTTAACCGACAATTGCGGGGTGATGCAACGCCGTACCCAAACGAAATTTACGTCCTTTTTTTCCCACAAACAGAGCTTTCTTTTGGTGGTATTTGATGACCTCTGCGCTTTTCATTTTTTGCGATATTAATTAAAACAAGCGAAAATTTTGCAAAAAAATTTACATTTTCTACTTTGACAGTTAAAAAATATCCAATATATTCAATTTTTGTCATATATATTTAGGCCAAAATATATTTAGCTACATGTCTTTGACAAAAAAATTCTCAATGAGCGTATTTTTAACCATTTAAGACCGGAAGATTTTACCCCCTTCCTGACCGGGCCATATTTTGCATTTATTTTGCATTTTTTGAAATTGATGTCCTTTTTTCCCCACAAATAGAGCTTTCTGTTGGCGGTGATTGATCACCTGTGTGATTTTTAATTTTTTTAATTTTTGAAAAAAAAAAACAATATTTTTTACATTCTGATATATAACTTTCCAAAAAAAAATGTAAAAATCAAAATTTTTTAACATTTTAGGCCAATTTGTTTTCTGCTACATATTCTTGTTAAAAAAAAAATCACAATAAGCGTATTTTGATTGGTTTGCGCAAAAGGTATTGCGTTTACTAACTACGGGAAAGATTTGTCATTTTTATTGTTTATTTTTTTACTAGTAATGGCGGTGATCTGCGATTTTGCGATGGACAGTTTGGACCCCTAACAACCATTTTTGACACTTTTGGGGGTACCAGTGACATTACCACAGTAATCAGTGCTATAAATATGCACTGTTACTGTAATAATGACACTGGCAGAGAAGGGGTTAACTTTATTGGTGATCTAGGGGTAAATGTGTGCCTCATGCTTACTGACGTGTGTGGGGGGAGGGGGTTGTGTGACACAGACACAGATCGCAGGTTCAGCTATGCTGAATCCTGTAATCTGTCCCTGTCTGTCACATAGGAGATCCGCCTGCTTTGTTTACACAAGTGGGTGGCTTTCCACACTCGATCCCAGATGATCGGGGAAGAGCGGCGGTGATCACCACCTCTCCTCCCCTGGCCCGACTCCCACTGTGTCTGAATACAGCGGGAGCGAGCCTCCGGCGGCGCGCACGGGAGCGTTGTTTAGCAACATAGGTCTACGTCGCTGGACGATAACGAGCCACTTTGCCGCAGTACCCTTAACGTGAGCGGTCAGCGAGTGGTTAATTATTGATAATATGCATTAATCACTTAGGGGTATAATTCACGATAATATGATGGAGGAGGGAGGGAGAATATTTTCTCCAAAGATTGTTAATGAAATTCATTGATGGCTAAAATGGAGAACATATGAGGTTGGGGGGGGGGGGGGGGAAGAGGCAATGTTTTTATCATTGAAAATGTTAGAATTGAAAGAAAGAAGAATTTTTTGGGTTCTTTCCCCATTTCTTCTTTTGTCTTATATTTACTTTGTATGTGTTTTGAAATTTTTTTTAAAAAATATATAATATATAAAAAAAAAAAAATGTTTTATTGGATATATTTTATAGCAGAAAGTAAAAATAGTGGGGGTTTTTTTTTTCAGAATTTTTGTTTATATAATAAAAAAACGAAAAAACCCAGTGGTGATCAAATACCACCAAAAGAAAGCTCTATTTGTGTGAAAAAAAATGATATAAATTTTATTTGGGTACAGCGTTGCATGACCGCGCAATTGCCAGTTAAAATAGTGCAGTCCCGAATAGCAAAAAAAGGCCCTGGTCATGAAGGGGGTAGAACCTTCCGGAGCTGGAAGTGGTTAACAAACTTTGAGAAAGGGGAAGCGATCTTTTCACAAAGCATAGAAGATGAGGTATGGAAGCAGCCTGGGGATTGATTAGCGTCCTAATAAAAAAGTAAAGGGGTTTGAATAAAATACATCTGCTTTATAAGTTTTAATACATTCTGATAAATTAGTCAAATTCTTTTAATTTGACTTTTTCTATACACTATGTTGTTAAAAGTATTGGGACGCCGGCATGAACTTTAATGGCATCCCAGTCTTAGTCCGTAGGGTTCAGCAGGGGCGTAACTACAGGGGTTGCAAGGGTTGCAATTGCAACCGGGCCCTATGCTCCAGGGGGCCTGTGTGGCTCCCCTGTACACCTGGATAGGAGGGGCGGTGGGGCAGCATGTAGAGAAATCACTGTCCTCCTTTTTCCTCCTGTAGCTGCAGGAGATTGGTTCCTCTGTATGCTGCCCTCGCCACTCCTCCTATCCCGTTCACTTGTGTTCTGCTGCCTCTGGGCCCCTGTGTGCTCCCCTGGTCCCCCCCCCCCCAACCCCACTGTGCTCTCTCTCCTGTCGGCTGCTGCAGAGGATGTGTCACAATAGAGAACCAGGAAGGGGTCGGTAAATATGTAATTTACCAGCTCCTTCCTTTTCTGAATGGACAGAGTCATAGTCAGTGCCATTGTAAAAAATTAAAATAAAATGATAAAAAAGAATACAATTAAAATACCAAAAAATAAAAAGTGCTGACACCAGTGGGTGAACTTCCAGGATTGCAAAGGTCACACTTGCAACCGGGCCCTGGCATTCCACCACTGTGGGGAGGACCCAAGATGGCAGGAAGGAGGCCCGCTGCAGGACCGTAATAAAGGGCCCCGCAATGAGAGTAAAGGGCTCCAGGATCAGTGGGAAGAACCCCAGGCTTGAAGGGAAGGGCCCCCAGCCAGGGGTTCGGGGGGCCTTCTTGGTTACTTGCGCCGGGGCCCTGAAGGCTCTAGTTACGCCTCTGGGGTTCAGTATTGAATTGGCCCACCCTTTGCAGCTATAACAGCTTCCACAAGGTTTAGGAGTGTGTCTATGGGAATGTTTTGCACATTTCTGAGGTCAAGCTCTGATGTTGGGTGAGAATTCATCCCGAAGGTGTTCTATCGGGTTGAGGTCAGGGTGCAGGCCAGTCAAGTTCCTCCACTCCAAACTCACTCATCCATGTCTTTATAGACCTTGCTTTGTGCACTGGTGCGCAGTCATGTTGGAACAGGAAGGGGCATCCCCAACTCCTCCCACAAAGTTGGGAGCATGAAATGTCTTGGTATGCTGACCTCAACCTGACAGAACACCTTTGGGATGAATAGGAGCAGAGACTGCGAGCCAGGCCTTCTTGTCCAGAGAGATGTTTGGGGCAGCCCAGCTGCCCATCAATATCATCAACACTGGTGACTACTTGATACAGAGTGTACTCCGGCTGTTTTCCCATAGGATTACTGATTCAGCCCAACTGGTAAAGCACAGCTCCAACTTCTGTCTGTAGGAACTTTATCCCTATAAAACAATGCTGAGGGAGTTGGCTTCTCTCTAGGATTCCCAGGGTAGCTGTATGGGCTTTGATAGGACTTAATTAAAGTGGAGCTCCACCCATTTTAATAACTTGGATTACATAGATGTATGTAATCCCCTTTAAAACGACTTTTACCAATGGAAACTTTTTTTTTTTTGCTAGGAAATACCTTATTTTCTTCTTTATTCATCCTCTCCTCACTTCCGGGTCCGGCCGCCGATCGGCGATTACGTCATTCAGCTATTGCAAGGGCTGCGGGGATGTATCTCATGGGATGAAATCTCGCATTATTACACAGGAGTCCTGAGCTGTACTAGTATGTATTGGATTGAGGCCGTGCTTCAGCCCGCCTCCGCCCCGCCTCCTCTCAGTGAGCTGTACTCTGATGTATTGGATTGAGTCCGTGCTCCGCCCCGCCTCCTCTCAGTGAGTGAGGACTGAAAGCATTATATCCCGTAGAGCTCACTGAGAGAAGGCGGGGCGGAGGCAGGGCGGAGGCGGGCAGAGGCGTGGCAGAGCATGGACTCAATCCAATACATACTAGTACAGCTCAGGACACCTGTGTAATAATGCGAGATTTCATCCCATGAGATGCATCCCAGCAGCCCTTGCAATCGCTTAATGACGTAATCGCCGATCGGCGGCTGGAGGAACAACATGGCAAATGAGGTTTAATGTGGAGAAGTGTAAGGTTTTGCACTTGGGGACTAAAAACATAAAAGCACAATACACGTTAGGAGGGGAACCCTTGGGGGAATCAAAAATGGAGAAAGATCTGGGAGTCTTGGTTGATGATAGATTAGGCAACAGCATGCAATGTCAAGCGGCAGCTGCCAAAGCCAGCAGAATATTAGCATGCATAAAGAAAGGGATGTATTCCAGAGATAAGACTATAATCCTTCCACTTTATAAAACTCTGGTCCGACCACATCTGGAGTATTCTGTCCAGTTCTGGTCGCCAGTCCTCAGGAGGGATGTGTTGGAGCTGGAGAGAGTCCAGAGAAGGGCAACTAAACTAATTAGGGGATTGGAGGACCTTGACTATGAAGAGCGTCTGCAATCGCTTGATTTATTCTCCCTGGAGAAGAGACGTCTGAGGGGGGACATGATAGCAATTTATAAATATCTTAATGGGGATCCCAGCTTAGAAAAAAAGCTGTTCATTCAAAGGGATTCCATGAGGACTCGAGGGCATACAATGCGATTAGAGGAGAAGCGTTTTAACCTCAGGCAACGTGGGGGGTTCCTTACTGTTAGGGCTACAAGATTGTGGAATTCTCTACCACAAGAGGTGGTTTCTGCGGGAAGTATGGTGGCTTTCAAAAGACTCTTAGACTTACATCTAAAGGATAAGAATATTCAGGGGTATGTGAGATGATTACAGCCACACACACCTACACAGGCTGAACTGGATGGACTATTGTCTTTATTCAACCTCACCTACTATGTAACTATGTATATGAATAAAGAAGAAAATAAGGTATTTCCTTGCAAAAAAAAAAAGTTTCCATTGGTAAAAGTAGTTTTAAAGGGGATTACATACATCTAAAGTTACTAAAATAGGTGGAACTCCACTTTAAAAGTTAACCATAGGTGCAAATTCTAAACAATAAATTAAATAAAATCATAAGTCCAATGTGCATCAGTGACAAAAGACAGTCCCAACTGTGGCTATCAGCTCCATATCTGTGAAAAATCCATCTGACAGTTCAACCTATTAATCCAGTTTGTTCAGTGACCCCCACCCATTGACAGAATGCCTGCTCACCTCCCAGTTATGACCCCATAACAGAGTCAAAATTGCCTGGTATGATGGCTTAATAGTAAGGTGTAGGAACCAGAGCTTTTTTTCTCAGAGAAAAGGTGCAGGAACTCCCCCTTCTAACCGCTTGCCGACCGCCGCACGACTATTTACTGCGGCAGTCAGTCCCTCACAGGCAGAGCGACGTAGTACTACGTCGCTAGCCTGTGAGGGTCTAGGGAGCGAGCGCGTGCCCCCAGAGGCGCGCTCCCGCGCAGTCACGGACCCCCCCGCGCTTGTGATCGTCGGACCCGATGTCCGCCAGTCACTCGGCGATTGTCGGTGCAGAGGAAGAAAGGCAGGCGGCTAATCCCACATGGAAGAAAAATATAGTAAACACAGCCGCCTGTCATTCTCCCCTGTGTAGGAATGGTGATCATACGGTTCTACTATGTAGGACCGTTGATCACTGTTCCTACACCTCAAGCCACAGCCAATCACAGTTAGAATCACGCCCCTAGGGACACACATAACCCCTCCCTCTCAAAAAAAGTTAACCCCTTCCCTGCCAGTGTCATTTTACAGTAACAGTGCATATGTATAGCACTGATTACTGTAGAAATGTCACTGGTAACCCCAAAAGTGTCAAAAATGTCAGTCAAGGGTCCGATCTGTCCACCGCAATGTCGCAGTACCGCAAAAAAAAAATCGCAGATCGCCGCCATTACGCGTTAAAAAAAAAAAAACAACAAAAATGACAAAAATCTTTCCCTTAGTTAGTAAACGCGATAAATTTTGCGCAAACCAATCAAAATACGCTTATTGTGATTTTTTTTACCAAACATATGTAGCAGAAAACAAATTGGCCAAAAATGTAAAAAAAAAAATTGATTTTTACATTTTTTTTTGGGGAATTTCATATAAAAAAATGTGAAAAATATTGTTATTTTTGCAAAATTGTCGCTCTTTTTTTGATTATAGCGCATGATCAAAAAATCGCACAGGTGATCAAATACCACCAAAAGAAAGCTCTGTTTGTGGGAAAAAAAGGACGTCAAATTTGTTTGGGTACAGCGTCGCACGACCGCGCAATTGTCCATTAAAGTCACGCAGTGCCGAATCGCAAAATACCCCCTGGTCAGGAAGGGGGTAAAATCTTCCGGGGCTTAAGTGGTTAAAGCTTCTTATCTCCGCTCCCATACCCACCTCTGGGCAACATCCCTTGGTTCTGCCCCCTACCCACCTCTGAGCAACTTCCTATGGTTCCACCCCCTATCCACCTCCCATTACCGCCCCTTTTTAGAGAATATAGAACCAAGTAACATTTTATGGTGATAAGTAATTTGTATGGAATTTGTTAACAACAAGAAAAGTAGTAAAGTAGATCCCCCTGCAGCCAGCAGCAATAGATCCTTTCCAACGAAAACAGATTTTTTTTTCCAGCTAAAATGGATCCCAACAACAATAGACTCGGCAGCAACAACAGATTTTCCAGCATCAATAGACTCTCCAGCAGCCAGCAACAATAGACCACTTCCTCAACAATAGTTCCCCCACCAACAATAATAGATTGCCACAAAAATAGATGCTCTCTAGCAACAATAGATCCCCCAACAGCCAGCAAGAACAGACCCCTCTCTCAACAGTAGATCCCTTCCAGCAACAACTAAACCCCACCAGTAACATAAGCTGCCCCCCCCCCCCCAGCAGCAACAATGACCTCCATCATGCAAAAATAGATCCCCCTCCTGGAACAATAGAGCCCCCCAGCAACCAGCATTAACAGACCCTGAAGCACCCCTTGCCATTACATATATTCACTGCTGGAGATACCGGAACTGCGTTCCCCCACGCAGGGGCGGACTGACCATTCGGGGATTAGGGCACTGCCCGAGGGCCCAGGGTCAGTAAGGGGCCCCATGAGAGGCTACACACTACAGAAAGAAGCCAGGAACTTCCATGCAGGCTATGCTGTGGTAGATATTTAAATGCCCACTCTATGTGGCTGAGCTGCAATTTGTAGTGGCTTGAGTGTGGACACAGGGGGCCCCATGATCTCTGATTGCCCGGGGGGCCCCATGAGTTGTCAGTCCACCCGTGCCCCCGCGTTCCTGCTGAGAAAAAAGCCCTGGTAGGAACACTCCTGTAGAGAACACCCTTGGACCTCAATATTCCACTTCTAAAAACTTGATATAAAAACAAAATAGAGAACCATAGTGCTCCCTGCTAAAAAAAAAAAAATTCTTAAAAACGAAATACAGGGATTAAAAACACTCACATTACAAAAAGTGAATATCAAGCATATCATCAGCTTACCATGTTGATACAAGGGTACACAATGCTCTGGAAGATGGAAGAAAAATAGGCGCCGCTGAGTGTAGCAAGTTAACTTTATTGTGCAAAAATAGCATAAACTCACATGTAACATTATGAAAGCCGGTGCGTGTCCTCCGGGCACTTCCCGATGTGTGGCGTTTCTGTCTTCTGGCCGACCAGCAGCCGGGAGATGACGCGGCAAAGGAAGAGCCAATGGAAGGAACAGGATGGAATTGAGGCAGCGGTGAACCGCAAGCCTCACGGATGGACCGCACAGACGTGATGACGTAACGCATTTCGCACAATGCTCCTTCATCAGACGAATGGTGATGAAGCGATCACATTTTTTCATCATTTTAGGCCAATTTGTATTCTGCTACATATTTTTTGTAAAAAAAAATAAATCCCAATAAGCGTATTTTGATTGGTTGGCGCAAAAGTTATTGCGTCTACAAACTAGGGGAAATATTTATGTCATTTTTATTTATATATTTATTTTTTTACTATGAATGGCGGCGATCAGCAATTTTTAGCAGGACTGCGACATTGAGGTGGACAGATCAGACTCCTAACTGACATTTTTGACACTTTTGGGGGGACCAGTGACATTACTACAGTAATCAGTGCTAAAAATGATGCACTGTCACTGTAATGATGACACTGGCAGGGAAGGGGTTAACCCAGGGGCGATTAAAGAGTTAAATGTGAGCCTAGGGGTGCTTTCTAACTGTGAGGGGGGTGAGCTTATTGTATCAACACAGACCTGTGTTCCTAAATAGGAGCTCTACATTGACCAGTGACATTACTACAGTAATCAGTGTTAAAAATATGCACTGTCACTGTAATAATGACACTGGCAGGGAAGGGGGTTAACCCCGGGGCGATCATAGGGGAGCCTAGGGGAGTGTTTTCTAACTGTATGGGGGAGGGACTTGTGAAATGAACACAGAGACCTGTGTTCCTATATAGCAGTGGTTCTCAAATCCGGTCCTCGGGACCCACTAACAGGCCAGATTTTAAGTATTACCTTGGGGGGATGCAGACTAGAATACTGCAATCACTGAGAAGCAAATGAGATCACCTGTGATGTAATTTAGTTATCTTGCAAACCTGGCCTGTTGGTGGGTCCCGAGGACCGGATTTGAGAACCACTGCTATATAGGAAGATCACAGGTTTTCTGTGATCATTTCAGAGAGAACAACGGTCAGCTGTAGATGCAAGCTCAACCGCATAGTGAAATGAATGTGGAACTGAGTGTCGGTGCTCAGGCTGCAGCGTCCAGATGCATGCAATTGCTTCCAAGTAACAAGAAAAGCCGGCACATGAATGCTTCCTTTTGATGCAATTTATTCCAGCACAACAGCAGTGTTCAATATGGTAGAATCCTAACGCGTTTCGTCCGTAGCCTTACTCATTGCATGCTATGAGTAAGGCTACGGCCAAAGTGCGTTAGAGTAATACCAAGTTGTACAATGCTGTCTTTCTGGAATGAATCGCATCAAAAGCAAGCATTCGACTGCCGGCTTTTCTTGTTACTTGAAAGCAATTGCATGCATCTGGACGCTGCAGACTATGCGGTAGAGCTAGGGTGAGTTTGCATCTACAGCAGACCGTTGTTCTCTCTGAAATGATCACAGAGCCCCTGTGATCCTCCTATATAGGATCACCGGTCTCTGTGGTCATTTCACAAGTCCCTGCCCCCATACAGTTAGAAAACACTCCCCTAGGCTCCCCTATGATCGTCCCTGGGTTAACCCCTTCCCTGCCAGTGCCATTAGTACAGTAACAGTGCATATTTTTAGCATTGATTACTGTAGTAATGTCACTGGTCAATGCAGAGCTCCTATTTAGGAACACAGGTCTCTGTGTTGATCCAATAAGCCCACCCCCCTCACAGTTAGAAAGCACCCCTAGGCTCACATTTAACCCCTTGATCACCCCTGGGTTAACCCCTTCCCTGCCAGTGCCATTAGTACAGTAACAGTGCATATTTTTAGCACTGATTACTGTAGTAATGTCACTGGTCCCCCCAAAAGTGTCAAAAATGTCAGGAGTCCGACCTGTTACAACAGCTGACCGTTTCTCTCTCTCGGCGGGGAGCGATCGCGGGTGCCAGGCCCGTGGATTGGCATCCCAGCTGCCAAGTGGGGGTGGGCGCGCGCCCCCCGTCCCCAAGAGCGCTCTCGCGAACCGCCATACAGGTACGGGGGTTTCGCGCAGCCGAGCCAGCCGGTCGGCAAGTAGTTACCCTAGCTAGCAGCCTATCTAGGAGGGGGGCTACACATAGACCCCCTGTGTGGCACTTTAGAACAAAGCTGAAAAATGCTGAATTGCGAGCTGTGCTATGAAAAGCAACTGGAAGTTTCCTATGTGTATGGTGTCAGGCGCTGAGACTGGGACGTGTTATTGCTGCTTTATACGTCGGATATGGGTGAAGGGTTTTATAGGAGGAAGGCTGAAGACTCCCTAGAGAGGCGGCTGCAATGTCAGAAAATGGCGTCTCCCTTTTCTCACGCATGGCGCCCCCCCCCCCCCCCCCAGATGCGGCGAACTCTCACGTCCTGTGGATACACGAATGTTCTGTACAATTTGAGCCGCGCTCTTCTCCCCCAGAATTACCAGCAAATTATTGTTGAAGTAGGCACTAATATTTAATGAGGTTGCTGAATAGGAAATTACCCGGTGGAAGACTCTGCGCGTGGATTACTCCCCAAAGAAGTAGCCAGATCTTTAATTAGTCACAATTGAGTTGTTACCTAACAGTCTTCAGACAGCAATTAATACTGTGCTTGTTATTTTAGAATTATGTAAATGATGGTGCGATTTCCTTCTTGCGGGCTCGGGCCGGTGATAGAATGCAAATAAGCAAATGGAATATAAGGAGGGAAGTGCGCCTTCCAAATAAAAGTATCAGCACGCTGCAAGTGAAAGTTCCTGTATACAGGATTTATAGTGAACCTGTACTGTGCCCAAAGCAGAGAGAAGTTGCAGGCTTGCTTTAACCAGTTCTACACCACGCCGCTGTCCTGCTCCGAATGACCGTAGGACCCCCAGCACCAGGGGCATAACTACAGGGGTTGCAGGGGTTGCAATTGCAACCAGGCCCCATGCTCCAGGAGGCCTGTGCGGCTCCCCTGTACACCTGGATAGGAGGGGCGGCGGGGGCGGCATGTAGAGAAATCACTGTCCTCCTTTTTCCTCCTGTAGCTGCCGGAGGAAAATGGAGGAGATTGGTTCCTCTGTATGCTGCCCCCGCCGCCCCTCCTATCCAGTTCACTTGTGTTCTGCTGTCTCTGGGCCCCTGTGTGCTCCCCTGGTCCCCCCACCCCACTGTGCTCCCTCCCCTCTCCTGCCGGCTGCTGCAGGGGATGTCACAATAGAGAACCAGGAAGGGGTCAGTAAATATGTAATTTATCAGCTCCTTCCTTTTCTGAATGGACAGAGTCATAGTCAGTCACAATGTAAAAAAAATAAAATAAAATGATAAAAAATAATACAATAAAAATACCCCTGGCATCAGTGGTGTATTTAGGTTTCGTGCTGCTCTAGGCCTAACTAAACTTGGGCAGCCCCTAATTTGAATATGACCCACCCCTTCCTGTAAAGGCCACACCCTTTCCTGTTTATGATCCGCACTGTCATCTGTAAACCACAGACCACAACCGCAGTCTATGAGTGTCCATCAGTGCAGCCTCATCAGTTCCCATAGGTTTAGCCTCATCAGTGCCCATCAGTTCAGCCTCATCATTGCCCCTCAGTGCAGCCTCATTACTGTCCATCAGTGTGGCTTCATCAGTGCAGCCTCATCAGTGGCCATCAGGGGGCAGCTTTTTTTGCTGCCCCCCTGCAAAGTGCTGCCCTAGGCCTGGGCCTTGTCGGCCTAGGCCAAGATACAGCACTGCCTGGCATTCCAACACCGTGGGGAGGCCCCAAGATGGCAGGAAGGGAGCCCACAGCAGAACTTGTGAAAGGGTCCCACTGCGGGACCATAATAAAGGGCCCACAACCAGAGTAAAGGGCCCTAGGATCAGTGGGAAGAGCTCCAGGCTTGAAGGGAAGGGCTGCGCCTCTGCTCCTCCGAATGACCTTAGGACCCCCAGCTTAAAGCGTTTGTTACCCCAACATTCCATATTCCTGCTGTACCATATACTTGTATGGGAAAGTCTCCCGTTCTCTTTGTATTGCTTACTTTATGTGAAATCCCTGGTGTTCCTGCCAGTCCCTCTGCTTTCCTATTAAAAATTTACCACACTAAGCATGAGAACACAGTGTGGCCTGTTCTTTAGCTATGCTGGGAACTCAGCCTACACTCCTCCAATGATAAGACTTGCCCTGACACACCCCCGCTGCACAGCCATTCACTGGGAAGTTCAGTGTTCTGCTGCTTCTCTTCCCCCAGCTCTTATGCTGCTGGAAACAGAGGGAATGTGATTACTTAATTAAAAAGGAAACAAGATATTCATATGCATGCATAAAGAAAGGGATGTATTCCAGAGATAAAACTATAATCCTTCCACTTTATAAAACTCTGGTCCGACCGCATCTGGAGTATTCTGTCCAGTTCTGGTCGCCAGTCCTCAGGAGGGATGTGTTGGAGCTGGAGAGAGTCCAGAGAAGGGCAACTAAACTAATTAGGGGATTGGAGGACCTTGATTATGAAGAGCGCCTGCAATCGCTTGATTTATTCTCCCTGGAGAAGAGACGCCTGAGAGGGGACATGATAGCAATTTATAAATATCTCAATGGGGATCTCAGCTTAGAAAAAAAGCTGTTCAGTCGAAGGGATTGCATGAGGACTCGAGGGCATACAATGCGATTAGAGGAGAAGCGTTTTATCCTCAGGCAATGTGGGGGGTTCTTTACTGTTAGGGCTACAAGATTGTGGAATTCTCTACCACAAGAGGTGGTTTCTGCGGGAAGTATGGTGGCTTTCAAAAGACTCTTAGACTTACATCTCAAGGATCAGAACATTCAGGGCTATGTGAGATGATTACGGCCACACACACCTACACAGGTTGAACTGGATGGACTATTGTCTTTATTCAACCTCACCTACTATGTAACTATGTAACTATATTTATTATTAGTATTTTTATTATTATTATTATTATTATTATTATTATTTATTTATAATGTTTTTTTATATCTATACCAAAATAGTTTGCATTTCATTTTTATTTTAAACTGAATGGGTTGTTTTACAAGGTAATCATTCACAATCTCTTTAACCACTTCTGGACCGGAAGATTTCCCCCCTTAAAGCGGAGTTCCGGGCACAAAATCAATATTTTTTTTTTGTGCCCGTCCGCTTCTTCCCCTTAACCTGAAACAGAATTGGATAGTTAGATTTTTTTTTTTATTCACTCACCTTGTAATTGAAGATTGAAGATACTCACCTAGTGTTCACTTCCTCCCTCAGCGCCGCGGCTCACCCGTCACTTCCTGGCTTGCACTGATTCCTGGGAGCTAAACGTCATCGCTCCCAGGAATCAATGCGCCGCACCGACCCCGCTCGTCATTTCCGGGCGACGCCGCATTCCCCTGCTAAACAGCTTCTGGGCATGCCCAGAAGCTGTGGAGGAATGCGGCGCCGCACCGGAAGTGATGAGAGGGGCCGGTGCGGCGCATTCTGGGACAAGAAGATGCGGAAGAAGACACAGAAGAGGACCCACAAGAGAGATGGAAACGCTGTGGAAGAAAATTTCTAAGTAAGTATTTCTTCTAAAAGGTAAGTGCGAACCGGGACAGATCAGAGGCTAGCCATTGTGGAATGTGCTAGCCCTGACTGTCCCGGGGGTATGTTCAGTGAAAAATGACTTCTGTGCCCGGAACTCCGCTTTAATGACCAGACCATTTTTTGTGATTCGGCACTGCGTTACTTTAACTTACAATTGCGCGGTCGTGCGACGCTGTCCCCAAATAAAATTGATGTCCTTTTTTTCCCCATGCTTGAGGTCATTGTAGCCGTATTAGTGCACTTGCGACAGAGACAATTGAGTACTGTCCGTGATACTTTTTTTATTTGCACTAACATACAATTTTTCAGGACAAGCTTTCTGGGGAATGCCCCCTTCATCAAGATCCAAGCAGTACTGATTCACAAAATGTTTAGCAGAATGGTAAAAAAAACACAAAATCTCTAAGGCTCCGTTCACATCTAGGCGTTTTGGGGCGTTTTTGGGGCGTTTTTCTGCTCTAGGATCAGCTCTCAAAACGCCCAACAAGACAAATCCTATTCATTTCAATGGCCCCTGTTCACATCTGAGCGTTTTGACGCTGTATACAAAACGCCCAACGCTCAAAAAAGTACATGAGCTTCTTTTTGGGCAGATTACAGGCGTTTTCCAATGATCTCTATTCAATCTAAAAACGCCTGCACAAAAATCGCGGTAAAAATCGCGGTAAAAAACGCCGCAAAAATCGCTGTAAAATCGCGGTAAAAAACGCGCGAAAAACGCTACGCTCAGGTGTGAATGTAGCCTTAGCCAAAGGAAAAAAAAAGAAAACCAAACAAACATAAACAAATTTAACTGGCAATGGTAATAAAACTAGCATAGTTAGTGAGATAAGACAGAGGGAGAGCTAAAGACAGGGGGGGATGTGGGGGGGATAGTCACAGAGGGGGTCGTAAAACTGTGGGATAATGAGTAAGGAAACCCATATCTAAATTTAAGCCGTTATTTTTTGCGTCAAAAAGAAGTATCATTCTTAATTCAAAAGTTTTCCTTTCCTGGATAGTTTCTGAAATTCCCTTTAACCGCTATATACAACTATTTACTGCGGCGGTCAGCCCCTCACAGGCAAAGCGACGTAGGGGTACGTCGCTAGCCTGTGAGGGTCTAGGGAGCGAGCGCGCGCCACCGGAGGCGCGCACCCACGCGGTCACGGACCCCTCCCGCGCGCGTGTGCCCGGCGGACCCGATGTCCGCCGGTCACTCGCGATCGTCCGTTACAGCAGGAGAAAGGCAGGCGGCTAATGTAAACGAGCCGCCTGTCATTCTCCCTGTGTAAGAATGGAGATCATAGGGTTCTACTATGTAGGACCGTTGATCACTGTTCCTACACCTCAAGCCACAGCCAATCACAGTTAGAAGCACGCCCCTAGGGACACACATAACCACTCCCTCTAAAAAAAAAAAGTTAACCCCTTCACTGCCAGTGTCATTTTACAGTAACAGTGCATATTTATAGCACTGATTACTGTAGTATTGTCACTGGTCCCCCAAAAGTGTCAAAAATGTCAGTCAAGGGTCCGGTCTGTCCGCCCCAATGTCGCAGTACGGCAAAAAAAAAACGCAGATCGCCGCCATTACGCGTTAAAAAAAAAAACAACAAAAATGACAAACATCTTTCCCTTAGTTAGTAAACGCAATAACTTTTGCGCAAACCAATCAAAATACGCTTTTTGCGATTTTTTTTACCAAACATATATAACGTAAAACAAATTGGCCTAAAATGTTAAAAAATTTTGATTTTTACAGTTTTTTTGGGGAATTTCATATAAAAAAATGTGAAAAATATTGTTATTTTTGCAAAATTGATGCTCTTTTTTTGTTTATAGCGCAAAAAGTAAAAATCGCATAGGTGATAAAATGAAGAAAGCTCTGTTTGTGGGAAAAAAAGGACGTCAAATTCGTTTAGGTACAGCGTCGCACGACCGTGCAATTGACCGTTAAAGTCACGCAGTGCCGAATCGCAAAATAGGCCCTGGTCAGGAAGGGGGTAAAATCTTCCGGGGCTTAAGTGGTTAAGAACTAAAACATTGAGGTCTTCTATAGTGTGGTCCGGTTGTGAAAAATGATGTCCCACAGGTGTGCAGAAACTATCTTCTTTTTGTTCCTTGATGGTATATCTGTGCAAATTCATCCTCACTTGCAACTTCTGTCCTGTTTCGCCTACATAAGATCCTTTGCTACATCTTTTGCATTGGATGAGGTACACAACATTACTGGAGGTGCAATTGTATGATCCCGTTCTATTAAATATAATATAACTGGCTCTGGGCTTCCTGACAGCTCCGGTAAGCTCAGAAATTACCAGGAACAGTCGAAAGGGGAGGCACCTCTCCCGCTGTCTCTAAAAGTGATCCCACAATGAATCCGCCACCAGGACCACATACCAGGACCACATTTATTAGATGCGGAATTGCCCACAAAATAAAAAAATACTGGGGCTATGACCGCTAGCTTCTGCAATGAGAATGGTATTTGATATCGAAGTCATGACGTATCTATAATATGGGTGGTCTGCAAGTTTCTAAGAGGAGTTTTCATTCTCCTCTGACTGTCCTATGAGGCTGCCCTGTGTCTGGACAGTGCTGATTGGCTCTTTGCTGATCACATGCACCCTTCCAAAATAAATAAAAAAACTCTCTAGCAATACAGTATCTCACAAATGTGAGTACACCCCTCACGTTTTTCTAAATATTTTATTCTATCTTTTCATGTGACAACACTGAAGAAATGACACTTTGCTACAATGTAAAGTAGTGAGGGTACAGCTTGTATAACAGTGTAAATTTGCTGTCCCCTCAAAATAACTCCACACTCAGCCACTAATGTCTAAACCACTTGCAACAAAAGTGAGTACACCCCTAAGTGAAAATGTCCAAACTGGACCAAATTAGCCATTTTACCTCCCCGGTGTCATGTGACTCGTTAGTGTTAGAAGGTCTCAGGTGTCAGGGTGGGGTGCAGGTGTGAATGGGGAGCAGGTGTGTTAAATTTGGTGTTATCGCTCTCACTCTCTCATACTGGTCACTGGAAGTTCAACATGGCACCTCATGGCAAAGAACTCTCTGAGGATCTAAAAAAAAAAGAATTGTTGCTCTACATAAAGATGGCCTAGGCCAGGGGTGTCAAACTCAATTTAATTGTGGGCCGCATCAGCATTATTATTGCCCTCAAAAGGGCCGGTTGTATCTGTAAGACTAGATGTCAAGAGCATTACCTACCCTTACATAAGACGTCAAGAGCCTCTCCACCATCAAAAGTTGATTCCCCCACCCTCCCTTACATCACAGTGCACCTCCCTTACCTTGTGGTGTTGCTGGGAAGAAGCTGGAGGCATTGCTGGAAAGCAGAAAGTATAAGGTCTGGAGGAGGACTGGAGCTCTCCTGCAGCTACAGGAGAGGTACGAGGGCCACATAAAATGGCCTGGAGGGCCAGATTCGGCCCATGGGCCTTGTGTTTGACACCTGTGGCCTAGGCTATAAGAAGATTGCCAAGACTCTGAAACTGAGCTGCAGCACTGTGGCCAAGACTATACAGCGGTTTAACAGGACAGGTTCCATTCAGAACAGGCCTCACCATGGTCAACCAAAGATGTTGAGTGCAAGTGCTCAGCCTCATATCCAGGGGTTGTCTTTGGGAAATAGGCGTATGAGTGCTGCCAGCTTTGCTGTAGAGGTTGAAGGAGTGGGGGGTCAGCCTGTCAGTGCTCAGACCATACGCCGTACACTGCATCAAATTGGTCTGCATGGCTGTCGTCCCAGAAGGAAGCCTCTTCTAAAGATGATGCACAAGAAAGCCCGCAAACAGTTTGCTGAAGACAATCAGACTAAGGACATGGATTACTGGAACCATCTCCTGTGGTCTGATGAGAGCAAGATGGTTCAGATGGTGTCAAGCGTGTGTGGCAGCAACCAAATGAGGAGTACAAAGACAAGTGTGTCTTGCCTACAGTCAAGCATGGTGGTGGGAGTGTCATTGTCTGGGGCTGTATGAGTGCTGCAGGCACTGGGGAGCTACAGTTCATTGAGGGAACCATGAATGCCAACATGTACTGTGACATACTGAAGCAGAGCAAGATGACCACTTCCTTGCTAAAGAAGCTGAGGGTAAAGGTGATGGACGTACATCTCAAGAATCAGAACATTCAGGGGTATGCAAGATGATTACGGCCACACACACCTACACAGGTTGAACTGGATGGACTATTGTCTTTATTCAACCTCACCTACTATGTAACTATGTAACTATGACTGGCCAAGCATGTCTCCAGACCTAAACCCTATTGAGCATCTGTGGGACATCCTCAAACAGAAGGTGGAGGAGCGCAAGGTCTCTAACATCCACCAGCTCTGTGATGTCGTCATGGAGGAGTGGAAAAGGACTCCAGTGGCAACCTGTGAAGCTCTGGTGAACTCCATGCCCAAGAGGGTTAAGGCAGTGCTGGAAAATAATGGTGGCCATGCAAAATATTGACAATTTGGGCCAAACTTGGACATTTTCACTTAGGGGTGTACTCACTTTTGTTGCCAGAAGTTTAGACATTAATGGCTGTATGTTGAGTTATTTTGAGGGGACAGCAAATTTACACTGTTATACAAGCTGTACACTCACTACTTTACATTGTAGCAAAGTGTCATTTCTTCAGTGTTGTCACATGAAAAGATATAACTTTTTACAAAAATGTGAGGGGTGTACTTATTTATGTGAGATACTGTATATGTCTGCCAGTGCTGGGACAAGATCATCGAATGCCCAGGGCAAAGATGCCAAATAGCTCCCCCCTTATTACGTGCAAGCTTATGTGGTGGAAAGGGAGAGGGAAAGCACAGCCCACACCTCCTCCCAGTTTTCTCCCCCTCTCGTTGTTGTTGTCACATCTTTAGTGTTGTCAAATGAAAAGATATAATAAACAATTTACAAAAATGTGAGGGGTGTACTCACTTTTGTGAGATACCGTACACACCAAACTGAGCATGTGCAGAGTCCCCCCAAGGGTCTGTTCTATCGGCAGATGGATTGGGGACATTGGGAAAAGGGAAGAATCAGAGAAGACAGGATCAAACAGCCTTTTTACACATTGTGGAGGATTAACCCCTTAGGTTCCACAGTGAGTATTCCAAGCCTGCTTTGCTGCATCTACAGACTGATTATTTTACTGTTGTGGGTCTATAAACACTTTAAGTTCCAGTAAATTCTTTAACCTTCCTAGCGGTATTCCCGAGTGTGGCTCGGGGTTAAATTTCAGTGCCAAAAGCGGTAACCCCGAGCCACACTCGGGGTACCGCTAGGAAGATCTCTGGATCCTGTAAGAGAGGGTACTCACCTGGTCCCCGGGATCCAGCGATGTATCCCGGCGGATCTTCCTCCCGATGCTCCTTCCCCCGGCTTCCGTCTCCTGCGACGTGACGCTCGCATGGGGGGTGGAACCGGCAGCAAATTCAAACAGTAAAACACACCAAACACACTGATACATTGCAAAATAAAATAAATTCACATTAGTTTGCCCCCCAGTGCCCTTTCCTGCAGATTTTCTGTACTTTTTATGTATATATATATATATATATATATATATATATATATATATATATGTATATATATATATATATATATATATATATATATATATATACTGTATATATGTATACACGTGTATATATATATATATATATATATATATATATATATATATATATATATATATATATATATATACATATTTACCACACATATATATATATATTTATATATACACACGTATATATTATATATATATACTTTATATATGTATACACGTGTATATATATATATATATATATATATATATATATATATATATTTATATATACACACGTATACATACATATATATATATATATAATATATATATATATATATATGTATACGTGTATATATATACATATACATACATTAACTTATTTATAGTTATTTATTATATTATAATTTATGATTTTGTGTTTCAAACTTTATCATACCCGAGATGTTATAAAGAAGAACGCACAGTAAAAAAAATATCATATGTAAATAGTTGGTTTGGGCTGCTCGTCCTTAAGAATTACATGCAAAATAATGGTAGCGCTTTCATTACCTAAAATCGGAAAGAATCATACCGCCAGGGAGGTTAAACTCTACCCTCCGCCTATATCCGGTCCCTTCTCATTGCAGAATCTTCTTTCTGTAAAACCCCATATCCAGTTATGTATAAAGCCTTTATATTGCAGGACCCAATGTAGCAAAATATATAGTACATGTACTTTTTTTTTTTATTGATATTATTACAGTACAATTACATATCAAATGTGGACCAATATCTCTCAGTCCTTATTACATTCTAAGTAGATTTTAAATGAATCAGAATTGATTTAGCAGCCACCCTCCCCATCATATATTAGTAAATTGGTTTGGTTTAAAATGCTCAAATGAGTTAATATTTCAATAGCTCACAGGCCATTAAGTGTAATTAGCACAAAATCTTTGCAGATGGCAAATTGAAGAATTAAGTCATTAGTAAGTCAGTCAAAGAACTTCACCAGAAGACGGAGGAGAGGGAACATTTCTCAACACTTAAAAAGAATGGGTTTTTAATGCCGTTCAGCCATTGAATGTATGTGAAGGCCCATTACTTCCATGTCGTGGAATGCTAAAATAGAAAGATTTCCTCTTATAGAAGAATTGTGTATTAGGACTTTCAATGTAATCTACTCTACTTTTCGAAAAGGTCAAACACAGTACAAACTTCTACATTTCAAACAAGACGTTGAAGTGTATTTATTAACACAACATTTTTGGGCTTTCAGTTTTGCTAATTTTTAGGGCTCCGTATGACTACCGTTCCCGATCCTGTGTTGGTCCCATGAGTTAATTAATCCGTATGGGGAGACATGGGTTAATATGTCCGACTGAGATCGTTTGGTTGTCCTGCGCAGTCATTGTTCGGCGTTTCTTACAAGTAAGGGTGTTTGCATCGTGTGGCCACGCCCGCCGAAGAAGTCATGACAACGAAACGCGTCTGGATGTGACCACACGACACCCATGCTGTCGGTTGCTCTATCTCCACCCGGGATCGCAGCTCTCATTTGAGAACAGGTGACGGAGACCGAGCAAGTTACTCACTTCTGTGATTTGAATCGTTTGAGCCACTAGGCCAGGGGTCGGGAACCTTTTTGGCTGAGAGAGCCATGAACACCACATATTTTCAAATGTAATTCCGTGAGAGCCATACACTGTATTTCAGGGGTCGGGAACCTTTATTTAATATTCATATTCATGGGCCGCAAATATACAGTGAGTAGATGGAGCCATGTGAAAGTGCCTGGAGTCCGGCCGGGAATAGAGCAGAGCAGGCAGGTATGCAGCGAGGCCGGAGTGGTGAAGCGCCTGCAGGCCTGCGAGTGATGGAGGTGAGTATAGGCCCTGAAAAAATGTAGGCCGGCCGCTGAAGGCCTCAGAAGTGGATGTGAGAGGCAGCTCCCGCGGGTCACCGGATGTCACAGGGGAAGGAGATCGTGTCTGTCGGGGCACAGGGAGCAGATGGCAGGTCTCCTTACCGGGCGGTGATTGCCAAGGCCCTCAGATGCACAGCACATGAGCCGGCGGCAGTACCGGGGTCCATAGCGTGGCAATCCGGTCACCAGAGACAAACTGAGGATAGTGATGGGTAGCCCACAAAGTGTACCATCAATGGGTGCAGAAATCTCCTTGGCACCGGGCACAGCTACGCGGATGGCACTGGATTGAGTGGTAGACGTGGCGGAGCTCTGGGACTACACGTCCAGCGCGGCTCACATCCCAACACGCCCCCCTTTATTACAAGGGAATTCCACCTAAAAAAAATAAAAAATACATAAAAATACCCCTGGGACAGTCAGGGCTAGTGCATTCCACAATGGATAGCCTCTGAACTGTCCCAGGTTGCACTTACCTTTTAGAAGAAATACTTACCTTGAAAATGTCTTGTCCAGTGCTGCCATCTCAGGTGTGGGCAGCTTGAAGCCAGCGCAATCCTCTTCTGCGTCCTCTTCCGTCTTCTTCAGTCCCACGATGCACTGCACCGGCCCCGCCGTCACTTCCGGTGCACACACGTCATCCCTCCACAGCTTCTGGGCATGCCCAGAAGCTGTTTAGCAAGGTATGACGGCACCTGCACCGGAACTGACGTCGGGGCTGGTGCAGGCGCATTGATTCCTGGGAGCGATGACGTTCAGCTCCCAGGAATCATTGCAAGCCAGGAAGTGACAACTCGCCATGGCCGCCGAGGGGAGGAGGAGGAAGTAAGGTGAGTATACTTTCTTCTAAAACAAGGTAAGTAAAAAAAAAAAATTGCGATTATCCATTTGTGTTTTAGGTGACCCGGAGCGAGAAGATGGACCGAACTTCAATTTTAGGGTAGAACTCCACTTTAAAGATTTGTCTGTGAGCCAGATGAAGCCATCAAAAGAGCCACGTCTGGCTCACGAGCCATAGGTTCCCTACCCCTGCCTTAGGGAAAGAGAGCCTTGACTGATGGGGACATGGCCAGGAGGTGGGATCTATGTTGGGATAGTGGTAAAATTTAATTGGAGGAAGTCACGGGTGATGAGTGGACCTGAGCTCTTTTAAGTGTGCCCCCAGGGAATTCTGGACCTTTTGGAAGAACGCATGTTGAAGAGCTGTCCACCTACCCGCCCTTAGTGGATGGTAGGTCACAGCTTTAGCAGTGTTTTTTTTACCTTGTCAGCATTTGAAGTTTGCAGTAATGGGCTATGCCCTTAATTGGAAATTGGAATTAGGCTGTCTGTCCGGCACTTATGGTAAGGACAGGCCCACTTTGGAATTGTTTTGTTAACCACTTCTGGAACGGGCCTTTTTCTGCCACGTTAAAATCATTTTTTTTTTCCTAGAAAATTATTTAGAACCCCCAAACATTATTTTTTTTTGGCAGAGTCCCTAGAGAATAAAATGGAGATAGTTGATATATTCTTTATCAAACCGTATTTGCACAGCGTTCTTACAAATGCAATTTTTTTTTTAAAAAATACACTTTATTGAATTAAAAAATAAGAAAACAGTAAAGTGAGCCCAATTTTTTTCTATAATATGAAAGATAATGTTACGCCCAGTAAATAGATACCCAACATGTCATGGTTCAAAATTGTGCAAACTCGTGGAATGGCGACAAACATTGGTACTTAAAAATCCCCATAGGCGACACTTTAAAAATGTCTACAAATTACCAGTTTAGAGTTACAGAGGAGGTCTAGCACTAGAATTATTGCTCTCGCTCTAACGATCACGGCGATACCTCACACGTGTGGTATGAACACCGTTTACATATGTGGGCGCAACTTGCGTACGCGTTCGCTTCTGCACGCGAGCTAACAAGGACAGGGTGCTTTAATTTTTTTTTTTTTCCTATTTATTTTTTTTTTTTTATTTTTCCACTGCCTTTTTTTTTATTACTTTTATTCCTATTACAAGGAATGTAAACATCCCTTGTAATAGAAATAAGCAAGACAGGACCTCTTTAATGTAAGATCTGGGGTCAAAAAGATCTCACATCTACACTAAAGAAGAAAAAAATGAGCTCCTTAAGGCCATTGCTAGGAAGCGAAGTATGACGTTGCTCCGGTCCTCCAAGACCATAGAGTGGAGTGGGGGGTCATCTTGCCCTCGCTCGACTTCCTGCCTGAGAAGAGAGCGGACCAGATTGATTTCCCCGCTACCGACGGCTCTGGTAAGCGGGGAAAAGGACTGGGAAGCTGCAGGAGGCAGGGGGGGGGACCCGTCCCGCCGCTCATAAAGTAGATACCGCGGCGATTCCGCTGCTGGGACAATCCTTATGTTAAAGCGGACCCTCCCACAGTTTACAAAAAAATACCGGGATTATGGAAGCTATCCGCTATCAGCTGCCATAACCCCGGTATTTAAGTACCGACGTGAATACACGGTGGGTGGACACCGGAAGGACCCACCTCACTCACAATTACTTACCTTGATGTAAGTTTTCAATATTGTTTGCCAATGAAATACTGCAGTCTTTACTCAGAGGCGCCTGTTCTTCTCTCTTTTTGTTTTCGTGGTTAATATTTGTTTTGAAAACTTGTATCCATGAAAGAGCCAACATGTTTCATGGTTTAAATCCCCACTTCTTCAAGGCTTGTAGGTGTGGATTTATGTGTAAGTGTTTCATCACATTTGTGGGGTTGTGTTTGATATGTGCAAAGAGAGATTACACGTCACCTCGCCGGAGCGCTACCAGGGGCGCACGCGCGCGTGCCCATTCACCACAGGGGAAGCCAAAAACACAAAAGAAAGGAGGCGCAAGTACCTACTGCATTACCCTTGGACCTGTCCTGTCCAAGGGTAATGCACTAGGTTCTTGCGCCTCCTTTCTTTTGTGTTTTTAGTCTTTGGAGTTTCCCCATCTGAGGAGAGCAACACGCCTGCAATTCCCGATAGAGTGAGCGCTTGGGTCATTTAGCTCACAGGGGAAGCCAATTCGTGGGTCCGGCAGCCGCGATTGCTGCCGGGCACCCTTGATCACTCCCCGTGGAGACAGAATGGTGATCTGCCCTTGCAAACACGGCAGGCCGCTGTTCTGTCAGTGATCCTCTTATTTAGGAACACAGGTCTCTGTGTTCATGCAGCTAGCCCATCCCCCCACAGTTAGAAAGAACTCCCTAGGGACACCTTTAACCCTTTGATTGCCCCTGGTGTTAACCCCTTCCCTGCCAGTGTCATTATTACAGTATCGGTGCATATTTTTAGCACTGATTACTGTAGTAATGTCCCTGGTCCCCCCAAAAGTGTCAAAAATGTCAGTTAGGGGTCCGATCTGTCCGCCGCAATGTCGCAGTCCTGCTAAAAATCGCTGATCGTCGCCATTACTAGTAAAAAATAAAAATAAGTAAATAAAAATGACATAAATCTTTCCCCTAGTTTGTAGACATAATAACTTTTACGCAAACTAATCAATAAACACTTATTGCGATTTTTCTTTACCAAAAGTATGTAGCAGAATACAAATTGGCCTAAAATTATGAAAAACATTAATTTTAATTTTTTTTTTATTGGGAATGTTATATAGCATAAAGTAAAAAAAAAAAAAAAAAATGTGTCCAGGTTTGTCGCTCTTTTTTTGTTTAAAGCGCAAAAAATAAAAATCAGACAGGTGATCAAATACCGTACCACCAAAAGAAAGCTCTATTTGTGGGGAAAGAAGGACATCAATTTTATTTGGGTACAACGTCGCACAACCACGCAATTGTCAGTTAAAGTAACTCAGTGCCGTATCGCAATAAATGGCCTGGTCAATAAGGGGAAAAAACCTTCCTGTCCAGAAGTGGTTAAAAGTAATGACTAATACAAAAAATATTAGAAAATATAATAAGAATACTTAATGTGATATTAAAGTCTAATTTTTTTGGGGAGGTAAAAATAGCAAACATGCTAATCTTACCAGATCTGTGTAATGGTTTTGCACAGAGCAGCCCTGATCCTCCTCTTCTCAGGGTCCCTCTTTGGTGCTTTTGGCTCCTCCCTCCTGTTGAGTGCCCACACAGAAGCAGCTTGCTATGGGGGCACCCGAGCTGAGCCCACCCCCCTCTCTCTCCTCATTGGCCCACTGACTTTGATTGACAGCAGCAGGAGACAATGACGCTTCACTGCTGTCTTAGCCAATGAGGAGGAAGAGTCCCGAACAGCCGAGTCTCTTGTGCAACATCACTGAATTGAGAGGGGGCTCAGGTAAATATTAGGGGGGCTGAGGGGAGCTGCTGCACACAGAAGGCTTTTTAATCTTAATACATAAAATGCATTACAACCACTTTAAATAAAGATGCTGTTTCGCCACAGAGTCCCCCCATTAGGTGTGGCCAGGTAATCAGAGCAGACGCTTGCATGTTGCATGATGCAGCTCTGCAGAAGAGATGAACTTTTTTGAGTTTGGGATGTGATATTTAGACTTGTGTATAAGGAATAGACAACCCCCAAGCCAACTCCCTTTGCAATATAACCCCTCACGGACTTGGTCAGTTTACAATCACACATTTCTTTGGTATGAGTCATACAAAGTAATCAGGAAAACCATGATATTTGAGGCTTTCTTAGATATTTGTGAGGCCAACCTTAAAAATAAATATGGAATATACAGTTTTTCCATCAGTAAGGTTGTGGGTATAAGTCTGGGTGATGCACCTGTGTATATTCCAAGTCCTTTTGTGTTTTTGTTGTTTTCTATGTTTGTGTGAAAGGTTGTGGAGATATATCTGGGCCATGCCTCTGTGTGTGTTTTCTAAATTCCCAATGTGGGTGGACCGCCCCTTCTATCATTCCTCCTGACCAGTGGTGGCTGGTGCATGAAAATTTAGGGGGGGGGGGCGGCAAAACCAACACCTCTCCCCCCCGCAGGACGGCCGGCTGGCAAATCCACCACCCCCGTGGGACAGCCGGACAGCCAGCAGTCAAATCTACCACCCCCTCCCGCCCCCGGACAGACGCACGGATGGCTTCCCAGCCGGACGGCCTGCATCCTTACCTCCTCCTGCCCCGAGTGGCTGTGAGTCTCCTCCAGTGTCTGCCGTACGCCTCTTCCCTCTTCCTGGCCGCTAGGCAGTAAAATTGCTTCTCTTTTCAGCCAATCAGGAAAGGGGTCTCACGGCCCGCTTTCTGCTTGGCTGGGAGGGGAATCAGTGTGATAATAGCGAATATTCATTCGCTATTGTCACACAACTGGGTGGGCTCAGGCACAGGGCTCTGCGCCCGAGCCCACCCTTTTTGCAGCCTATTAGAGCCTCTGGCTCTAATCACATGCTAAAAAAAAAAAAAAAACCCTATTGGAATCCATGCTTCCGGCGCCCCATATGTAGATTAGGGGGCCGGACGCATGGATGGGGGGGGGGGGGCACCCCTGCGCCCCCAATTGACGGGCAGCCACTGCTCCTGACCATTGCATGACAGAAAGTGATGATAAAGTTATAGACATATTCTTAACAAGTAGTGAATAGGCTTTAAATTAACCACTTGACCTCCAGAAGATTTACCCCCTTCAGGACCTGGCCATTTTTTGCGATGCGTTACTTTAACTGACAGTTGTGTGGTCGTGCAACGCTGTACCCAAATGAAATGTATTTAATCTTTTTCACACAAATAGAGATTTATTTTGGTGGTATTTGATCACCACTGGGTTTTTTATTTTTTTGTGCTATAAACAAAAAAAAAAAAACAGCATTTTTTTCTTTCTTCTTTAAAATATATCCAATTAAAAAAAATCAGATTTCTTTATAAATTTAGACCAATACATATTCTGTTAAATATTTTTGGTGGAAAAAAAAAATCCCAATAAGTGTATATTGATTGTATATTGATTGGTTTGCACAAATATTATAGCCTCCACAAACTATGGTATATAGGGGAATTTTTATTTGACAAAACGCGTTGGAAGGAGCCTGCGGTGTCTGGCGCGACTACGGATGGGGGGACGCGGCTGCCATTTTGTTGGTTTGAAACCAACACACACACTAGCTATGGGAGGAAATGTGACACACTGCGTATCTCTGCTATAATGTAAGTTGCTACTGTTTGTGTGAATAAAACATCTGTTAGGTGTTTTCTGCCTTCTTTCTACATATGCTGATGGTCTGTGAGAGGGAGGTCAGATATACTGCTGGAGTGGAAGGCTGGGAGATTTCTCCTCTGCTATCATCACCTGGTTCAGCTTCCTGCTGTCTGTGATCCCTGTAATAAGGATCATAAATATTGGATGGTCTGTGAGAGGGACGTCAGATATACTGCCGGAGTGGAACGATGGGAGATTCATCTTTTGTTATCATCACCTGGTTCAATTTCCTGCAGTCTGTGATCTCTGTAATAAGGATCATAGATATCTAGTAAGAGGCTGTGTGATCTCTCCCGGTGACGCTTACATTCAATGAGCTCTGTCCTGTATTTCTCTTTACCGATCAGCAGATGCCGGCGGTCAGCAGCTGCTCTCGTACACGACCCCTACCCAGAAGTGCTAGATCATGTACAGGAGAGCCGCTCCGCCGCCGCACTCATACATGAGGCAGTCAGCAAACGGTTGAGCTATCAACGATCTCTGTAGCTGCAGACACCGTGGAGCATTTCATCCTCAAATTTCTCCAAAGTAAATCAAAGTCTTACAGGAGGTCAGGCGGAATCTTCCAGCTGGGGCTGGGACAACTGTTCTGGTGAAAATTGTCTAAGAGGGGATCTCCCCTAAATATGGAGAAATTTCCATTAATTTACTGTTGGGTCTCCAGGACATGTGTAGCACCCTCCTAGTCAGGTGCTAGGTAAAAGCATTAGGTTGCTCTCCTGCTTATCAGGATGCAGGATTTCTTGTTAGGCCTGTTACATGTGTCCAGGTGTGATTTACTTGGTCTGAGGGAGGGCCCCCACTGTATCCAATAGGGGAGCATGTTGGACAGTGGAGGAAACCCAGCCAGTGACACACAGGCTTTAGTGGCAGTCTCAGTGGGAGGGCACAACAGTGGTGCATCCTGGGATTGACCATAAAAACCAAGGGCACATGTGACAGGGTGTCTTTGGACGGGAAGCCAGGTCCCAGGAGGAGGGTGATGGCTGTCTCTCCTCCTGTCAGAGAAGAAAGTGGTCACATGCAGTCGGTCTGTTGAGCCAGGTGTGGAGCTGAGCCAGAGAAGTCCTGAGGAAACTGACAGAGGAGCTGAAGGCAGAGCTACCTGTGGAAAAACAGTGTTCATTAGTACCAGGGAGCTTGCCAGGGGTCTGCCCAGGAAGGGGACCACTCCAGTGGGGTCAGTGGACAGAAGGTCAGAACGCACAGTCAGCGAGAAAGGGGGTGCCAAGTTAGACCCTTAAGAGTAATCTATTGAATAGTTTGCCTTTCAACACTTCACTTCAGTGGCAGGGTGAAGCAGCGGCCTTGCCGCACTCAATGCAGATAGAAGTCCTTGTGCATAGTTATCAAGTTGGAATATCCCACTCATCCCTTCTCCCATCCAGATTCAAATAAAATACGAAAAACCAAATCCCCTGGACTGTTCATTGACTGAGCCAAGGACTTAAAGTGCTAAGAATTTACAAGCTGTTGCTAAGGGTAACCCAGGGGAATCCGTTCTCAGCAGCTCCCAAAGGGGGCAGTGCTACACATGAAAAAAAAAAAAAAAATCAATCAATCAATCAATAAATAAACTAACAAGACATTTAAACATTTCACTCTTTAAAACAAATAAAATAAGATTTTGACATCCTATATACTTTGAAGGGTAAATCCATCAAAACGGCTAAATAAAGGGTGCATCTATAGCAGGGGGTCTTCAAACTGTGGCCCCCAGTTGTTCAAGAACTACAGTTCCCATCATGCCTAGTCATGTTTGTGCATGTCAGGGTTTTACAATGCCTCATGGGATGTGTAGTTCTGGAGGGCCCTAGTTTGAGGATCCCTGATCTATAGGGTCTTCCATAGATAGGAAGGGAAGCTAAGCTACAGAGAGGAAGTGAAAGTAAAACTGAGAAGCCTCTACAGTAAACTTTAAGAATGAATAACTGCACAGTGCCTCCATCTACAGAGGTCAGTGGGGTGTGTTTTAAAGTTCATCTACTACTTAAGAATATAGAACTATTTTCATAGTCTGGCCACAGTCTTTCTATAAGCTTCTCTGACATCCCCTACTTTACTCTGGTTTCTTAGCTCAGCTCATTATATATTCCTTGTTAATTTAGTTGAGAATAATTCTCATTATGATAGAATTGGCACATTACAGACGGAAGTCTTTAACCTTGGGGCTCTTCTTTGTGGTTAATTTACCAGTACAGGATTATTACCTTTTCTTGATATTATTCCTCTCCAGCAGCTGTTTCTACATGCCATGAAAGACCACAAGTATACCCCAAAGAGAAGGTTACTGCCATTCTTGCAGCTCATATGTTAACCACTTGCTGAATGCCCACCGCAGATATACTGGCTCGGCTGCACGAACCGCCATACCTGTATGGCGGTTCGCAGGAGTGCTCCCAGTAACCAGCGGGGAAGCTGATTCACGGGGCCGGCGACCGCGACTGCTGCCGGGCACCCAGGATCGCTCCCGCTGATAGAGAATGGTGGTGCTGTTGCAAACACAGCAGAACGTTGTTCTCTCTGGAATGAACACAGAGCGCCTGTGATCCTGCTATTTAGGATCACAGGTCTCTGTGTTGATTCCACAAGCCCCTCCCCCTCACAGTTTCGAAAACACCCCCTAGGCACACACTTAACTCTTTAATTGCCCCTGAGTTAACTACTTCCCTGCCAGTGTCATTATTACAGTAACAGTGCATATCGTTAGCACTGATTACTGTCGTAATGTCACTGGTCCCCCCAAAAGTGTTAAAACATGTCAGTTAGGGGTTAGTTGCCTAAAGTTATCGCGTCTACAAGCTAGGGGAAAGATTTATGTCAGTTTTTATTATTATTTTTTTTTTTTTAGTAATGGCGGTGATTAGCGACATTGCGGCGGGCAGATCGGACCCCTAACTGACATTATTTACACTTTTGGGGGGATCAGTGACATTACTACAGTAATCAGTGCTAAAAATATGCACTGTTACTGTAATAATGACAGTGGCATGGAAGGGGTTAACACAGGGGCGATCAAAGGGTTAAGTGTGAGCCTAGAGGGTGTTTTCTAACTGTATGGGGGAGGGACTTGTGGAATCAACACAGAGACCTGTGATCCTAAATAGGAGGATCACATGGGCTCTGTGTTCATTCCAGAGAGAACGTCATTCTTTCTCCACAGTAAGTGATTATGGGTGTCTGGCTGCAATCACGGCTGCCGGCCCCGTGGATCGGCTTCCCTGCTGGCGAGCAGGCGCGCACGTGCCCCCAGGATCGCTTCCTCAAACCACTGTACAGGTACGGCGATTCTCGGGAACCTGCTGACCTGCCGCCGTATATAGGTGGTGGCTGGTCGGCAAGTGGTTAAGTATATTAATTGGTGGATCGCCCATGGATCGGCTTCCCCACTGCCTAATGGGGTGGCCGTGCACCCCCAGGAGCGCTCCCACGAACCGCTGTACAAGCACAGGCGGTCGTCAAGTGGTTAAAATTTTAAGAAGTCACCTCCGATAGTCGACTCCTCTAATGTTTTAGGAAAGGTCAGAAGAAGAATTTTTTTTTCGCTCTATGAACCGACATACCTGAAGGATATGACGCTGCAGCATTTTCCTGATAAATTAACACTTGTGAAATAATTGAAGTGTTGTGTAAACACGAGCCGTCCATTGGCTGAAGATGTCTTATCGCAGCGGTGTACAAAGCAGAACAGAAGTAGACAGCGTGAAATGAAGGTCGCGCTGCGATGCGGAACTGGAGGCTTAAGATAAAGGCTCGGCAAGGAGCGCGCGCGGGGCAAGGCTACCACGAACCACTGCCTTTTACGGTGATAGCATTTGTGCTGCGTTGAACCTTCCTTTCCTACATTAGAAGTAGGATGAGTTCATTAAGGAACCAGGGAATGCTCTGCACTGATAATATAAGACTTGAAGGAATTTTGTTATAAGGCAAATTTATCGTCGCAGAGAAAAGAAAAAAAAGAATTGAGAAAATCTGCTCATTCCCAAATCACAAAGGTGCATATTGGAATGTTCATTATGGAACCCAGTGGGGTTTCTCTGAGGAAGAAATATAGTGTTGGAACACATAGCTGTAAATGTGCTAGACCGGTGGTTGGACAGAATGGAGTCCGGAATTTTTTCTTGCTTGGCTGGATCCAATATCCAGCACATGCCAAAGGTCAGTAACAAGGTCAGTAATGAGTGGTTGCAGGTTGGAATCAAGCAGTAGTGTAGTCAAGGAACAAGCCAAAGGTCAGTGACATATGGTTGCAGGTAGGGATCAAACGGAAGCGTAGCCGAGGAACAAGCAAAAGGTCAGTAACAAGTGGTTGAAGGTTGGGTACAAGCAGAAGCATAGTCAAGGATCATATCAAAAGTTGGTAATGAGTGGTTGCAGGTTGGAATCAAGCAGTAGCGTAGTCAAGGAACAAGCCAAAGGTCAGTAACAAGTGGTTGCAGGTAAGGATCAAGCAGAAGCGTAGTCGAGGATCATGTCAAAGGCTGGTAATGAGTGGTAGTTGAGATAAGGACAGCTGCAGGTATGCAGAGGAGCAAGATATCAGCTGGAAAGAGCACAATAATCTGCCAAACAGTAAGTACAGGGACTGGACTTAAATCAGGGAGGAGCAAAGGGGTCAAGGTTCTCTAGAAACAAGAGACAAGGCAAGATTGTCCTGAATTAGACAAGGAGCTATCTGGCAGAACAGAAGTAGATAGCGTGAAATGAAGGTCGCGCTGCGATGCGGAACTGGAGGCTTAAGATAAAGGCTTGGCAAGGAACGCGTGCGGGTCAAGGCTACCACGAACCGCTGCCTTTTACGTGATAGCATTTGTTCATGCGTTGAACCTTCCTTTGAGTTCATTAAAGAACCAGGGAATGCTCTGCCCTGATAATATGACTTGAAGGAATTTTGCCATAAGGCAAATTTATTGTCGCAGAGCAAAGAAGAAAAAAAAAGATTGGGAAAATCTGCTCATTCCCAAATCACAAAGGTGCATATTGGAATGTTCATTATGGAACCCAGTGGGGCTTCTCTGAGGAAAAAATATAGTGTTGGAACACATAGCTGTAAATCTGCTAGACCGGTGGTTGGACAGAATGGAGTCCGGAATTTTTTCTTGCTTGGCTGGATCCAAGGTCAGTAATGAGTGGTTGCAGGTTGGAATCAAGCAGTAGCGTAGACAAGGAACAAGCCAAAGGTCAGTAACAAGTGGTTGCAGGTAGGGATCAAGCGGAAGCGGAGCCGAGGAACAAGCCAAAGGTCAGTAACAAGTGGTTGCAGGTAGGGATAAAGCGGAAGCGTAGCCGAGGAACAAGCCAAAGGTCAGTAGCAAGTGGTTGCAGGTAGGGATAAAGCGGAAGCGTAGCCGAGGAACAAGCCAAAGGTCAGTAGCAAGTGGTTGAAGGTTGGGATCAAGCGGAAGTATAGTCGAGGATCATGTCAAAGGTTGGTAATGAGTGGTAGTTGAGATAAGGACAGCTGCAGGAGGTATGCAGAGGAGCAAGATATCGGCTGGAAAGAGCACAATAATCTGCCAAACAGTAAGTACAGGGACTTGACGTAAATCAGGGAGGAGCAAAGGGGTCAAGGTTCTCTAGAAACAAGAGACAAGGCAAGATTGTCCTGAATTAGACAAGGAGCTATCTGGCAGAACAGAAGTAGACAGCGTGAAATGAAGGTCGCGCTGCGATGCGGAAATGGAGGCTTAAGATAAGGGCTCGGCAAGGAGCATGCGCGGGGCAAGGCTATCACGAACCGCTGCCTTTTACGGCGATGGTATTTTCTTGCTTGGCTGGATCCAAAATTTGTTCAGGGAGCTTGCCCTCCATCCTCGAGTATGGGCACTGCACCCTTATGTTGGTTCCAAATCTTCTGCAGAGATGCCTTGACGTGGCAGTGTGGCTTTATATTTGTGTGCAACCGAAACCTCTCTTTTAATCTAAATATTGATTGGTTTACCTCCATCCTGTCCACCCTTTAAAAAGTTCTGAGCGGGAAGAATTGATGATCATGTGATCACTGTGATTGGCTGTCACAGTAGTCACATAATTTCGGGCTACTGATCATTATACTTGCACTTGCAGACCAGCCGCCGTCCTATATACCTGTACAGCGGTTCGCGGGAGTGCTCCTGGGGGCGCCCGGCTGCCCCCATTAGGCAGCATGGGAAGCCGATCCACCAATCATCATACTTAACCACCAATTGCCATACCTGTACGGCGGTTTGCAGGAGCGATCATGGGGGTGCGCGCACCCGCTCACCAGCGGGGAAGCCGATCCACGGGGCCGGCAGCCTCGATCGCTCCCCATGAAGAGAGAACAGCGGTCTGCTGTTGTCAACACAACAGAATGTTGTTCTCGCTGGAATCAATACAGAGCTCCTGTGTTCCTCCTATTTAGGATCACAGGTCTCTGTGTTGATTCCATAAGCCCATCCCCCTCACAGTTAGAAAGCACCCCCTAGGCTCACATTTAACCCTTTGATCACCCCTGGGTTAACCCCTTCCCTGTCAGTGTCATTATTACAGTAACAGTACATATTTTTAGCACTGATTACTGTAGTAATGTCACTGGTCCCCCCAAAAGTGTCAAAAATGTCAGTTAGGGGACCGATCGGTCCTCCGCAATGTAACAGTCCCGCTAAAAATCGCTAATCGCCGCCATTACTAAAAATAATAATAATAAAAATGACATAAATCTTTCTCCTAGTTTGTAGACGCGATAACTTTTGCGCAAACCAATCAAAATACGCATTTTGGGAATTTTTTAACCAAAAATATGTAGCAGAATACAAATTGGCCTAAAATGATAAAAAAAATAGATTTTTTATTTTTATTTTTTGGGAATGTTATATTGCAGAATGTGAAAAATAGATTCGTTTTTTTGTCAGAATTGTCGCTTTTTTTTTTTATAACCCAAAAAATAAAAATCGCAGAGGTGCTCAAATACCACCAAAAGAAAGCGCTATTTGTGGGGGAAAAAAAGGACATTTTATTTAGGTACAGCGCCGCACGACCGCGCAATTGTCAGTTAAAATAACGCAGTGCCGAATCACAACAAATGGTCTGATCATTAATCACTTCAGCCCCGGAAGATTTTACCCCCTTCCTGACCAGGCCCTATTTTGCGATTCGGCACTGCGTTATTTTAACAGACAATTGCGCAGTCATACAACGCTGTACCCAAACCAAATTTATGTCCTTTTTTTCCCACAAACAGAGCTTTCTTTTAGTGGTATTTGATCCCCTGTGTGATTTTTATTTTTTGCGCTATAAACAAAAAAAGAGTGAAAATATTCTGCTATTTGACATTCCCAAAAATCAAAATTTTTTTATATTTTAGGCCAATTTGTTTTCTGCTACATATTTTTGGTTAAAAAAAAAAAATCACAATAAACGTATTTTGATTGGTTTGCACAAAAGTTATCGCGACTACTAACTATGGGAAAGATTTGTCATTTTTATTGTTTATTTTTTTTTTTAACTAGTAATGGCGCCGATCTGCGATTTTTAGCGGGACTCCAAAATTGCGGTGGACAGATTGGATACCTGACTGACATTTTTGACACTTTTGGGGTTACCAGTGACATTACTACAGTAATCAGAGCACTGTCACTGTACTACTGGCAGGGAAGGGGTTAACCCTGTGGGTGATCAAGGGTTTAAGTGTGACCTTAGGGGGGGTGATTCTAACTGTTGGGGGGCGTGGCTTCTGAGATGACCATAGAGACCTGTGATCCCATATAGAATTCTGTGTGTTTACAACAGCCGACCGTCCTTCTCTCTCAGCGGGGAAAGATCGCGGGTGTCGAAATCAGAGTCACCTGACACATGCATCAGCTTCCCCGCTGACGAGCAGGGGTGGGAGCGGGCCGGCGGCGGTGCGCGCTTGTCCCCGAGACTCCCGTGAGCGAGCGCCGTACATGTCCTCAGGACACAAACATCGGCCACTCCGTGACACATAAGTGGCAACAGGTGAAAGCTAAACAAACACAATAATACACGGAATAACTATATACATTATATTACCAAAAGTATTGGGACGCCTGCCTTTACACACACATGAAATTTAATGGCATCCCAGTCTTAGTCCGTAGGGTTCAATATTGAGTTGGCCCACCCTTTGCAGCTATAACACTTTAAACTCTTCTGGGAAGGCTGTCCACAAGGTTTAGGAGTGTGTCTATGGAAATGTTTGTCCATTCTTTCAGAAGTTCATTTGTGAGGTCAGGCACTGATGTTGGATGAGAAGGCCTGGCTCACAGTCTCTGCTCTATTCATCCCAAAGGTGTTCTATCGGGTTGAGGTCAGGCCAGTCAAGTTCTTCCACCCCCAAACTCTCTCATCCATGTCTTTATGGACCTTGCTTTGTGCACTGGTCAGGAAGAGGACCATCCCCAAACTGTTCCCACAAAGTTGGGAGCATTAAATTGTCCAAATTGTCAGTATTGTATTTGTAAAGCTAAAGTTTTGTTTTTTTTTTTTTTTTTTTATAGTGTTGGACTAAATGGATCTTTTTTTTCTACCTGCATAACTCTGTAACTTTATTGTAGCTCATTTACTTTTTTTTTTTCTCTTCCTATTTCTTTCCATTTGCTTGCAGTGCATTATACAAGTTATTTGCATTATTTATGACCAATGTTCGTATGACTCTCGAGACAGCAAATGCCTCATTTACCTTGTAAGCGACCTCCCGTCTGAGGACATACAGCGCACTAAATAGAAAATACAAAAATAAATGTGCTTGTGGCTATAACAGAAGGTCAACGAGGGACCGGGGACTGGAAATCCATAGATTGTGGGAAAAGGGCAAACTAATTGGGTGCTATGGAAGAAAATCAGTTTTTTACCCGGCTCATTTGTACAAATTATACAGCAAGGTGCCTTATAGCTACTAATAAATTGCAGGTGTAAGCAACAGAATGGAACAGATTATAAATAGATGTGTGGCTTCGAGGGGAAAAAAGGTGAGGTGGCTGTTTTTCTGTATTTTATTTATATTTATTTATTTATTTTTATAATTTTATTTTAATCTTACAATTTTACAAGTTTTTTTTTATTTATTTATTTTTATTATTTTCTTGTTTCTTTTTATTTTAATTTCTTTCTTTCTTTTGTTTTTCTTTCTTTCTTTCTTTTTTTTCTTTCTTTCTTTTGTTTTTCTTTCTTCTTTCTTTCTTTTTTTTTCTTTTTTTTTTCTTTCTTTCTTTCTTTCTTTCTTTCTTTCTTTCTTTCTTTCTTTCTTTCTTTCTTTCTTTCTTTCTTTCTTTCTTTCTTTCTTTTTTTTTTCTTTCTTTCTTTCTTTCTTTCTTTCTTTCTTTCTTTTTTTTCTTTCTTTCTTTCTTTTGTTTTTCTTTCTTCTTTCTTTCTTTCTTTCTTTTTTTCTTTTCTTTCTTTCTTTCTTTCTTTCTTTCTTTCTTTCTTTCTTTCTTTCTTTCTTTCTTTCTTTCACTATTTTTGTATGTTTGGTTTGACTGAACTGAAGATTTCTTTATTTTTTTACAGGGACTGTACTCCCAAAAATGATGTTATATTTTTTTTACAATTTTACAATCTTACAATTTTACACGTTTTTTTATTTATTTATTTTTATTATTTTCTTGTTTCTTTTTATTTTAATTTCTTTTTTTTTTCTTTCTTTTTTCTTTCTTTCTTTCTTTCTTTCTTTCTTTCTTTCTTTCTTTCTTTCTTTCTTTTTTTCTTTCTTTCTTTCTTTCACTATTTTTGTATGTTTGGTTTGACTGAACTGAAGATTTCTTTATTTTTTTACAGGGACTGTACTCCCAAAAATGATGTTATATTTTTTTTACAATTTTACAATCTTACAATTTTACACGTTTTTTTATTTATTTATTTTTATTATTTTCTTGTTTCTTTTTATTTTAATTTCTTTTTTTTTTCTTTCTTTTTTCTTTCTTTCTTTCTTTCTTTCTTTCTTTCTTTCTTTCTTTCTTTCTTTCTTTCTTTCTTTCTTTCTTTCTTTTTTCTTTCTTTCTTTCTTTCTTTCACTATTTTTGTATGTTTGGTTTGACTGAACTGAAGATTTCTTTATTTTTTTACAGGGACTGTACTCCCAAAACTGATGTTATATTTTTTTTGGTTGATGCTGCCTGTTTGCATTTGTTTGGATATGGGAGGAATTAGAGCAGAGACTGTGAGTCAAACTTTCTCATCCACATCAGTGCCTGACCTTACAAATGCGCTTATGGAAGAATGGTCCAACATTCCCATAGACACCCTCCTAAACCTCGTGGGCAGCCTTCCCAGAAGAGTTGAAGCTGTTATAGCTGCAAAGGGTGGGCCAACTCAATATTGAACCCTACGGACTAAGACTGGGATTCCATTAAAGTTCTTGTGTGTGTAAAGGCTGGCGTCCCAATACTTTTGACAATATGTTATATTTCGGGGGATTGGGGCCCTTCTTTCTTCAGGACTTGAGTAGTGTCATATTTGTTGGTCTAATATGATTAACCGTAAAAAAAAAAACAAAAAAAACAAGCACTACAGAACTGTCATATTAGAACGGAGACTGCAGTGCCCACAACCAACATATCTAACACTACTACACTACTGTAGCCCTGAAGAAGAACCCCAATCCCCCGAAACACGTTGGTTTTGTTTTATGTCATACACAAATGATATGTATCTTCTATTTGCAATGAATAGTACCACAACACACTCAGTGGTATTCAGTGTTAAACACTTGCCGACCGCTCGCTGCAAATTTACGGCGGCAGGCTGGCTCGGCTGCGCGAAACGACGTAGGGGTACGTCGGTCGTGCGAGTGGTGCTAGGGGGCGCACGTGCACCGCCGGCGGTGCGCTCCAGCCCCCATTAGGCAGCAGGGATGGCAATCCACTGGACCGGTGGCTGTGATTGCCGCCGGGCACCTGCGATCGCTCCCCGCTGAGAGAGGACGGTTAGCTGTTGTAAACACAGCTGACCGTTGTTCTCTCTGGAATGATCACAGAGCGCCTGTGATCCTTCTACTGTATTTAGGACCACAGGTCTCTATGGTCGTTTCACAAGCCACGCCCCCCATACAGTTAGAAAACACTCCCCTAGGCTCACATTTAACCCTTTGATCGCCCCCGGGTTAACCCCTTCCCTGCCAGTGTCATCAGTACAGTAACAGTGCATATTCTTAGCACTGATCACTGTAGTAATGTCGCTGGTCCCCCCAAAAGTAGTCAAAAATGTCAGTTAGAGGTCTGATCTGTCCGCCGCAATGTCGCAGTCCCGCTAAAAATTGCAGATAAATAAATAAAAATGACATAAATCTTTCCCCTAGTTTGTATACGCAATGACTTTTGTGAAAACCAATCAAAATACGCTTATTGGGATTTTTTTTTTTTTTACCAAAAATATGTAGCAGAATACAAATTGGCCTAAAATGATGAAAAAATGTGATATTTAAAAAATTTTTGGGGGGGAATGTTATACAGCAGAAAGTGAAAAATATATATATATATTTTTTTTTCAGAATTGTCGCTCTTTTTTTGTTTATAGCCCAAAAAATAAAAATCGCACATCTGATCAAATACCACCAAAAGAAAGCTCTATTTGTGGGGAGAAAAAAGGACATCAATTTTATTTTGGTACAGTGTCGCACAACCACGCAATTTTCCATTAAAATAATGCAGTGCCGAATTGCAAAAAAATGGCCTGGTCATTAAGGGGGCAAATCCTTCCAGTCCATAAGTGGTTAATGTTACACCACTGTGCTGTAGTCATGTGCAATGCATGTACTTGCACTAGGGGGCCCATAGACTTACATGGGTCCCCGTCTGCAGTGGCATTGCCTGCTAAATGCGACATGCTGTTTAAAATTATGTCTATGCCATCTAGTTTTACGGTTTCCCAGTGTCAAGGTCAGGGGTTAGGCTCAGAGACTAGTAGCTATAGCAATAGAGAGACTCCCACTGACCAGCTGGATACGTACACAAGCAGGTCACCCTAGCAGATGATGCTGACGCTCCCAAGATGTGGGCTCTAAGCAGATGGGTTTTGCTGCATGTTAGTGAAGAGTCACAGTCCTCAGAATCAGCCCATCAGGAGGTGAGCAAACCAGGGTCCAGTAGCAGAGATAGCAGGTAGGGATCAAGCAGAAGCGTAGTCGAGGAACAAGCCAAAGGTTAGTAAAGAGTGGTTGCAGGTAGGGATCAAGCAGAAGTGTAGTTGAGGAACAAGTCAAAGGCAAGTAAAGAGTGGTTGCAGGTTGGGATCAAGAGGAAGCATAGTCGAGGAACAAGCCAAAGGTCAGTAACGAGTGGTTTCAGGTTGGGATCAAGAGGAAGCATAGTCGAGGAACAAGCCAAATGTCAGCAATGAGTGGTTGCAGGTAGGGATCAAGCAGTAGCATAGTCGAGGAACATGCCAAAGGTCAGTAACAAGTGCTTGCAGGTAGGGATCAAGCCGAAGCGTAGTCGAGAAACAAACTAATGGTCGGTAATGAGTGGTTGCAGGTTGGGATCAAGCAGAAGTGTAGTTGAGGAACAAGCCAAATGTCAGTAACGAGTGGCTTCAGGTTGGGATCAAGAGGAAGCATAATCGAAGAACAAGCCAAATGTCAGTAACAAGTGGTTGCAGGTAGGGATCAAGCAGTAGCGTAGTCAAAGGAACATGCCAAAGGTCGGTAACGAGTGGTTGCAGGAAAGAATCAAGCAGTAGCATAGTTGAGGAACATGCCAAAGGTCGGTAACAAGTGGTTGCAGGTTGGAATCAAGCAGTAGCATAGTCGCGGAACAAGCCAAAGGTCAGTAACAAGTGGTTGCAGGTGGGTATCAAGCAGTAGCATAGTCGAGGAACAAGCCAAAGGTCAGTAATGAGTTGTTGCAGGTAGGGATCAAGCAGTAGCGTAGTCGAGGAACAAGCCAAAAGGTCAGTAATGAGTGGTTGCAGGTTGGAATCAAGCAGTAGTGTAGTTAAGAAACAAGTCAAGGGTCAGTAATGAGTGGTTGCAGGTAGGAATCAAGCAGTAGCATAGTCGAGGAACAAGCTAAAGGTCAGTAACAAGTGGTTACAGGTAGGGATCAAGCGGAAGCATAGTCGAGGAACAAACTAATGGTCAGTAATGAGTGGTTGCAGGTTTGGTTCAAGAGGAAGTGTAATCGAGGAACAAGCCAAAGGTCAGTAATGAGTGATGCAGGTAGGGATCAGGCAGAAGAGTAGTCGAGGAACATGCCAAAGGTCAGTAACAAGTGGTTGCAGGTTGGAATGAAGCAGTAGCGTAGTCGAGGAACATGCCAAAGGTTGGTAATGAGTGGTAGTTGAGATAAGGGCAGCTGCCGGGATGCAGAGGAGCAAGATATCGGCTGGAGAGAGCACAATAATCTGCCAAACAGTAAGTACAGGGACTTGACTTAAATCAGGGAGGAGCAAAGGGGTCAAGGTTCTCTAGAAATAAGAGACAAGGCAAGATTGTCCTGAATTAGACAAGGAGCTATCTGGCATCCAAGCTCATCAGCGGCTCATCAAGAAGAGCTACTGTCAGATACAGCAGAGGCAGTGGGTTCAGATCCTGGTCTTGACATCCAGCCACACATGTGAACTAGACCTAAGGGGTATAAGAATGTTTGATTTTTTTTTTTTTCCCTGTAACCTGACCGATAATGTAACTATCATAGGCATGCGCACCGCAGTCACCCCGAGTGGTGCAGATTCCCCCTGCTTCCTGTCGACCCCCTGCAATGCTGCCAGCTTCCCTTCTTTCCTCTCAGAAGAGGGGAAGGGGCTGGTAAATATTTCATTAACTGGCCTTACTTTTCTGAATGAATACAGTAAGTGATCTATACCGATTCCTCCTGTCTTCATTCTTAACTGAAGCATAGCATGTTTACTGCAGGCTGCAGAGAAAGGGATTGGGGAATCTGTCCTTCGTTTCTTCTGTCTCAAAAGTGAGACATTAGGGGTCTGATTAGATCCTTGATATATCACCAAAGCCCCATAACGGGGCTGGTAAAAAAAAAAAAAAAAACTGTAAAAAATGAATAAAAAATGATATTGTATAAAAAAAATACGGACACCATCCACTGCCCTACTGACACCAATCTTTGCTCTAATGACACCGCCCACTGCTCTGCTGATATACATGCATGTATGTTTGTGCTCTGGGGTGCACACCCTAATGCAATAGGCTACACACACCAATGGTAACTACACTCACCACCCACATAGATTCAACAAGGTGTTGGTAACATTCCTCAGATTTTGCTCCATAGTGACATGATAGCTTCACACAGTTGCTTCATATTTGTCGGCTGCACATCCATGATGCCAGAATCCCATTGCACCACATCCCAAAGGTGCTTTATTGGATGATATGTGGGGAGTGTGGAGGTCATTGGAGGACAGTGACCTCATTGTCATGGTGAAGAAACCAGTAGTGAGATGATTGGAGCTTTGTGACATGGTGCATTATCCTGCTGGAAGGAGCCATCAGAAGATGGGGACACTGTATTCATAAAGGGATGGACATGGTCAGCAACAATGCTCAGGTAGGGGGTGGTGTGCAAACCATTCTCAATTGGTACTGAGGGGCCCAAAGTGTGCCAAAAAAATATCCTCCACACCATTACACCACCACCACCAGCCTGAACCATTGACACAAGACAGGATGGATCCATGCTTTTATGTTGTTTACGCCAAATTCTGACCTCCCATCTGAATGCCACGGTTGAAATTGATTTAAATGATGCTCAATTGGTACTAAGGGGCCCAAAGTGTGCCAAGAAAATATCCCCCACACCACCAGCCTGAACCAGCGCTCTGTGTATTATGCAGTCCTGTGCCCAGCGCTCTGTTTATTATGTAGTCCTGTGCCCAGCAATTTGTGTATTATGTCGTCCTGTGCCCAGCGCTCTTTATATTATGTAGTCCTGTGTCCAGTTCTCTGTGTACTATGTAGTCCTGTACCCAGTGCTCTGTGTATTATGTAGTCCTGTGCCCAGCACCGTGTATTATGCAGTCCTGTACCCAGCGCTCTGTGTATTATGCAGTCCTGTAACCAGCGCTCTGTGTATTATGCAGTCCTGTACCCAGCGTTCTGTGTATTATGCAGTCCTGTACCCAGCGTTCTGTGTATTATGTAGTCCTGTACCCAGCACTTTGTATATTATGCAGTCCTGTACCCAGCGCTCTGTGCATTATGCAGTCCTGTACCCAGCGCTCTGTGTATTATGCAGTCCTGTACCCAGCGTTCTGTGTATTATGCAGTCCTGTACCCAGCGTTCTGTGTATTATGCAGTCCTGTACCCAGCGTTCTGTGTATTATGCAGTCCTGTACCCAGCACTTTGTATATTATGCAGTCCTGTACCCAGCGCTCTGTGCATTATGCAGTCCTGTACCCAGCGTTCTGTGTATTATGCAGTCCTGTACCCAGCGTTCTGTGTATTATGCAGTCCTGTACCCAGCACTTTGTATATTATGCAGTCCTGTACCCAGCGCTCTGTGCATTATGCAGTCCTGTACCCAGCGTTCTGTGTATTATGCAGTCCTGTACCCAGCGTTCTGTGTATTATGCAGTCCTGTACCCAGCACTTTGTATATTATGCAGTCCTGTACCCAGCGCTCTGTGCATTATGCAGTCCTGTACCCAGCACTCTGTGCATTATGCAGTCCTGTACCCAGCACTTTGTATATTATGCAGTCCTGTACCCAGCGCTCTGTGCATTATGCAGTCCTGTACCCAGCGCTCTGTGCATTATGCAGTCCTGTACCCAGCACTCTTTGTATTATGCAGTCTTGTGCCATTGGCCAATAAAAAAAAAAAAAAATATGTCCCCGGATTTCATTTTAAAAATCCGGTCACCTTAGACAAAGGTATCTAGGGACCGCAATGTGAGCGCAAAAGAGCAGCTTCCTTCCAATCAGCTGCCTGTATCTGAACGAGGTACTGTATTTATTTTATGTTCTTAGAAAGCCTCCCAACTTAATTCTGCCAAGTTTTTCTGCTTAGGATCAGCATATTCTTCGTTCTGTTTAAAAAAAAGTATCTATGAACTTTTAAATAAAGCTTTTGGTTGAACAGGCCATGACTTAAGCACAATGGACGAGCTATTAAACTGTTTTTTATTTTTTTTTATCGTGGCGCCAGCACGCCATTAAGATTAAATGTCACAATTAAAACAAATAAAAACATTTGTGGAAATGGAGGGAACTTTGGTGACGGGTTCACAACAACAAAGGATGAGGTTTGGCTCCTTTTGTGGCAAATCCATTTCATTAAAAGTTTGCCGTGCATTCAGCGAAGCCATTTGAAGAAGAGTTGCAAGAGATTGCAAAGTAACGTTAGTTGAAAGAAAAGCGGCAGTTTGAGATCGATGTTTGCCTGGTAATGGAGGTGCTCGTCTTCAAAGCCTGCTGTCAATGTCTTGAGCTCACCATCCCGGATAAAAATAGCAGAGAGATTTCCACGTGGCTTAAAGCGCTCAAAGCAGAATGTAGAACTTCTGTTCTTTCTGCTGTCCTGGCATAAACTTATCCTGATAGCGTAACGCAGACCTACCGTACAATAATAAGCCAAAACTATTTTACAGATTAATCTAGAATAAGAAGCACATTTTTTTTTATTGGGAATGTTATATAGTAGAAAATGAAATATACTGTTTTTTTTTTTTTCAGAATTGTCGCTTTTTTTGTTTATAGCGCAAAAAATAAAAATTGCACAAGTGATCAAATACCACCAAAAGAAAGCTCTATTTGTGGGAAAAAAGGACATCGATTTTGTTTGAGTACAGCGTCGCATGACCGCACAACTGTCAGTTAAAGTAATGCAATACCAAATCGCTAAAAAAATGGCCTGGTCATTAAGGGGGTAGAACCCTCCGGTCCAGAAGTGGTTAAAAAAAAAAAAAGGGTGCCGCAATGTCGCAGTCCCGCTAAAAATCGCTGATTGCCACCATTACTAGAAAAAAAAAATAGAAAAAATCTTTCCCCTAGTTTGTAGTCACGATAAATCGCACAGGTGACTGTACCCATATAAAATGTTTTATTATTTTTTAGATAGATAGAGCTTTCTTTTGGTGGTATTTAATCACCATTGTTTTTTTTATTTTTTGCTAAACAAAAAAAAAGGCAACACATTTTGAATTAAAAATGTTGCAAATAAATAGGTTTTCTCCTTCCCTAATGTGAGCTGATGAGGCTGCACTGATGGTCACTGATATAGCGGCACTGGTAGGCACTAAAGAGGAGGCACTGATGAGGTGGCACCAGGCCCGGATTGGCCAATCGGGAGCACTGGGACTTCTCTCGGTGGGTCGGTCGGTCCGGGAGCCTTTTCACTGGGTTGCCTGATTTAAAAATGGCGCCACACGGCGCCAACATGTCACTTCCCGAGAATAGCCGAACGTATACGAGCATTCCCGAGTGGCGGCGGCGGCACATGTGCAATGACGTGTTGGCGCCGGGCGGTGCCAATTTTAAATCGATGTGGCCTCAGGAACAGGTGAGACTCCTCCACTGCCTGTCATTATGCGGGACTGCAGGCATACTACAAGAAATGCAGTGCTGCGGGCATGGTACACCTGTACCATGCCTGCAGCACTGCATCTCCTGTACCATGCCTGCAGCCCCGCATTCTCCTGTACCATGTCCGCACAGCCCCGCATTCTCCTGTACCATGTCCGCAGCCCCACATTCTCCTGTACTATGTCCGCACAGCTCTGCATTCTCCTGTACCATGCCCGCAGCCCCACATTCTCCTGTACCATGTCCGCAGCCCCGCATTCTCCTGTACCATGCCCGCAGCCCCGCATTCTCCTGTACCATGCCCGCAGCCACGCATTCTCCTGTACCATGTCCGCAGCCCCGCATTCTCCTGTACCATGCCCGCAGCCCCGCATTCTCCTGTACCATGTCCGCAGCCCCGCATTCTCCTGTACCCTGTCCGCATCCCAGCATTCTCCTGTACCATGTCCGCATCCCAGCATTCTCCTGTACCATGTCCGCAGCCCCGCATTCTCCTGTACCATGCCCACAGCCCAGCATTCTCCTGTACCATGTCCGCAGCCCCGCATTCTCCTGTACCATGTCCGCAGCCCTGCATTCTCCTGTACCATGCCTACAGCACTGCATTCTCCTGTACCATGTCCGCAGCCCCGCATTCTCCTGTACCATGCCCGCAGCCCAGCATTCTCCTGTACCATGTCCGCAGCCCCGCATTCTCCTGTACAATGCCCGCAGCCCTGCATTCTCCTGTACCATGCCTACAGCACTGCATTCTCCTGTACCATGTCCGCAGCCATTGCAAACTTATATTCTGAGGTTTTAATTACATTATCTTATTAGTCAGTCGTGAACTAAAGTGGGCCGGTCTAAGGCATGAAACTCCAGGGCTGAAAATGAGTCCCACTTCGGCCCTGGGTGGCACTAATGAGGTTGCACTGATAGGCAGCACTGATGAGGAGACACTGATAGGCGGTATAAATGGGCACTGATAGGTGGCACTGAAGGGCACTGATAGGCAGCACTGATTGGCCATGTAAATGTGGTCTGTCAGAATTGCCCATTACTGACTCTCCTTTCCTTACGCTGTGACAGTGCACAAGGAAAGAAATGCTGATAACAGGCAAGTTTGTTTACATGTGATCAGCTGTGATTGGCCCTTTACCACAATCTGCGATCCTAACTGGGGCACCTCTGACCCCTGGATGAGACCTCCTGTCTCTTGACTATTGACTGGGGTACATCTGACCCCTGGGTGAGACCTCCTGTTTCTTGACTCCTAGCTGGGGCACCTCTGACCCCTGGGTAAGACCTCCTATCTCTTGACTTCCAGCTGGGACACCTCCAACCCCTGAGTAAGACCTTATGTCTCTTGACGCCTGGCTGGGTCACCTCTGACCCCTGGTTGAGACCTCCTGTCTCTTGAATCCTGGCTAGAGCATTTCCAACCCTTGGGTGAGACCTCCTATCTTTTGACTCCTGGATAGGGCACCTTTGACCACCTGGGTGAGACCTCCTGTCTCTTGATTTCTGGCTAGGGCATTTCCAACCCTTGGGTGAGACCTCCTATCTTTTGACTCCTGGATAGGGCACCTTTGACCACCTGGGTGAGACCTCCTGTCTCTTGGCTCCTGGCTGGGGCATCTCCAACTCTTGGGTGAGACCTCCTATCTCTTGACTCCTGGCTGGGACACCTCCAACCCCTGGGTGAGATCTCCTATCTCTCGACTCATGGTAGGGACACCTCTGACCCATGAGTGAGACCTCCCATCTCCAATATGGGAGCTGTCTCCAAACTGGGAGCCCTGAGCTTTCCTCAAGCTATTTAATGACCCTGTAAACCTGTGTACTCACACAGGCCTCAGGCATCCAGGAAAATCCAGACACAGGACTAAAGGTTCTGTTCCACCCAAGAAACTTTGAATCCTTCAAGCTCCAGGCTCCAATCCTGGACTGCAGAATCCTGAGAAAGCCAAAAACACAGCATTCTTTGCTCAGAAACAATAGACTGGAACCTTGCATTAACCCTTAATGCAAATCCTGTGTCATTTTCTCCTACATTTCCACAGTGGCAGGACCTTGCACTGTCACGTTATGTACGCACGTTATCCCAAAAGAAAAAAAAACTGTAACTGCATAAAAAGAGTTCTAGAGTTCAGATTTAATGTGTTAGAGTTAGTCGAGTCCATCTAAAATATCTAATACATCTAATATTAATCTCCCCCCAGGCTGACAATGCTGCTGTCCAAAGGGTGTCTCCGCTTCACTTCCATCCAAAGTGGAGACACCCTAAGACAGGAAGTGTGTTACTATAAAAAAGAAACATTGAATCGAGGAGCACCAGAACAAAGATAAAAGAGTCTAAATTAGTTTAATGGTATTACATTTAAAAAAAAAAAAAAAAAAGACAACGTGTTTCGGGTTCAAAGGAACTCCCCCTTTATCAGGGCTTTAGTTAAAATGAATGGACTCAAAATTGGGCTTTCCTGTGTAAATCTGTGCAAGGAAGCAAATTGTTGCATCAAAAGAATTACTGACCAGCAGTATCTGCACAAGCAAACTGTCAGGTCAGCTGTGGCCAGGTGACGGCTGCACTCTGTTGGGGACAGGGGTGCACCGCAAGGTAGTGAACCCAATAGCTGACTGCTGCGGATGGACAGGAAACGTGAGCCTAAGATTCCCCAGGGCGCAGAGTCTAAGGCCCAGCAGGTGTTCAACAGAGCCTCTAGTGGTGAGGATTGACTTTGTTGCAACTGGACCCAGGTTGCGGCCCCTGGGGTCCCCCGGGTCACTCTCCATAGGGAGAGAGGGGAAGCAGCCACTCAGGACACAAGGAATAGTGATGGGTAAGCTGAGGTCGGGGCAACAGGCAGACGGGAGTAATCAAGGAACAGGCCAAAGGTCAGGGTCACAGGCAAACAGGAGTAGTCAGAGACGAGCCAAATTCGGAACACAGAAAGGTAGATGTAGCAGACAGGAACACAAGCAAACAAACACTGTTGAACAGCAAAGCAGACCTGCAGTGAACTGGTTAATATAGACTTCCTGGAATGGCCTGGGGTGGAGCCATACAGGGAGGAGAGACGATAAAAGGCAGCCAGAAGGAGAACCATGCCTCTATTGGAGACATGGAGGAGAAGGTAAGCTGCCAGACACTATTGCATGTCCATGACACAATCAATATCTTTCTTCATAGAAAGTGTGTTACTTGCAAGATCACCGGCTGAAAAGAAAGAAAAATCTTAAAAAAGAAAATTCATTCAGCTGCCACATTTAAGGATTGATAGGCTGCAATATATTACATTTTTTTTTTTTTCCAAAATAATTTTTATTAAGTGAAATTGAACAGGTCATACAGCAAGACTGGAAAGGCATTTGGTGAACATAAAGTATTGCATTGAACAAGGAGAATACAGTAACCTCATAACCAAGATTGGATAACATGTCAACTAAAACAAATTGTCAAGAGGAAAGGTATTTGACAAATAACCATAAGTCATGTACATCGTGAGAAAGGATTTATCTGAAACAAGCCATAGTCAGAGATCTAAATAAAGATTGGTTAATGGTTGTAATTGAAAGGTAAAGGGGTCATAGAGGGTTGGTAAAGAACCAACTTTAGGAGTGAGATCTCCTTGTAGTTTATTCCATAGCTGAGATCTGGGGGTAAATAAAGGAGTTGTCTAAGTGAGAGATGGGTCAACTATGTTGATTATGTGATTATCTAGGGGTAAGTTATTGTATGACTGGGCACATGTGGAAGGGTTAAGGTGGTATCCCGATGGGAGCCAGATCAACCCTCTGTTCAGATGTGATTGGGAGAAAGGGAAGGAGGGGGGGGGGAAGAGGAGGGTTAGGGGGGGGGGTCTGACTCAGTCCCTGCTCCGGGGCCGTCCACACTTGGTCTAATGTTAGGGTGATTGGGTATAATGAGTGTTATAAAGGGAGGTATGGAGGGTTCTCGTCCAATGAGAGAGGAAGAAGGCACGATGAACTCCCACTTTCCGCCCTTGTTTAGGGGTGGGAGCATCATATAGTTAGAAAAATAAAATTCGGACGAGTCATCCACTTTTCAATGTGTATCAGATAAGGAAGGATCAATGGGTATAATTCACGCTGGTCCAATGTCACAAGTCGTTATTGGGAGGAGAAGCGTTGGTGTTATTATGCGACATAAGTGCGTGATAGGTAGAGGATGAAGTGAAAGCGGACCATGTAGCCCAAACGTGTGCGTACTTATCAGTCGAGTCGCGTGCAATAGCTATGAGTTGTTCAAATTTTGCAATTTTATCTATTCTTTGGATCCACTCCTTTGTGGAGGGTGGGGATTGAGACTTCCAATGTAAAGGGATGCATGCTTTCGCGGCATTGATCAGAAAGGGTGTTATAGATTTGCAGTAGCGACGTGGAGGGGTTGCGGTGTGTTGTAACAGAAATTGCGCCGGTGTGAAGTGTAGTGAGACATTTAAATGTGTCGTTATGATTTCATGGATTTTTGACCAGAAAGGTTGGATTCTGGAACAAGTCCAAAAAAGATGAAAAAGAGTTCCTTGATGTTCGTGGCATCTCCAGCAAGCCGGGGATGAGTCAGGGTAAAATTTGTGTAATATCGTTGGGGTCCTGTACCACCTGGTCAGGAGTTTGTAGCAAGATTCCTGCATTGAGACGTTGAGGGAGCTTTTATGTGTGATAAAGCATATATTTTCCCAATCGCGTTTAGTGAGTTGAATATTCAGGTCTGCTTCCCAAGCATGTATAGTTTTGGCCGTGATTATCTCAGAGTCTGCGAAAAGCATATTATATTATATTTTTTTTAATACCATTTTAAATAAACTGCATTAATTCCTCTTGGACTAGAGGTGGTTATTGAAGGAAATGATTAGCTTGTATCAATAAATCAATGATCACTTTACAGGTGAATGTTACTTGATTAGAACCATCAACTAATCAACTTTTTTTGCTTTCCCATCCATTGTTGGTCGTTAATTTCTGAACCAGAATGGAATGAAATGTTGGAAAGTGCCTATATAAAACTTTCAACCGCTCTTAATGTCTTCATATTCTCCATATTAGCAACGAGACAAAGCATCACTTATGGAAATGGCTTCTAATTGTTCTTTGATTGAGTAACTTGTCATAATTCATTAGCGGGATTAGTCATGTATCTATATTGCGAGACCGTTCTCATTTCACTTCAGTGGCATTTTACAGGAAGATAAGCAGAATTAAACCCCTGTCCTTCTTCCGCGGCGAGTTAATTGTCATCGAGAGCTCTGCGCCATTCCTGGCGGATGGGATTTTCCAGAGAAGAAGCGGAGGTATTGACTTTTGTTCTTTATTGTGTTGTGTCTAGAAAATAAAGGTTAATAGACTAATCTTAACAATTAAAAAAGAAAACAAAAAGTTTTAAGGAATTTAATGGGAAATTCCCAGCATGGAGTTTGCAGGTTAAGGTGTTCTTCCAAAGTTCTATAGGCAATATACTGAGACTGTAGGATGCAATATAATTTTAACCTCTTAATAAACACAAAAATGGGGTGATTTGGGCGAAATCGATTTCACCTTTGGTGGTATTGGCTTGTTATCGTCTGCAAAGGCAAATATTTGATAAAAAAATAAATAACTATATTTATTTATTTATTTTTAAATAGTTAGTTTGAAAAAAGTTTGTTTTTTTTTTCTCCTTTTTGCGTGTGTGTGTTTTTTTTTATATATATATATATATATATATATATATATATATATATATTGCAAAAAGAGGGGAAAAATGCAACCATATGCAGGTTGTGTTTTTATTTTTGTTTATTTTGTGTGTATTTTATTTGCATTTTATTTTACTACCCATTAGAGTGCAAAAATAAAAAAAAATAACAGTAAATATATATATATATATATATATATATATATATATATATATATATATATATATATATATATATATATATATATATATATATATATTTATATATATAGATATATATATATGTCTGCCAGTGCTGGGGCAAGATCATCGAGTGCCCAGGGCAAAGATGCCAAATTGCACCCCCCCCCCATTATGTGCAAGCTTATATGAGAGGGAGAGAGAAAGCACAGCCCACACCTCCTCCTGGTTCTCTCCCCCTCTCCTTGTTGCTTCCAGCATTGGGCTGACAGAAGAAGTGATGCCGCTGTCATTGGCAGGGTTGGGAGGAAATCAGGGTAAGTAGGAGAGGGTCGTGGGGACCCTGCTGTCTTTTTTAAGCCTTTTCCTGTTTTTTTTTAAATAAAATGAATGCAGCCACCACACCTAACAATTAGTACGCTGCACTGTATTACATTTTTGGTTTTAGATTTAATAACATGTTAATCCTTATGGTACTAGCACATGTTAATAGATGGGAAGGTATTTACTTGTTTTAACATTTTTATTTTTTTTTTTTTTAACATTTCTTTGAAGTCTTCCTGGTATCTGGCCTAGGTAAATATAATGTCATACATTTTAAGTGTCCTCACAGATTTTTTTTTTGCTTTCATCTGGAAGAAGGGCTTTCTCAGCTAAGCAGACCCTCCTGTCTCTATGTCTGAGCTAAGGCCAGATGGATTCCAGGAAGTAAATGCTACATTAATCATCTGCCTTTACTCAAGATGGGCGCATTTAGAAATGCTAGTGCTAGAGGTGTGCCATTGGCTCTCGCTGCTGTCAATCAAAGTTAGTGAGCCAGGGGGGCGTATCCAGCTGGCGATGCTAATGGCTGCATAGTGTAAGAGCTCCCTGTCACCTCACCTCCCAGCGGCTCACAGCGATGGAGTACGGCTCTCCCCTTCCTTCACACTTCACCCGCTGCCTCCCGGGACACCCGGCGACGGAGCCCCGCTATGTCTAAGCGGCGGAAAAACAACAAGCCGCCGCAGTGCCTCACGTACTTCTATCCGACGGCTCCTCACAGGGGAAGGCAAGATGGCGCCGGCCCCGGCCTCCCGCGCTGGTACCCTCACTGACTCTATACTATCTGCAGGAGACCCTGGTTCCCCCCAGAGTGCCCTGGAAGAGCCTTCTCCACCCTCTTCACCTACCACCAGCAGCCCCACCAAAACCAAATAACGCAGGCATGAAGGGGAAGCCCCCCCCCCCCCCCCCCCCCAGAGCCCACATTGCGGCCTATCAGGCCTTACTTAATACAAAGCCAGGCATACCTATTGATGTGTTCCCAGCTACTGATCCGGCCATATCAGAATCCACAATGAAAAATATGCTCCTCTCCATGAAAAGCACTTTATTTAGTGAGCTTGCTGCCATGTTCTCTCCACTTCATGATACTGTGCAGCTACATGATGACAGGATTCAGCACCTGGAGTCTAAAATGGCGGATCTATACACTGCCCATAATGACCTTGTTGACGCCTATGTTGACCAAGAAAGCGAGATGCAGCGCCTCCAGTACAAACTTGCAGACTTAGAGGACCGATCTAGGCGCAATAACATTAAATTCCGGGGCATCCTTCAATCTGTCCCACATAAAGATCTGACCAACTTCGTCCAACGCCTCATGAAGTCCCTCATTCCATCCCTCAGTGATATTGAGTTGTGTGTGGATAGGGCCCACCGTATCCCCAAGCCAAATTTTCTGCCAAATTTTCTGCCTGATACCGCACCCAGAGATACTCTGGCCCGCATTCACTACTATCACGTTAAAGAAAGAATCATGGTGGCTGCCAAGCACAACCCGGTTGTGCCGGATGAGTTTGCTGGTATATCCCTCTACACTGATATATCCCAACAAACGGCTCTCAACAGGAAGAAATTGTCCCCGCTCACGAAAATCCTGTGTAACAACAGTATAATCTACAAATGGGGCTCCCCCACTAAACTGCTAATTACGTGGAATGGTAAAACGTATCCTATTCACAGCGTGGAAAAGGGCATCCAATTGTTTAAACAATGGCAATTGTTGCCAGCTGACTCAATGCCCCCAGAGAGGTCCACTCCGGAGCGAATGAGCCAGGCCAGGACTGGAATGGCCACCTAAACAGCTCTCTGTTCCTCTTGAGCTACTACATGTTTTGTGAGGAAGGGAACCCTCTGCTGTTTTTTCTGGTTTACCCACCTTTGAATTGCTCTGAACTGAGTGTCTCTTTCCCTATGATGCTTTCCCGCAGTCTCCCCCGATGTGCTTTAACGGCTATGGCCGCCCATTGCGCCTGCATGCTCAGGCTTTTTTTATATGTGCTTTATTTTTGTTTGACTCCTTTTTTACTTAACCCTCCTCTAGTTGTTTTTCCACTGGTCCAGCATCCACCTTTGATCTCTACACTCGACCTCGCCTTCCTATTCTGCTACCAACGTGCACTGATGCCTCGACGACATTGTGATGACCGCTCTCCTGGACGCTTGTACTTCCTGGCATGTTGCCCACACCAGTGCATGATCTTCTACTGGCAAGTAACTGTATTGCATCTCCTTTCACTATGCTTCACTGCCACTATGCCACATAATCACCCCTTGATAACATGCCACTGAAATTCATGTCACTTAATGCTAAGGACCTAAACTGTCCTGCTAAGAGAACCTCCTTAATGAGAGAAGCGAAATCCCTTCGAGCAGACGTTCTATTTGTGCAAGAAACTCACTTCGCAAAGGACAAATGTCCAAAGCTATCCTTCCCCTTCTTCACTCACCTGTATATGGCTAATGCCCACAAGAAGTCATGTGGTGTTTTCATCGCCATACACGCCTCTGCCTCATTCCAACATAAACGTATTATCGAAGATCCACTGGGGAGGTATATTAAACTTATCTGTGAACTTAATGGTTCCATCTTTATGCCCCCAATACCAGACAGAGGACGTTTCTCACCCACCTTTTTCGCTCGCTGGAAGATATTTTGCAAGGCACGTTTATTATTGAAGGGGATTTCAATACTGTAGTGCAACCCTCTATGGACTCTACTGCCCAAGCCCGGAGACCGACATGCTCTCTCTCTTCCCTGTTACGAAAATATGATCTACTGTATACGACACATGACGATGTTTCCATGGGAACGAGAAGGACTTCACTTTCTTGTCCGCTGCCCACTCATCCTATTCCCGTATAGACTACTTTTTGACTGATAAAAGATCTTTGCAAAACGGCTTGCGCACTGAAATTGGTACGATCTCTTGGTCCGACCATGCTCCGATTACATTAGAATTTGACGATAAACTTGGCAACTCTCCCCCACCAGTCTGGAGGATGAATATCTCCCTGTTGGAGGACAAGAGCTCATACCAAAAGATCGTCCAAGCACACAATGATTTCTTTGAATTTAATGATACGGCTGATGTTTCACGGTTTACTTTATGGCTCACGTATAAGGTGTACATGCGGGGGATCTTGCTTCAACTTGCCTCTGGTCTTAAAAACGGCAGGAGGAAGCAGGTTGAAGAACTTTTAGCCACCATAGAGGCCAAAGAGGCGACCAACAAATCCAACCAGAGCCCTACTCTTACCCAAGAATTATTAATGGACAGGCAAACACTGAGATCCCTGCTTTTTTATAAATATGAAAACCTCCTGAAATACACTAGGGCTAAATTTTATGGCCTTCAGGACAGAGCTGGGGCGTGGCTAGCCAGGCGGGTCAAAGCACAACAAACCAAACGTAAAATTGCTTCCATTACACATCCTAACACTAGAATCTCTATGACTAATCCAAAAGATATAGCCGATGCTTTTGTGGACTATTATCAATCAATTTATGACCTGCGGTCGGACCCTGCAACCCCCCAGCCCTGTCCTGCACTAATTGAGGGCTTTCTCGAAACTGTCAAACTTCCTGCCCTTACGGCGGATCAACTCCAATCCATTTCTCAACCCTTTACTTCCCTTGAAATCACTTCAGTCATCTGCAAACTCCCCAACCATAAGTTCCCTGGGGAAGATGGCCTCCCCAATGAATATTATAGGGCTCTGGTTAATGAAATTACTCCTCACCTGCAACCTGTTTTTGAACTTGCTTCCTCCTCCTCTAGGTTTCCTCCGGAAATGTTGAGGGCTGTGATCGTGACCCTTCCTAAGCCTGGCAAGGCCGATCTCGCTTCTAAATACTGATGTTAAAGTGTTTGCTGAACTGTTGGCCCTCAGAATCCAGCAGGTCCTACCTTTTCTGGTTCACCCGGATCAGGTGGGATTTGTTCCGGGTCGCCAGGCTCCGGATGGTACGAGAAGGCTTGTCGGTTTGATCTCCCAGGCTGGAGCCGCTTGGACCCCTTCTCTGCTCCTTTCCTTGGATGCGGAGAAGGCATTCGACCGGGTCCACTGGGGTTATCTACAGGCAGTCCTTGATGTTTTAGGCATTGGAGGATGGATACAATCAGCTGTCCTGTCTCTGTACTCCAATCCGTCAGCCACTGTTCTCAATTCCGGAATGAAATCGAAGCCTATCCAAATTACTAACGGCACCAGACGAGGTTGCCCTTTATCTCCCATTATATTTGCTCTCCTAATGGAGCCACTGGTGGAACGATTCTGCTCTAATCCCCGTATCAAAGGTTTTTCGGTGGCCGGTTTGGAACACAAAATTAGCCTTTTTGCTGACGATGTCATGCTTGTGCTCACAGACCCGGCCACCTCCTTACCGGAATCATATGCCCTCCTGTCTGAATTTAGCAAGGTGTCTTACTACAAACTCAATGCAAACAAATCCCAAATATTGGGCCTTCATATACCGCCTGCACTAAAGGGCTCCCTGGCTGGGAGTTTTCCCTTTATCTGGTCCTCATATTCTATCCCCTTTCTAGGTACTCATCTTACACACGTCACAACTTTATAAACACAATTTTAAACCCTCCCTGGACTCCCTGCCCACTCTCTTGCAGCAACTAAAAACACATGAACTGTCCATTATGGGTCGGATAGCCTCCTTCAAAATGCTTGTCCTTCCGAAACTACTATATTTGTTCCGAACCATTGCCATTCCCCTGCCTATGTCCTCTTTCTCCGCACTCCAAAGTTTTTTTGACCCGTTTTGTGTGGAACCCTAAGCCTCCCAGGTGCCCACTTAAAACCATGGTTTTACACAGGAAGCATGGAGGCATGGGTGTCCCCAATTTGGCTGCCTACTATAAGGCGTGTGTCCTAGACCAATTTAAATATTGGTGGGTGTCGTCTCAGCACAAAACGTGGTCATCCATTGAGTCCTCTGAAATCCCCTGTAACGATTTACAAATGGCTCTCATTGCTACTGCATTGGGAGCATGCCCTATTGTTCCTGAAAGCCCAAATGTACAAGCCTCGCTTACTCTGTGGAAAGAATTCTGCCGCTTACGACCTCCTGCCACTTCCATGCACAAAATACACATCCCTTTGAAAGTACTGTGCCACTTTCTCCCGCACATTGATATACAACCCTGATTGTGCAAGGGCGCCTTGCTTCCTAGTGACTTGTTCCAAGACTCTCGCATAGGCCCATTTGATAGTTTACAAGCCCACTTCGATCTACCACAGGGTGCATTCTTCACCTACCTCCAGATTAGATCATTTCTTAAAAAACATACGCTCCCTACTTATATCGAACTCCCAAATTTGGTGCACCTTTAACTTCAGAACACAGCTACTCACGTGAAGGGTATTACACTGTTTTATGCCATCTATAATAACCACAACTTTTTCTCTAAACCCCCTTCAGTCATCAAATGGGAACGTACCCTGTCTAAATCATTCTCTGACTCCACCTGGCTGAAAACCTTTGCCTCCACTTATGCTGCCACTAAATGTGTTACACATTGGGAACAGTACCAGAAGGTACTTCACTCTTGGTACCTCACCTCATTTAAGCTCTCTAAGTTCTACCCGTCCCACTCCTCACTCTGCTGGCGACAGTGTGGAGAGATAGGTACACTGTATCACACAATATGGTCTTGTGTCTCACTGCGTTCCTTCTGGAACAAAATATTCACATTAATTTCCAATATTGCACACGATGCTGTCTCTCCATCTCCGGCTTTAGCCATCTTACATCTCACTATTCAAGACTTTAAACCTTGCCATAGACCAGTTATTATACACTTGCTCCTAACAGCAAAAACTGCTATCACGACACACTGGAAATCTCCTGTACCCCCCCTCACAATGAAGTTATCCTTGCACTTAACCACCACTGTATGATGGAGAAAACACTTGCAATCACCAATCTTACCACTTCCTCGTTCCGGAGGAAGTGGGGAGTTTGGTTATCTCACCCTAAATGCACAGTCTCAGACTGATATAATACCATGGATTACCTGGATTTAGCTGGACCTCTCCCTGTCCTCTTCTTCTCCCCCCTTTCCCCCTCTTCTCTTCTCTTCTACTCTACCCTTCCTCTGTTCCTGTTCCCATTTTTTCTCTCCTCCACACCGTTTTGCCTTTCTAGCTCTTTTTCTCCTCCAAGTGAACTACCTTAGTGCCTGGGTCAACTACGGATACCTTGCTTCACGTCCTGGGCACGTTGATATCTTTATTGGTTGTAGGATTGTTCAAAAGGTTGGTCTGTGAACTCGTACTAATCTCTCTCTTGTCATCCTCCCGGGGCACAGTTTGTTCCCCTTGGGGTGCCCGGGGGACTATTTCAAAAGTGTTATAGATATGTTCACTCACCTGTATATGTCACTGTGATTCTTGTAGTTGCTTTATCTCAATGTTATGCCCTTTATGCCTTGACCTCAGTTGTACTGCTTTGATATGATCACTTGGCTGTTTATCCTTGTTATGCTTGTGAAAACTTAATAAAAACTATTGAAACTAAAGTTAGTGAGCCAGAGAGGGGGTGAAACACTCGGAAGAAGGGAGGGACCCGAAAAGAGGCTGCTCTGTGCAAAACCACCGGAATGCTCTGTGCAAAACCAGTGCACAGAGCAGGTAAGTATAACATGTTTGTTATTTTTAAACAAAAAAAAAAAAACAAGACTTTAATATCACTTTAATCCATACACATTCCACATAGAACAAATTATTCCTTGGATAACCTGTCCACTATTTATTCAAACAAACTTTCTCAAATTAAGAAGCAACAGCTAACCTTCAATTTCTGCAGATTGAAAAGAAAAGATCATTATTAATAACATTTGTGACTGAACCGTCCAGCACCCAGCTTTGGTGCCTCTGTCAAGATATATACTGTAGCTTCCTCCAGTCTGGACCTAGGATCCAGATATTATAGCTGAGCACCCAAAGTCTAGACGACAATAGCTTAGATGCAAACTGGAACTTACTTTATTGAAAAGTTACATAGAATATATAGCACACAAGATCAGGTGTAACCTGATCACGTTACCCTAACAATGTAAACTGGAATATACCATATACGCTGCTGACAGCCTACCTTTGCATCTGTATACGCTCTTTACCACGAGATGTTTGTAAGTGCAATTTGGTGTATTTTTATTTAATAAAAATTTTAGCAGTGTTACACTATTTTGTGCTCCCTTGTTTTTTGGTTCCTTTCTGGCCATTTGACGGAGTGAGAGCCTCTCTGGTGTGACGGTTCATATCTGCTATTACCTCTTCACCTCAACATCAGTGACCTCAGTCATCCCTTTGGATTATCCATCCATTGTACAACAAGCTGATTTGACTCATATGCTATATGGCATTTTGAGTCCTATCGTTCTGGTGAGCACATTATATCTCTATATCTTGTTGGTGTTGGGATCCAGTGAGCACTTCAATTATCACCGTTGTGGACTGTTTTTTTTCACTTCACATATGGGACTGTTGATTTGATGTTCACTTTTATTCATTTTGCAATTTATTTGTATTTACCTTTCTTGGTTTATATATATATATACACATTTATATTGCTAGTATTTATTAGCGCTGCACCTTTTTTTCCCACATTTTGCTATTCACAATTTTCTTGTCAGTTGTTTGGTGTAGCAGCTTTTTGATGGTTAGCGCAATATTTTTGCTTTTCACTTTTTACCATATACGCAATGCAGCCTCACCAGTGCCCAGTAATTCAGCCTCACTGGTGCCCATCAATGCAGCCTGATCAGTGCCCATCTGCAGCCTCACCATTGGAGATAAAAGCCGCTGGATTACACAGAGTGAAGTGCAAACAATGTGTGCATGTTATACGCCAATATTTTCCACTGGGCTGCCTCGGAGGGGAGGCGAGCGCCGCCAGATTACACAGAGTGGGGACCCCCCACTTTCTTGGTGGCCACTGTTATACGAACTCCCGCCTCCTGGAAGGGCTCCTATGTTTGATTACACACTGGTCCAATGCCGGGACATGTGACATCTATCATAGGAGCCGGTCCAGGAAGCGGGACTTTGTATAACAGCAGCAGCCAAGTAAACGGGAGATCCCCGCTCTGTGTGATCCAGCGGTGCTCGCTCCCTCCCTCTCCCCTCTGAAGCAGCCCATTGGAAAATGTTAGCGTATAATACGCACACATTATTTGCACTCTGCTCTGTGTATTCCGGTGGCTCTAATCTCTAATGGTTAGGCTGCTGATGGGCACCAGTGAGGCTGCATTAATGGGCACTGGTGAGGCTGCATTAATGGGCACTGGTGAGGCTGCATTGATGGGCACTGACCCTTTTTTTGCTTCCCTCCTAAAATGAAGGTGCGTAACATACACCTGTGCGTGTTATACGCCGATAAATACAGTAATTAACCTAGCTAAGAAATGGCCAACATAAACATTAAGCTAATTAAATAACTAGTCACCTAGGTGACTCAGTGCCCACCCAGACTGCTCGGCACCAAGCCCACCTTCCTGGATGCAAAGTACATCACACATTATCATAAGCATAAACATTCTACAATGGTTCGATAACAAGGTAAAGTGGACACAATATTAATCATATCTCCAAGAGATGATCAGACAGAAACAAAAGGTGACTCAATTAACAATGGGAATGCACACCTAGGAGGCACACAATGAAACATGCGTAACAATAAACAATTAACATCGCAATAAACAGACTATAGCAGGATCAGGTTGCTTAGAGCTAAACATATTAGCATCTGCTCTGAGTCTCAGTCTAAAGCAGTCATTGCTGGTTTGGGCACAAAGGACCCAAATCTGTGTGTTTCAGGGAGACATGGACCCAAATCCAAAGCAAGACCACTCCAAGGGTCCCCCAGGCATACACCTCCCAAAAAGTAGTGTTCTCTTAAAATCCAGGGCCCATAGTCAGCAGACAATAGGCCACCCTGCAGCCCACTCCAAAAAAACCTTTCCTGGTTGGGTCTGGCACTTGTATAAACTGTTATTTTTTATTTTTTCACACGAAAGTGGAGTTATCCTTTAAGCAGTTATACCTTCTTATATTTTTATATTAGGTACCCCAAGTTTCCATGTAAAGAACAGTCGCTGTGCTGATAAAATGTCGGTCCAAAAGGTTTGTCCTGGACGGTTCCTCCTGTAGCGCGATCCTTCATTTGTATGGATTGGAGTGCTTGGCCTGGCGGTGGCAGGTGATTGACATTTATGGCCTGCAGCGGTTAGAGGAATATTAACTCCTGAACAATGAATGCAAAACAAAATCAATGTCATCTCTATGCAGTTGTAGCTTAATATTAGTTCATGCTTTACCTCCTGGACCCTGGAAGCCCCCTGTTAACACTCATCAAAAACAGGCCTTCAAAAATCTATACAGTGCTTAAAATAACAACTCCTGGCAAGAAATCAATCATTAATTTAAACTTTGTGATAACATGGACTGATGGCATACAGAAACATTGAAACAGGCATTATCTGCTAATTGGTTGGGGTCAATTTTATTGTCATTTATTTTTAACCTTTACATATTTTTTAAACTTTTATATCTTTGTTTTTATACACCAGCACCCTCCTAGTTAGGCTGCTAGGTAAATTTAGTTTTGGCTCCTGCTATAATCACAGGAGCAGTGATTATTTGGTTTGGTCTGTTCGAAACTTCAGTCTGAGAGTTTGATTACTTCCCCCTGCCTCTAGGGGAAGTTTCTGGAGTGTAGGGCAGGAGGATTCAAATGTCCATTCCAAATTTTCAGCAGGGCCTGGCCAATCTCTGGGGAGGTGTGCCTAGATGGAGCTAGGTTTCTGTTAAAAAGTCTGAAACCCTGAGGATATTGTCTTCCCCCCCCCTCCCCCCCTTGTGCGGATGGGTCTGTGAGCTGAGAGAAGAGCAGCTCCTTTGCACCTGGAGCCCTATGGACTAAATGCTGGACCACTTTGCAGGCTGTATCTATGGACTGTCTGTGTTTCGGGATCCAGTAAAGCCTTTACATGTGCTTGTAGAACTTCATGGTCCCCAGCCATGAATTGTGGACTGTTTGAGTCTACTTTTACATGTGCTCATACTTTTCATGGTCCCCAGCTGTAAAACATGGACTGTTCCAGTCTACCTTTACATGTGCTTATATTACTTCATGGTCCCCAGCCATGAACCGTGGACTGTTCCAGTCTACCCTTACATGTGCTTATACTACTTCATGGTCATTAAAGGAGCAGTGATTGGTTTAGTCTGCTCAGAGCTTCACAGGCTGAGAGTTTGATTACTTCCCCCTGCCTCTAGGAGACATTTCTAGAGCTTAGGGCGGGAGGATTCAAATGTCCATTCTGAATATTTAGCAGGACCTGGCCAATCCCTAGGGAGGTGTGCCTAGATGGAGCTAGGTTTCTACTAAATATTTGGTAACCCTGAGGAGATTGTCTTTTTTTCCCCTTGTGGGATGGATCTGTAAACTGAGAGAAGAGTGGCTTATTTGCCCCTGGAGCCCTATGGACTGAATGCTGGACAACTTTGCAAGAGGCTGCATCTATGAACTGTCTGTGTACCCGGATCCAATGAGTTAAGCCTTTACATGTGCTTATAGTACTTCATGGTCCTCAGCCATCAACTGTGGACTGTTCCAGTCTGCTTTTACTCATGCTCATACTACTTTACGGTCCCCAGCTGTGAAATATGGACTGTTCCAGTCTACCTTTACATGTGCTCATACTTCTTCATGGTCCCCAGCTGTGAACTGTGGTCTGTTCCAGTCTGCTTTAATTTGTGCTCATAGTTCTTCATGGTCCCCAGCTCTAAACTGTGGGCTGTTCCAGTCTGCCCTTATTTGTAATTATACTACTTCATGGGCCCCACCCGTGATCCAAGGACTGTTCCAGTCTGCCTTTATTTGTGCTTATACTATTTTATGGTATTCAAGGTACATAAAGGCATGGATGAGCGAATTTGGTGTGGAGGAACTTGACTGACCTGCACAGAGCCCCTCGCATTTTTGTAAATATTTTAATATATATATATATATATATATATATATATATATATATATATATATATATATGTATAATACATACTGAAGCAGAGCATGATCCCCTTCCTTCAGGGACTGGGCTGCAGGGCAATATTCCAACATAAGGACCCTAAACACACATCCAAGATGACCACTGCCTTGCTAAAGAAGCTGAGGGTAAAGATGATGGACTGGCCAAGCATGTCTCCAGACCTAAACCCTATTGAGCATCTGTGGGGGATCCTCAAATGGAAGGTGGAGGAGCGCAAGGTCTCTAACATCCACCAGCTCTGTGATGTCATCATGGAGGAGGGGAAGAGGACTCCAGTGGCAACCTGTGAAGCTCTGGTGAACTCCATGCCCAAGAGGGTTAAGGCAGTGCTGGAAAATAATGGTGGCCACACAAAAAAAGGAAAAAGGAAAACACAAGGGGAACGGAAGGAAGGGAGGGACGGGGGGGGAAAGGATGGGGGGAAGGGAAAGGGAAGGGAAGAGAAGGGAAAAAAGAAAAAAGAAAAAAGAAAAGAGGGGGCGGGGAAAGAAAAAGAGTAAAAGGAAAAGGAACAGAAAATGGAGGGCTGGTGGGATTTTAGAGGTACCGTGATTCAAAAATGAATAAAGGAGGTATAAAAATAGAACATTTATTAATGAATGTTTAAAAACAAGATATGACACAAAAAATCATTGCATTACAAATGACACATATAAATGTGGATACATGAGATAAATCGGTAAATATAAGGCAGCAATATGGATATATTCAAATCCAATGAGAATTCATCAGACGAAACCCAACATGTTTCGCGGATATGGCAAATCCGCTTGACCGCTTCTTCAGGGGTATATAGCATATTGTGAGCAAGATGTGCCTTAATTAACCTTACTGTAGTGTCCCAGCGGGACTTTCATATATAACAGGATGTAATGGAGACCAGATTTGTTCTCATATACAGCATGTACTGAGGTCCAATAGACCCAGAAATCCTGTTCAAAGGTGAAGCAGTGTATCCAGAAAATATTGAGCCGGCATTTCAGTTATGGAAGCCTATGCAGCAGACTACCAGTTCGGCATTGGACCGGCTGCAGTTGGCATCGCTACCTGCCTTTGCCTCAAGGTATCTCAGAGTTGCTGCAATGGCAACAAAGGAGACGGAGATAGGCCCTGCTTCAGACGTTCTTTGGGAAATGTTCCCATTTTAGCATTATATATATATATATATATATATATATATATATATATATATATATATATATACATACATATGTATATATACTGTATATATGTATATATATATATATATATATATATATATATATATATATATATATGTATATGTGTGTATGTATGTATGTATGTATGTATATATATATATATATATATATATATATGTATATATATATGTGTGTGTATATATATATATATATATATATATGTATATATATATATATATATATATATATATATATATATATATATGTATATATATATATATATATGTATATATATGTGTGTGTATATATATATATATATATATATATATATATATATATATGTTTAGATTAAAAAAGAAAAACCAGCTCTGGTAGCAGAACAGTTCAGTGAGATGACCCTTTTGTACCAGGCGCTCTTTCGTACACATCCAAGCCCCATACCAGCCATGGCTAAGCTGGTGAAAGGTAACCTCTGATTGGCCGATACTTATTGCACTTTGTGCTACTTTCATTGCACTTTGCGTTTCCTCGCCCTACAAGCCCTCATGCAGTTTGTTATACTGTTTGATACTCGAATCTCCAATTTACAGCATGAACTTTCTACCAAACTGTAATCCCCGAGGTGGAATATCCAATTAATTCAGCCCTCTGCAGTCCTCCCCTCTGGAGTCTACGTTGCGCCAGCCTTGCACATCTATTTTAAATGCAAAGTATGTATAAATATAAGAGACTCAATGAGGTGCAGAGGACATTATTGCTCATTAGCCGTTCCCCCATTTGACTTGCATGACACGTTATTGAAGATTCCCCTTGGATTAGGAGAAAAATGGGGCACATTAAATATGACTCCCCCCTCCCCCTCCATGTATGATTTTCATTTATCAGTCACAGGAGCGTCACACGTCGAGAAGAGCGAGCCGCTGCAGCAGATCAATATTAATCTTCTTCTGGAGAGGGAGGCAATGTGTCTCCTCTGCCATGTACCCTGCAGTATAGGAAATGTACAGTAAGGAAAAATACAGCTTCTAACCTCCGCCGCAACTCTATGGTGTGCGATTCGATTCATTACAACCCAAAATGTGGACGGAATTTGCGTGATTCAGAGATTTCGATGTATCGCAATAGTAACAAATTTCAACAAATCTGAAATAAATTATAATGAAAACAACAAATTCATTCGTATTCATTTGTTTCATTTGGATGACATGATGCAACAGTCTGAGCCTTTTGTTAAACCACCGACCACCCGCCGCAGTTATAGGGTGGCAGGCAGCCGCTCCCAGGCGAATCGCCATAGCTGTACGTCGTTCGCTCTCGGGAGTCTAGGGGGGAAGCCGATGCAGCAGGCAGGCAGCTCCGATTGCCGCCTGACAACCGCGATCGCTCCCCGCTGAGAGAGAAGGACGGTCAACAAAAAGAGGGGGGTTATGGGACTTTGAGTGAGACATACAAGTTGTCTCCATCCCTGGTTCAATAAGGAATAAAGGAGGGTTGGGACTTTGAATGAGGAGCAAATGCAAAAAATGGGCCAAAGGTGATGAGTATAAAATAAAAGTAGCAAAGTTTATTGCGGCTGCCACAGCATGTAATGCATGAATACATGTTGTCAGTGATTAACATGGTAGGAAGAACGTAAAAACATAACATCACCAACAGAGTCATAAACCGACAAAATAAAATACAATGATACAAATAACTGCATTACAATATTGATGTTTGAGATAATATATCATTGAAATTGAATATATTACAAAAAATGAGGTAGATGTATTTAGCAAAGTATTGGCATCATATTGCTCGACGCGTTTCGTAGACCAAGCTACTTCCTCAGGAGCGGATGCACAAAAGGATGTCTAGAATAAATATACATCATAAGAAAAGTAATACACAGAAAATGTCAGTAAACTCAATCTGTGTGTCAAATGATAGAACCAGAGGGGGGAAGAGAATATTCCCACCAGCGGTGAAATGGTCTTCTCTGATAATTTACCTTAAAAATAGCATATGAAGGTATATGATAGTTGGTGGCCAGGGACTGTCAAATTGTCCAAAAACGTCCTTGGTGGGAACTGAGGGAGTTGGACCCAAGGTACAAACGTGTGCAGGAACCGCATATATTAACCACTTTACCCCCGCTCACTTTGCTGCTACTGCAGCAAAGTGGCTCGTTCCCGTCCAGCGACGTAGACCTACGTCGCTGGACTCCGCCCCTTGTGAGCGGTGCACGCGCGCCGCCGGAGGCTCGCTCCCGCTGTTTTCAGTCACAGCGGGAGTCGGGCCAGGGGAGGAGCAGCGGCGATCGCCGCTGCTCTTACCCGATCGTCGGGGATCGAGTGTGGAGATCCGCCCGCTGTGTGTAAACACAGCGGGCAGGTCTCTAAAGTGACAGGCAGGGTCAGATTGCAGGGTTCAGCATAGCTGAACCCTGGATCTGTCCTTGTGTTACTCAGTCACCTCCCCCCCACACACGTCAGTAAGCACCAGGCATACATTAACCCCTCCCTCTCCAATAAAATTAACCCCTTCCCTGCCAGTGTCATTTTTACAGTAACAGTGCATATGTATAGCACTGATTACTGCAGTAATGTCACTGGTACCCCCAAAAGTGTCAAAAATGTCAGTCAAGGGTCCGATCTGTCCGCCGCAATGTCGCAGTCCCGCAAAAAAAATCGCAGATCGCCGCCATTACGCGTTAAAAAAACCCACCAAAAATCACAGAAATCTTTCCCTTTGTTAGTAAACGCAATAACTTTTGCGCAAACCAATATAAATACGCTTATTGTGATTTTTTTTACCAAAAATATGTAGCAAAAAACAAATTGGCCAAAAATTTAAAAAAAATTAGATTTTTACATTTTTTTGGGGGGGAATTTCATATAAAAAAATGTGAAAAATATTGTTATTTTTTCAAAATAAACGCTCTTTTTTTGTTTATAGCGCAAAAAGTCAAAATCGCACAGGTGATCAAATACCACCAAAAAAAAGCTCTGTTTGTGGGGAAAAAAGGACGTAAATTTCGCTTGGGTACAGCGTCGCACGACCGCGCAATTGTCAGTTAAAGTCACACAGTGCCGAATCGCAAAAAGTGGCCTGGACGGAAGACAGCAAAATCCTCCGGTGGTAAAGTGGTTAAAATATCAACAATATCTGTTGTAAACACAGCTGACCGTTCTTCTCCCTGGAATGATCACAGAGCGCCTGTGATCCTTCTATATAGGATCACAGGTCTCTATGGTCATTTCATAAGTCCCTCCCCCCACAGTTAGTAAACACCCCCTAAGCTTAAATTTAACCCCTTGATCACCCACAAAGTTAACCCCTTCCCTGCCAGTGTCATTATTACAGTAACAGTGCATATTTATAGCACTGATTACTGTAGTAATGTCACTGGTCCCCCCCAAAAGTGTCAAAAATGTCAGTCAGGGGTCCGATCTGTCCGCTGCAATGTCGCAGTCCCGCTAAAAATCACACATCACCGCCATTACTAGTAAAATAAAATAAAAAAACACAATAAAAATGACAAATCATTCCCGTAGTTAGTAGACGCAGTAACTTTTGTGCAAAATCAAAATACGCTTATTGTGGAGTTTTTTTTTTTGTTTTTTTTTTTTTTACCAAAAATATGTAGCACAAAACAAATTGGCCTACAATGTTAAAAAAATTAGATTTTTCATTTTTTTTTTTTTGGGAATGATATATAGCAGAATGTGAAAAATATTGTTTTTTTTTTTCAGAATTGTCGCTCTTTTTTTTTGTTTATAGCGCAAAAAATAAAAATCGCAGAGGTGATCAAATACCGCCAAAAGAAAGCTCTGTTTGTGGGGAAAAAAAAGGACATCAATTGTATTTGGGTACAGCACCGCACAATTGTCCGTTAAAGTAACACAGTGCCCGAATCGCAAAATATGGCCTGGTCATTAAGGGGGCAAATCCTTCCGTTCCATAATTGGTTAAAGGGCCAGCATTTAAGGGTTAAAAAAAGATCAATCAAGAGGGGTGTGACGAGACCCTTGCTCGCTCGCTTCCGCTCTCCCGACACTCCTCTGTTTCTAGTGAGTCAGCTTGCAGATCGCAACGTCTGATGATTCGGTCAACCAAGGCTCCGGGATCCGAACAACAGCTATGTGCCGTTCGGAATCCATTAGAACAAACACCAAGCAGGCTGTATGTAAGTTCAAACAGGAAGACCATTTATTGAAAGTACACAGCACACTTTTATACAGAATTTGGAACATCCTGCCCCCAACAACTGCTTTCCCATTGGTCAATTGCACGGTACATGCCGTTCTCCTTCCGGTCCTCCTTAGCCATGCAAATGAGGACTTGAAAATGAGTCAGCAGGGATTGGTCAGATAGCTTGATTAGAAGGACTGTTATGTGTAATGAGACAGAAACCCCCAGGGGGCAATCAATGTACACAATAGCCAGACACAGAACAATGGGAGGTCATTAGCAATTACAATGAGACAGGGCAATCCACATTCCCTCCCAATACACAAACAAAAGAAAAACCTTGCTGACATTGAAAGATATGTAATATACACAGCATTTAGGAATTACAGATTTCATGGCAAATGGGAATAAATCTTAATATTTCTATATGGAGATATTGCTGACAAATATGAAGCAATCCAAACCATTACTTATCTGTCTTTAACCACTTTACCACCGCCCACAGTAATATTACTGCGGCAGAGTGGCTCGTTATCGTCTGACGACGTAGTACTACGTCGTCAGACACTCCCCCTTCTGGGCGGCGCTTGCGCGCCGCCGGAGGCTCGCTCCCGCTGTTTTCAGTCACAGCGGGAGTCGGGCCAGGGGAGGAGCAGCGGCGATCGCCGCCGCTCTTCCCCCGATCGTCGGGGATCTAGTGTGGAGATCCGCCCGCCTGTGTAAACACAAGCGGGCGGATCTCCATAGTGACAGGGACTGACAGATCGGAGTGTTCAGCATAGCTGGACATCCGATCTGTCCATGACTCACTCAGTCCCCTCCCCCCCCACACGTCAGTAAGCACCAGGCATACATTAACCCCTCCCTCTCCAATAAAATTAACCCCTTCCCTGCCAGTGTCATTTTTACAGTAACAGTGCATATATATAGCACTGATTACTGCAGTAATGTCACTGGTACCCCCAAAAGTGTAAAAAATGTCAGTCAAGGGTCCAATCTGTCCGCCGCAATGTTGCAGTCCCGCAAAAAAAATCGCAGATCGCCGCCATTACGCGTTAAAAAAAAAAAAACACCAAAAATGACAGAAATCTTTCCCGTTGTTAGTAAACGCAATAACTTTTGCGCAAACCAATCAAAATACGCTTATTGTGATTTTTTTTTTTACCAAACATAGGTAGCAGAAAACAAATTGGCCAAAATTTTTAAAAAAAATTGGTTTTTACATTTTTTTGGGGGGGAATTTAATATAAAAAAATGTTAAAAATATTGTTATTTTTTCAAAATAAACGCTCTTTTTTTGTTTATAGCATAAAAAGTAAAAATCGCACAGGTGATCAAATACCACCAAAAGAAAGCTCTGTTTGTGGGGAAAAAAAGGACGTAAATTTCGTTTGGGTACGGCGTCGCACGACCACACAATTGTCAGTTAAAGTCGCACAGCGCCGAATCGCAAAAAGTGGCCTGGACGGAAGACAGCAAAATCCTCCGGCGGTAAAGTGGTTAAATTCCAGTGACGGTGAATACTGTCACAAGGGGATTGTTTTTTGTTTTTTTTTTTCTCTCAACAAAACTGGAGTTACTCTTTAAAGCACAAAGAACACCAGAAAGCCAGCATAGCACAAAGAGTCCCAGCAAGCTAAACAAAAATGGCAACCGCTAAAAAACTGCAAAGCCCATTCATCGTCCATTATGCGCTTTTCCTTAACCATCTCAGACAAAGGGCCCACTTTCCATATCATCAGAATTTGTGTATGAAAGCGGATTCGGCGTTCTCACTCATGATAAATGTGATTTGTGTTATCTATGTGGGCTCAGCCATCGCAGCCATATGAAGGGAGAGATAATGTCTCTTCTATAGCAATCCACTTATTATGTCATGCTTTCCTGATTGGCGATTCCATATTTCCTTCCTGCGATCCATTTCTCGGCATACCCCGCCTGTGTGCGTGTGAATGAAATATCAGATGGATTGCCTTTCATTCCCCCGCTGATTCCAACACAACGGATTAGGCGGTGTATGTATTCCACGCTGTACAGATATGTTATTCAGGGCATCATTCATTTTTAATCTTCAAAAATGCACTTAACCCATATGTCAGGAGATGTCATAAGAGTTTATGATGTACGTTACAACGATAAACTTTTCCGGGGCTGCCGGGACATGGAGGCAGCAGACAAGCCGGATGCCTTTGGTTAAAGGTGCTTTGGAATGGGAAATAGCCAGGTGACTACTTTCCGACTACTCGCTGCCCACCCACCCGCTGTAGATATCCAGCAGCAGGCTGGCTCGGTTGCACGAACCGACGTACCTGTCCGGCGGTTTGCAGAAGCGCTCCTAGGGGGCGCATGCACACGCCGCCGGAGGCACGCTCGAGCCCCCATTAGGCAGCCCAGAAGCTCATCTATGGGGCCACCTTTAATATTTATTAGACTTGGGCAAACATTTCCTTGGGCCTTCCCAAATCCACCTATCAACTATTTTTGGGCAGTGTGGGCTCAAGGGGCAGCTTCTTTGGGCTCCACACCAATGACTGGAGCCAGAGGCGTAACTAGAACCTTCAGGGCCCCGGTGCAAGAAACCATGAAGGGCCCCCCTGACCCCTGGCGGGGGCCCTTCCCTTAAAGCCTGGGGGTCTTTCCACTGATCCTGGGGCTCTTTACTCTCATTGCGGGGTCCTTTATTACGGTCCCGCAGCGGAACCCTTTCACAAGTTCTGCAGTGGGCCCCCTTCCTGCCATCTTGGAGACTCCCCACGGTGGTGGAATGCCAGTTCACCCACTGGCGTCAATAGATTTTATTTTTTTGGTATTTTAATTGTATTATTTTTTTATCATTTTATTTTATTTTTTTTACAATGTCACTGACTATGACTCTGTCCATTCAGAAAAGGAAGGAGCTGGAAAATTACATATTTACCAACCCCTTCCTGGTTCTCTATTGTGACACATCCCTTGCAGCAGCCGGCAGGAGAGGGAAGGGAGCACAGTAAGGGGGGGGGGGGAGCACACAGGGACCCAGAGACAGCAGAACACAAGTGAACTGTATAGGAGGAGTGGTGGGGGCAGCATACAGAGGAACCAATCTCCTCCATTTTCCTCCTGCAGCTACAGGAGGAAGAAGGAGGACAGTGATTTTTCTACATGTTGCCACCGCCACCCCTCCTATCCAGGTGTACAGGGGGGCCACACAGGCCCCCTGGAGCATGGGGCCCGGTTGCAATTGCAACCCCTGCAACCCCTGTAGTTACACCCCTGACTGGAGCAATCGCAGGTGCCCAGCGGCAATCATAGGGCCGCCTTAAACACAGGGCAAAAGGGGCAGCTGCCCTGGGCCCAGTCATTGGTGTGGGGCCCAAAGAAGCTCCCTCTTTTCCCCTGTGTTCAAGACGGTCCTGTCGCCGGCCATGATTGCTCCCCATGAAGAGAGAACGGCGGTCTGCTGTTGTAAACTCAGCAGACCGTTGTTCTCTCAGCAATCAACATAGAGCTCCTGTGATCCTCCTATTTAGGATCACAGGTCTCTGTGTTGATTCCACAAGCCCACCCACCTCACAGTTAGTAAACACCCCCTAGGCTCACACTTAACCCTTTGTTCGCCCCTGGGTTAACCCTTTCCCTGCCAGTGTCATTATTACAGTAACAGTGCATATTTTTAGCACTGATTACTGTAGTAATGTCACTGGGCCCCACCCAAAAGTGTCAACAATGTCAGTTCGGGGTCCGATCTGTCCGAGCAGTCCCGCTAAAAATTGCAGATCGCCACCATTACTAGTAAAAAAATGAAAATAAACCAAAATGACATAAATCTTTCCCCTAGTTTGTAGATGCCATAACTTTTGTGCAAACCAATCAATACACGCTTATTGGGATTTTTACCAAAAATATGTAGCAGAATACAAACTGGCCTAAAATGATAAAAAAAAATTTGGTTTTTAATTTTTTTTTTTTTTTTGGGGGGGGGGGGGGGGGAAATCTTATAAAGCAGAAAGTGAAATATATATATATATATATATATATATATATATATATATATATTTATTTATTTATTTATTTATTTATTTATTTTTTTCAGAATTGTCGCTCTTTTTTTGTTTATAAATAAAAATCACAGAGGTGATCCAATACCACCAAAAGAAACTATTTGTGGGAAAAAAAGGACATCAATTTTATTTGGCTACAGCGTTGCACGACCGCGCAATTGTCCGTTAAAGTAACGCAGTGCGGAATTGCAAAAATTGGCCTGGTCATTAAGGGGGCAAACCCTTCCGGGGCTGAAGTGGTTAAAGCTGAATGTATAGATTTCTTTTTTCTTAAACCGGTACTAGGGATGGTACTTACATGAATGGCCATAGTCCCGTGTGCTGGTGGCTTCTCTGATCCTTGAAATCTTCATTCCTCTGCCCCCCAGATGTAAGAAGGCTTGTGATTGGCTGATGTTTGGTGCCAAATTTTAGAAGTCCATGCCCCGTATGTAAGGAGGCTTGTGATTGGCTGATGATTGGTGCCAAATTTTAGAAGCCCCGCTTCTTCTATGACAGGCCAACAAGCCATCTACCTCCGCCATATTGTTCCGGTGAAAGGTCCAGCCTCTCATATTAACCCCAGTTTAATTTCTCTGTCTTCCCCACAGCTACCCCCACAGTTGTGATCTACTGCTGCTGCAGGGGTTAATATGAGCAGCTCCACCTTTCCCAGACACCCATCATATGTTTAATGTGCAAGCATTATGGCCCTCCCTCTTTCCTGCCATGGCAAGAGGTTAATGATGCGCTTATAGGAGTCCCCCATAGGTCGGCGGTTCTCCCCATGTTGATTCCAGACTTGCCCTCTTCTTCTTGGATGGCATAGTCAACTACCTAGTGTTTAGATAGTACGGCCCGGCACTACAGAGGGGTCATCGGATTATGCAGCTCTTGCTCCCTACTACATCTCCTACTTTCCAAGTAGTCCCTCTGCATTGCATTCTGTTTGCTGCTCTGGAATGGCGGGTCAGCAAGTCCAGACCGCGATCTACCAGTCACCTGTCCGCGATCTACAGATTGCTGACCCCCGGTTTAGCACCTTGTTTTAGGACTTAATAGGAATACTGTGTTTGTGTATACCTGCAACTGCGCCGTAAACAGGGGAGGACTGGGCCAGGCAGGGGCAGGGGGGCAATTGCCCCCTAGGCCACTCTGATGCCCTGTAAAACAGACATGCCTAAATGATTCCTGGTGAAGAGAAGTAAAAAGTCCCTGCTGCTGACCTGCTGAGTGCAGGTTGAAGACAAGGACAGAGCTCAGGCCTCCCCCCCTCAGCATGGATGGTGTAAACTGTGTCTGAGCAGAGGCCGGTTCCATGCCCCACTGGAGACTCTTCTCCCCCGGCCAGCCCCAACCGAGCTGTCCCAGCTCAAGCTAACCTTCCCTCTGCTCGCCAGGTCAGAAACCCAGATTCAGCCAGTATGTAGAGAGTATCTGGAGCAGGCAGAGGCGTAACTCGAACCTTCAGGGCCCCGGTGCAAGAAACCATGAAGGGCCCCCCGGACCCCTGGCCAGGGCCCTTCCTTTCAAGCCTGGGGCTCTTCCCACTTAACCTGGGGCCCTTTACTCTTGTTACGGGGCCCTTTATTACGGTCCTGCAGCGGGACCCTTTCACAAGTTCTGCAGTGGGCCCCCTTCCTGCCATCTTGGGGCCTCCCCACAGTGGTGGAATGCCAGGGCCCGGTCGCAAGTGTGACCTTTGCGATCCTGGAAGTTCACCCACTGGTGTCAGTAGTTTATATTTTTTGGTATTTTAATTGTATTATTTTTTATCATTTTTTTTTTTTTTTTTTTTTACAATATCACTGACTATGACTCTGTCCATTCAGAAAAGGACGGAGCTGGTAAATTACATATTTACCGACCCCTTCCTGGTTCTTTATTGTGACACATCCCCTGCAGCAGGAGAGGGGAGGGAGCACAGTGGGGGGGGGGGGGGTCAGCACAGTAGGGGGAGACCAGTGGAGCACACAGGGGCCCAGAGACAGCAGAACACAAGTGAACTGGATAGGAGGAGTGGTGGGGGCAGCATACAGAGGAACCAATCTCCTCCATTTTTCTCCTGCAGCTACAGGAGAAAAAAGGAGGACAGTGATTTCTCTACATGCTGCCCCCACCCCCTCCTATCAAGGTGTACAGGGGAGCTGCACAGGCCCCCTGGAGCATGGGGCCCGGTTGCAATTGCAACCCCTGCAACCCCTGTAGTTACGCCCCTGGGAGCAGGGCTTCAGCTTGGAATGGGGGTCAGGAGGAGGATTGGGAGAGTGGGGGTGAGGAAATGTGGGAGGGGGCCGAATCGGTGCGCCATGGGCCTCTGGTTTGTACTTGCCCCCTGGGCCAAACTTTGCCAGTCTGCCCCTGGCCATAAACTTCACAGTTTTTACTAGACAATGAGCATTGCAGCCAGAGCTTTCTTTTTCTTTTTCTTTTTTTTTCTACAACACTTGGGTGACGGACTATTTATTCAGCTCAGAGTTGTCGTTTCATTCAGGTGGCATCATAGACACTTTGAATACCTGAATTCTCTTACACTAAAACCCCTTAATATCCACAAATTTGAAAAAAAAAAAAAAAAACCTCTGAAATGTTGGTACTAAAAGCTTTTGATGTACTGTAAAATGTGTTATATTATAGATAGCCCTGACGTGTGAACCTGGCTCTATTCCCACTTGGAAATGCATGTGGAGGACTACAGAATGTAAGATAAGTATAACATTTACAACATTTTTCCCAACCATCAGTAAGGACTTCATAGAAGTGTTCCTAATAATGTAATAAGTAACACATCACCCGACTGATAAGCTGGCCGTTATCTGTCCTCTGTCAATGCTGGAAAACTGCGGCAAATGGTTTAATTTCCTTCCGCTCTCAGGAGACTCCCGCACACCAGTTTATTTCCCAAAGTGCCCCATGAAAGACATGACAAAATAATGAAATATCTCGGCAGTAAGTAAGCATCTGATAGGGGAGAGAGATGTGTGGCTGGAGGACAGCACCGCTTATTTACAGGGACTATTTTAAAGAAAACAACTCACCAACTATAACAGTGGTTTTCAACCTTGAGACCAGGGCCAGTAGATTCTTCTAAAACCTTCAATTTACCAATAGTATAGTGTTTTTACTCATACAATTAAAATATAGGAATGCAAAATACGTAATAAGAGTCAGAGTAATTGGTCAAAAATATGAGTTTCTGTAAAAAGACACAATGTCAAAGCATAAACCCCAAATCATTGGTGTCCTAAGAATTGTGGCCCTCAGTGGAGGATAGCCCCCCAATTCATTGGTGGTTGTAGAATAGTTGCCCTTAAAATTACTGGGTCAATTGTAGAGTGGCCATCAGGTAAGAATAGTTCCCCAAATCATTGGCGTCTTCGGAATTATGGCTCTCAAGAGAGAATAGCCCCCAATTTATTGGTGTGAGTGGAAATGTGGCCACCAATGGAGGATAGCCCCTCAATTCATTGGTGGTTGTAGAATAGTTGCCCTTAGGGGAGTATAGCCTCTCAAATTACTAGGTCAATGGTAGAGTGGCCACCAGGGAAGAATAGATCACCAAATCATTGACATCTTCGGAATTATGGCCCTTAGGGTAGAATAGCCCCCAAATCATTGGTGTGAGTGGAAATGCAGCCACCAGTGGAGGATAGCCCCTCAATTCATTGGTGGTTGTAGAATAGTTGCCCTTACGGGAGTATAGCCTCTCAAATTACTAGGTCAATGGTAGAGTGGCCACCAGGGAAGAATAGTTCCCCAACTCATTGGCATCTTCAGAATTATGGCCCTTAGGGTAGAATAGCCCCCAAATCATTGGTGTGAGTGGAAATGTGGCCACCAGTGGAGGCTAGCCCCTCAATTCATTGGTGGTTGTAGAATAGTTGCCTTTAATGGAGTATAACTCCTCAAATTACTGGGTCAATCGTAGAGTGGCTTTCAGGGAAGAATAGTTCCCCAAATCATTGGCATCTTCAGAATGATGGCTCTTAGGGTAGAATAGCCCCCAAATCATTGGTGTGAGGGGAAATGTGGCCACCAATGAAGGATAGCCCCTCAATTCATTGGTGGTTGTAGAATAGTTGCCCTTAGGGGAGTATAGCCCCTCAAATTACTGGGTCAATGGTAGAGTGGCCATCAGGGAAGAATAGCTCTCCAGTTTATTGGCGTCTTCGGAATTATGGCCCTCAGGAAGAATAGCCCCCAAATCTTTGGTTTGAGTGGTAATGCTGCCACCAGTTGAGGATAGCCTCTCAATTCATTGGTGGTTGTAGAATAGTTACCACTAGGAGAGTATAGCCCCTCAAATCACTTGGTCAAAGGTAGAGTGGCCATCAGGGAAAAATAGCTCCCGAAATCATTGGTGTCTTCTGAATTATGGCCCTCAAGGGAGACTAGCCCCCCCCCCCCCCCAATCATTGGAAGATTCAGAATTATGGCCCTCAGGGAAGAATAGCTCCCAAATCATTGGTGTGAGTGGGAATGTGGCCACCAGTGGAGGATAGCCCCTCAATTCATTAGTGTCTGTGGGATAGTTGTCCTCTAGGAGAGTATAGCCCCACAAAACACTGGGTCAATAGTGGAGTGGCCTTTGGGGAAGAAAGACTCACTGATTCAATGGTGTCTTCAGGATCGTGGCCCTCAGGGAAGAATAACACCCAAATCATTGGTTTGAGTGGGCATGTGGCCACCAGTGGAGGATAGCCCCTCAATTCATTGGTGTCCACTGGGTAGTGGCCCCTAGGAGAGTATAGCCCACCCAATTCAGTGGCATCAATGGTAGAGTGGTCATCAAGGAAGAAAAGCTCCCCTAATCATTGGTGTCTGTAGAAGAGTGAACCCCAGGAAAAAGTAGTCCTTCAAATCATTGGTGTTAGTGGGTTCATGGCCCTCAGAAAAATGGCCCATCCAATTATCAGTGTGAATAGTGGTACTGCACTTACTTTAGGACTGGAGCCAGGTCTGCTCACAGAAAAAGACTGTTGATCCCCTGCACTGCTCACCGATGCCTCTTCTAATGACGTCTTTTTGTGTGCAGGCACTATTTCAGATCTGTCGGGTGTAGATCAATGCGCCCATGTTTAAGCAGGTGCAGTCTGCATTCTCCACTCCAGGTGGCCCTCTATCGCAGTGGCAATGCAAATAAGAGAGGAAGTTGAGAGGAACTTTGTTCATCTATGATATCCTCAGTCACGGGGGCATCTATCCGATTGGATGCTGGCGCCCCATGGGACTTTGGGTCAGGCAGAGTATTTTTAAGACTCTGGCTCCTGGACTTGGTGCGCTTTATGTGGGGGGCTCGCATAGGGACAGGTTCCCCATCTGTCAAGGACAGTGCTTAAGATAGGGAAAGGTTTTGGAGGAGTAGAGACACTGTGAGGACTACTTCTACATCTTCTAGGAAACCTCCCCTTTTGGTGTGGATTGGCAATGCCGTATTTCACTCCTCATGGCAGATGCGTTTGGCATCTTCTAGCCTTTAAACCGGTGTTCCAGTTGTAAGTGGCCCTGGACAGGCATGACTCCCAACTGGGCTGGTTTGTATTAGCTGAACTTTTCTACAATATATTGCTATTGCCAAACCTGGACTCTGTGTGCTCACTGCCTGCCATTCAACACAGCACCTAGACCACAAATGTAGTAAGTTCAGGCAGAGTATTGTTATTAGCACTCTGTTATTTCAGTAATACAGTAGGTGTGGGCCCTATGGTGGTCCTACCTGAGCAGGCAGGGAAGGGAGGCAACAGCCCAGGACTGGGCCGTGACCTGATGTTTGAGAAGAACTGAGCTATAAAGTGATTTGCAAAGGTGCCAAGTATCAGAATGCTATTTAAAATAAAAAGTCAAAAGTGATGCCGGCTGCCATGCCTGAGCAAAATCTGCACTGGTGGTGCCCCGATCCTGCAGCCGAATCAACTGTAGGAGAGGGTCCTGGCACTTTCTGGACTTTCTTGGGCGCCCTGAAGCCTGCTTCACAAATGCAGTGGGAATTTTTTTTTATGGGATTAAGTTCATTTTCATGGCAAAGAGGGACTTTGCAATTAATCGCATTTCATCTGATCACTCTTCATAACATTCTGGAGTATATGCAAGTTGCCATTATAAAAACTGAGGCAGCAGACTTTGTGAAACTGAATAATTGTGCCATTCTCAAAACTTTTGGCCACGGCTGTAATGCTCGGAGGAGGGATTTGGGCAGAGCCGGGTGAAGTGTTTGCCCTATATGTGTAACGCTCTTGCGTTTTTTGTTAGTGAATGGATTTGCAGCTGCAGAATTATTACACTCAGTAGTCATGTAGAGATGTGTTGAACAAACATATCCAAATCTCAGGACTCATCACCGTGCACAGCCTGCTTTATGCAAATATACATACACTCAATATGATGTTCCTGGAGTGATAGGATGTATATGATAGTATAGAGGTGAGAGACAGGCGTTAGAAATGGTGAGCACTCAGTAGTAATATTCAGGAGAGTGGTAGGTGATGATAGGTAGTATGCAGATAGGTTTAGCAATCATGTATAGTAACAGGTGGTAGGGGACAGCAGATGAAGTATACAAGAGAGAGTAACCTAGTGCAATGATGTAGATGATGGTAGGCTCAAGAGCTAGCAATCTATGAAGTTATGCAGATGATAGAAATAGTGCTTACATAGTAACAGTCCTTTAGTATGCAGAGGTAGATAGTGTAAGTTAGTTAGGAAGAAATCCCCTGTGGGGTACTTATCACTAGTTGGGTTAGTAGTAGCAAGGTCCAGTAGCAAGAGAGTGATCCGGTAGCGAGATACGGGATCGGTAGCGAGGTTCCGGTTTTGTTCAGGCAAAGGAATAGCTAGAAGCTCCGGCAGCATAGGACAAGACTGGTCAAGCATGCGGTTTGAACGAGCAATGAGTGAGAGAAAACCGGCGATTGAAATAGCCGCTCATAGCGGCGCTCGGCGATGATGTCATCGTTCTTAAAGGTGTATGCGTTCCACCTAGTTAGCAAGGTGGGATGCAATATTAAGGTAGAAATGGGAAATAAGGGTACCAAAGGTACCAGAATCTTACAATATGAAGGTTTTGAGATGAGCAAGGTGCGTTGATTGCTCCGGAGGTAAGAGGCTGCTTGCAGTAAAGATGTAGTGTATAGGTGCATTATATTGCATGGAAGAACGGTGGCACACCCAGGTACAAGAATCACACCTTCTCCAACCCTGTCCATGGTCAACAGAGATCTTACTGACCTCCTATACAAAGAAAAACTGGACACAACCCTCCAAAAACACGAAAAAGCCAATCGTTTTTTTTCACCAGATGAAGGGCTTTTATGGAACATGCTTTCTCCCCTTCTGAAATATCAACTCTGATGTCCTCCTTTCAATACTCTGCATGGTACTGCAAGGCCAGCCTGAGAAATACCTTAGGTAAACTTAAACTCCCTTAACAAAGGTACATTTGGTAACTTATTTCTTCTTGTTTCTACTGTAATTGCTTTTATGGTAACTGAATATATATCCTGTTATGTGGTCGTCCAGACCCCTAGTTCATATAGTTCACCCAGTTTTTTCCGTCGTGCACTCCCTGTGAGGAAACTATTGTTCTCATACTGCTTACTTATTACTATACCTTGTGTTCTTAATACTGTATGATACTTTCATCTCAAGTATGTTTCACTGATTTTGTATTTGCTGAAAATTTCAATAAACATATTTAAAAAAAAAAAAGATCACGCCTTGCGGCTCAGTCCTGGGACCAACCTTGTTCAATTTATTCATAAACAGCATTGAGGACGGGATCAGTAGTTCTATATCAGTTTTTGCAGATGACACAAAATTGGGCAGGGCAATAACAGCACAGCATGAAGCAGATATCCTACAGAATGACCTGGACAAAATAACGGAGTGGGCAACGACATGACAAATGAGGTTTAATGTGGAGAAGTGTAAGGTTTTGCACTTGGGGACTAAAAACATAAAAACACAATACACGTTAGGAGGGGAGCCCTTGGGGGAATCAAAAATGGAGAAAGATCTGGGAGTCCTGGTAGAGGATAGACTAAGCAATAGCATGCAATGTCAAGCGGCAGCTGCCAAAGCCGGCAGAATATTAGCATGCATAAAGAAAGGGATGTATTCCAGAGATAAGACTATAATCCTTCCACTTTATAAAACTCTGGTCCGACCGCATCTGGAGTATTCTGTCCAGTTCTGGTCGCCAGTTCTCAGGAGGGATGTGTTGGAGCTGGAGAAAGTCCAGAGAAGGGCAACTAAACTAATTAGGGGATTGGAGGACCTTAATTATGAATCCCTTGATTTATTCTCCCTGGAGAAGAGACGCTTGAGAGGGGACATGATAGCAATTTATAAATATCTCAATGTTGATCTCAGCATAGAAAAAAAGCTATTTAGTCAAAAGGATTGCATGAGGACTCGAAGGCATACAATGCGATTAGAGGAGAAGCGTTTTAACCTCAGGCAACATGGGGGGTTCTTTACTGTTAGGGCTACAAGATTGTGGAATTCTCTACCACAAGAGGTGGTTTCTGCTGGAAGTATGGAGGCTTTCAAAAGACTCTTAGACGTAAATCTCAAGAATAGTGATGTCGCGAACATAAAATGTAATGTTCGCGAACGGCGAACGCGAACTTCCGCAAATGTTCGCGAACTGGCGAACATTGCGAACCGCCATAGACTTCAATAGGCAGGCGAATTTTAAAACCCACATGGACTCTTTCTGGCCACAATAGTGATGGAAAAGTTGTTTCAAGGGGATTAACACCTGGACTGTGGCATGCCGGAGGAGGATCCATGGCAAAACTCCCATGGAAAATTACGTAGTTGACGCAGAGTCGGGTTTTATTCCATAAAGGGCATAAATCACCTAACATTCCTAAATTGTTTGGAATAACGTGCTTTAAAACATCCAGTGTGTGTATACGATCAGGTATGATGTTGTATCGATCAGGTAGTGTAAGGGTTACGCCCGCTTCACAGTGACAGACCAAACTCCCCATTTAACGCACCGCAAACATCCGCAAACAGACCAGAACCGACCAAAATGGGACAGGAACTGGGCTTTAAGGGTTAGGGTTAGGTTTAGTGTTAGGGGATAGGGTTAGGGTTATGGTGAGATACTTAGGGTTAGAGTTAGTAGCCCTACCCCTACGCCTCTAACCCTAACCGTCTAACCCTAAGCACTAAAAATAACCCTAACCCTAACCCTAGCCCTAACCCTAACCTTAGCCCTAACCCTAATTCTAATTTTTTTTTCTGGTTCTGGACATGCTTCAGAGCTGAAACTTCACAGGTACACTTTTTAGACCCCCCAGACAAAAAATCACACAAAAAAAAAGTTCTTAAAAATTGTCATTTTTGATAGAGAGCCAATATTTGGAAAAATTAAAAAAAATATATAAATAAAAAAAATAAAAAAATGTCTTTGGATTTAGTGTCTGGGGGGTCTAAAAAGTGTACCTGTGAAGTTTCAGCTCTGTAGCATGTCCGAAACCAGAAAAAAATTACGAATTAGGGTAAGGGCTAGGGTTAGGGTTAGGGCTAGGGTTAGGGGGGTTAAGTTTAAGGTTAGAGGGTTAGGGTTAGGATTAGGGTTAGGGTTATTTTATGGCTAGGCTTAGAGGGTTAGGGTTAAGGTTTAGGGTTAGGTTTAGTGTTAGGGGATAGGGTTAGGGTTATGGTGAGATACTTAGGGTTAGATTTAGTAACCCTACCCCTACCCTTCTAACCCTAACCCTCTAACCCTAAGCACTAAAAATAACCCTAACCTTAGCCCTAACCCTAGCCCTAACCCTAGCCCTAATTCTAACCCTAACTCTAACCCTAGCCCTAACCCTAACCCTAATTCTATTTTTTTTTTCTGGTTCTGGACATGCTACAGAGCTGAAACTTCACAGGTACACTTTTTAGACCCCCCAGACAATAAATCCAAAGACATTTTTTTTTTATCAAAAATGACAATTTTTAAAAACTTTTTTTGTGTGATTTAGTGTCTAGGGGGTCTAAAAAGTGTACCTGTGAAGTTTCAGCTCTGTAGCATGTCCAGAACCAGAAAAAAAGATCATTTTTCAGTAGAGCAGGGATGGTGGGAACCCCTTTTACACCTATATGATCTTTTTTTTCTGGTTCTGGACATGCTACAGAACTGAAACTTCACAGGTACACTTTTTAGACCCCCCCCCCCCCACACTAATCCCAAAAAAGTCATGCCTGCCTCCAAAAATGCCTGATAAATATATAGAAAAAAAATATATATACCAGCCCTAATAAGGGCTTTTTGGGGTGCTGTCAGGATGCTGTCCTTACAACAGGAGTGGACACAGAACACTGGCCTAGCTAATGATTTCCCTATCAATTCAGCAGCAACAGCAGCCCTCTCCCTACTCTCACTAACACTGTAGCTTTAGAATGAATCTAAGATGGATGCTGCCCTTGCTTTTTTATAGGAGGTGGGAGGGTGTGGGAGGGAGGTATGCTGATTGGCTGGAATGTGTCTGCTGACTGTGAGGTACAGGGTCAAAGTTTGATCAATGATGATGTATAGGAGGCGGACCGAACATCGCATATGTTCGCCCGCAGAGGCGAACACGAACATGCGAAGTTCGCCGGCGAACAGTTTGGGACATCTCTACTCAAGGGCTATGTGAGATGATTACGGCCACACACACCTACACAGGTTGAACTGGATGGACTATTGTCTTTATTCAACCTCAACTACTATGTAACTATATGTAACTATGTGTTGAGAGGCATTGGCTGTTGTTAGGCTACTGCACTAAAAAAAAAAAAAAACAATAAAAAACACTTACTGGTAAGAAAATAAAGGACCATCATTTAATAAAAATAGATTTTGCTTTACAAGCTCTACATTGTTTTCAACACGATTTACATGCTATTGCTGAATGAACAGCTCTCTGTAAAACCCTTCATCTCCTCCTTGTGAGAGTGGTGTAGGCCCGTTGCATGAACATAGATGGTAGATTTTTTGAAGTTTAAGTGGCAAACTATTTCCCAGTTGGTTGAGGCCATCTGTGAGGTCATGGTGAGAGCCCTATCTATATTTATAATGCATGTCTAACTGGGAATAAAATGAAAAGGGTCACCAGGGGATGCTGGGAAGCCACAGCAAAAGAGGCTGTGAAGTCTGCAAAGTGCAGTTTATAAATTATTCACTATGTGCCTGTGCAGCAAATGCATTCTCACTGCTGAATTCCTCCTTCCTTACTTTCAAAATTGTAAGGAGATCTAGCAGTGCATAATTACATTAAAGTAGTGTAGAGATTTTTGTTACAGTTCATGTGGTTTTCTTGGCAAGGATACTGGAGTGGGTTGCCATTTCCTTCTCCAGTGGATCAGGTTTTGTCAGAATTCTCCACAATGACCTGTCCGTCTTGGCTGAGCCTACACGGCATAGCTTTTAGCGTCACTGAATTACGCAAGCCCCTTCGCCATGGCAAGGCAGTGACAAATGCTGAAGCTGAAACTCTAATACTTTGGCCACCTATTGCGAAGAGAAGACTCATTGGAAAAGGTCGTGATGCTGGGAAACATGGAGAAGAGGATGACAAAAAACAAGAATCATTGAAACAATGAACATGAAGTTAAAGCAGAGTTTCGGCCTCAAAATCTATAAAATCGATTTTGGGCCATCCGCTTGCTAAGGGGAACCTGAAAAAGAAATGGATACCGGCGATTTATATTTTTGGTCACTTACCTTATTAAAGAAGAAAATATACTCACCTTCCTTCCACTTCCTCCCTCTGCGGCCGCGGCCCGCGCCGTCACTTCCGGCTTGCGACGACTCCTGGGAGCTGAACATCATCTCTCCCAGGAATCAATGCGCCTGCACCGGCCCCGCTCGTCACTTCTGGTGCAGGCACATTTGGGCCTCTCCCTCCCTCTGCGGCCGCGGCCCGCGCTATCATTTCATCCTTGCATTGACTCCTGGGTAGATGAACGTTATCCCTCCCAGGAGTCAATGCACCTGCACCGGCCCCGCTCGTCACTTCCGGTGCAGGCGTGGCACTCCCTGCCAAACAGCTTCTGGGCATGCCCAGAAGCTGTGCAGGGATGCCGCGTCTGCACCAGAAGTGACAAGCGGGGCCGGTGCAGTGCATTGTGGGACTCCGACGTCATGAAGAGGACACGAAGAGGGACACTGCGGCTTCAGCTGCCCACACCTGAGATGGCAGCGCTGGAGAAGAAATTTTCAAGGTAAGTATTTCTTCTTACAGGTAAGTGCGACCCGGGACAGTACAGAGGCTATCCATTGTGGAATGTACTAGCCCTGACTGTCCCGGGGGTATTTTTAGCTCAAATTGACCCCCGAGGCCGGAACTTCGCTTTAAGAAAGCTCTGGGAGGCAGTGGAGGACAGAAAAGCCTGGCACGCTATGGTCCATGAGGTCACAAAGAGTCGGACACCACTAAACGACTGAACAACAATAAGTGTAGCGCTACCCCCATAGGGGCCACTGGTGAATGTGTGTCTTTTCCCACCCTGCACAGCTAGGCACATGAGACAAAAATAAGTCCTTGCAGCTTTGTTTGTTTTTATTTAGGGGAATTGGACTTGGATGGGGAAGGGTGCATTTGGGATGCCCATTCGATTGAAGAAAATTGGTAGGTACTGTCTGTGTGCCTTAGGTACATTCAGTTCAAGGACTAGAGATTTGGAACGATTTACCTTGTAATAGGACATTGTGATAGAAGCTGGTGAGCATGGGGTAAGGAATTGGCTGGGTGGGTAAGGAGTAAAATAATGTTGTCTGGGAAAAGATGAATTGTATAGGAGGATTGGTCTCTGCGGGAGAAGTGGACCTGAGGGTGCGTAGAACAGCTTTAGCCAGTGGCTCAATTAGTAAATTAAATATGGAGGGAGAGAGGGGACACCCCTGACGGGTGCCATTTATGATGTTAAATGGTTTGGATAGGAGGCTGGAGGTATACACCAGAGCTGAGGGGCAAGAGTAGAAGGCTAGGATAGCTGTGAGAATGGAACCTTGGAAGCCAAATTTTGCTAACACTTTCTCCATATAGCCCCAGTGGATCCTGTCGAACGCCTTCTCCGCATCCAAAGAGAGGAGCAGAGAAGGTGCATGGCTCCAAGAAAGATGTAGCCGGCAACTCCAGAATCCCATGAAAATCTTTATTAGCTACATAAAGGTTAAAAATAACCAACGCGTTTCGGCATAGCGCCTTGTTCACAGCATATTCACAAATGGAATGACAGAACATTTATACTACATACCTCATATGAGGAAAAGCAGTGTCAATAAAACAATTTTCAAACAAAATAAAAAAGATGGCAGATGACAGAAAAAAACGGAACTGAATTCTATTGACATCGGAAATGTCACCATGCATAACAATAGGCCTGTGCAAGCTGGTATCTAGATTGATGTTGCGCCCTCCAACTAAAAGAAAGAATTCCATTATTAGAAAAAATAGGGGTGAAGCAGCAGATATAAAACATCCAGTGCAATCAATACTTTATATTATTAGTTTCATTTTATTTTAGAAATAAAACCAAATCCCACCTGGAATATAAATTATACCTGCAGGGGTTTTAGTACCGAGAGTAAACATCCACCAGATCTCTCTCTTAGCCGGTCTATGCTGGAGATCACCTCCCCGGGGAAGTTTAATAACCCTTTCCACACCACTTTTTTTTTTTTTTTTTTATATATATACATTTTATTAAATTATCAGTCCACAGCTTAAAGAACAAAACAAATCAAAAGCTTTCAAAATACTTCTCAGTTTACAAAAATATTGCCCCCAACCCCAACCCCAAACACTTCCAACCCATTCTCCCCTTACCTTCTTATTATTCCCATTATTGTGCTTCATTGCCCCTTCCTCTCCTTTAACTCAGTCCACACCACTAAATACAAAAGGTTCCATGTTTCCAGCATGCACATATTTAAAGAGTTTTGATACATTAGAAAGATTCCGGTCATTGGAATAAGCTGCACCATTATAGTGTTCGCTCATCCTGCACCATTATAGTGTGCGCTCATCCTGCACCATTATAGTGTTCGCTCATCCTGCACCATTATAGTGTTCCCTCATCCTGCACCATTATAGTGTTCGCTCATCCTGCACCATTATAGTGTTTGCTCCTGCACCATTATAGTGTTCGCTCATCCTGCACCATTATAGTGTTCGCTCATCCTGCACCATTATAGTGTTCGCTCATCCTGCACCATTATAGTGTTCACTCATCCTGCACCATTATAGTGTTTGCTCATCCTGCACCATTATAGTGTTCGCTCATCCTGCACCATTATAATGTTCCCTCATCCTGCACCATTGTAGCGTTCACACATCCTGCACCATTATAGTGTTCGCACATCCTGCACCATTATAGTGTGCGCTCATCCTGCACCATTATAGTGTTCGCACATCCTGCACCATTATAGTGTTCGCTCATCCTGCACCATTATAGTGTTCGCTCATCCTGCACCATTATAGTGTTCCCTCATCCTGCACCATTATAGTGTTCGCTCATCCTGCACCATTATAGTGTTTGCTCCTGCACCATTATAGTGTTCGCTCATCCTGCACCATTATAGTGTTCGCTCATACTGCACCATTATAGTGTTCACTCATCCTGCACCATTATAGTGTTTGCTCATCCTGCACCATTATAGTGTTCGCTCATCCTGCACCATTATAATGTTCCCTCATCCTGCACCATTGTAGCGTTCACACATCCTGCACCATTATAGTGTTCGCACATCCTGCACCATTATAGTGTGCGCTCATCCTGCACCATTATAGTGTTCGCACATCCTGCACCATTATAGTGTGCGCTCATCCTGCACCATTATAGTGTTCGCTCATCCTGCACCATTATAGTGTTCCCTCATCCTGCACCATTATAGTGTTCGCTCATCCTGCACCATTATAGTGTTTGCTCCTGCACCATTATAGTGTTCGCTCATACTGCACCATTATAGTGTTCGCTCATCCTGCACCATTATAGTGTTCGCTCATCCTGCACCATTATAGTGTTCGCTCATCCTGCACCATTATAGTGTTCGCTCATCCTGCACCATTATAGTGTTCACTCATCCTGCACCATTATAGTGTTCGCTCATCCTGCACCATTATAGTGTTCACTCATCCTGCACCATTATAGTGTTCGCTCATCCTGCACCATTATAATGTTCCCTCATCCTGCACCATTGTAGCGTTCACACATCCTGCACCATTATAGTGTTCGCACATCCTGCACCATTATAGTGTGCGCTCATCCTGCACCATTATAGTGTTCGCACATCCTGCACCATTATAGTGTTCGCTCATCCTTCACCATTATAGTGTGCGCTCATCCTGCACCATTATAGTGTGCGCTCCTCCTGACCCCAAAAGATCTGGAGGTGCATCCTACATATTGCAGTGTGCATGCTGTGCATTCCACATCATAAACAACAATCTTTGTGCCACAATTAAGGGTGGCTCAAGACTGTCCATAATTTTAAAGGGTGCCTCGAGATTGTCCATAATTTTGCAGGGTGTCTCCAGACTGTCTGTAATTTTGCAGGGTGCCTCGAGACTGTCCGTAATTTTGCAGGGTGCCTCGAGACTGTCCATTATTTTGCAGGGTGCCTCGAAACTGTCCATAATTTAAAGGGTGCCTCAAGATTGTCCATAATTGTAAAGGGTGCCTCAAGACTGTCCAAAATATTGCAGGGTGCCTTGAGACTGTCCATAATTTTAAAGGGTGCCTTGAGACTGTCCATAATTTTAAAGGGGGCCTCGAGACTGTCCATAATTTTAAAGGGTGCCTCGAGACTGTCCATAATTTTAAAGGGTCCCTCGAGACTGTCCATAATTTTAAAGGGTGCCTCGAGACTGTCCATAATTTTAAAAGGGGGCCTCGAGACTGTCCATAATTTTAAAGGGGGCCTCGAGACTGTCCATAATTTTAAAGGGTGCCTCAAGACTGTCCATAATTTTAAAGGGTGCCTCGAGACTTTCCATAATTTTAAAGGGGGCCTCGAGACTGTCCATAATTTTAAAGGGGGCCTCGAGACTGTCCATAATTTTAAAGGGTGCCTCGAGAGTGTCCATAATTTTGCAGGATGCCTTGAAAGTGAGACTGTCCATAATATTGTAAGGGTGCCTCGAGACTGTCCATAATTTTGCAGATTGCCTCGAGATTGTCCATAATTTTGCAGGGTGCCTCGAGACTGTCCAAAATTTTGCAGGGTGCCTCGAGACTGTCTATAATTTTGCAGGGTGCCTTGAGACTGTCCATAATTTTAAAGGGTGCCTCGAGACTGTCCATAATTTTAAAGGGTCCCTCGAGACTGTCCAAAATTTTAAAGGGTGCCTCGAGACTGTCCATAATATTAAAGGGGGCCTCGAGACTGTCCATAATTTTAAAGGGTGCCTTGAGACTATCCATAATTTTGCAGGATGCCTTGAGAGTGCGACTGTCCATAATTTTGTAAGGGTGCCCCGAGACTGTCCATAATTTTGCAGGGTGCCTCAAGACTGTCCATAATTTTAAAGGGGGCCTTGAGACTGTCCATAATTTTAAAGGGTGCCTCGAGACTGTCCATAATTTTAAAGGGTGCCTTGATAGTGAGACTGTCCATAATTTTGCAGGGTGCCTCGAGACTGTCCATAATTATAAAGGGTACCTCAAGACTGTCCAAAATTTTGCAGGGTGCCTCAAGATTGTCCATAATTTTGCAGGGTGCCTCGAGACTGTCCATAATTTTTCAGGGTGCCTCAAAATTGTCCTTAATTTTTAAGAGTTCCTTGAGATTGTCCATAATTTGGCAGGGTGCCTTGAGACTGTCCATAATTTTAAAGGGTGCCTCGAGACCGTCCATAATTTTAAAGGGGGCCTCAAGACTGTCCATAATTTTAAAGGGTGCCTAGAGACTGTCCATAATTTTGCAGGATGCCTTGAGAGTGAGACTGTCCATAATTTTGTAAGGGTGCCTCGAGACTGTCCATAATTTTGCAGGGTGCCTCGAGACTGTCCATAATTATAAAGGGTACATCAAGACTGTCCATAATTTTGCAGGGTGCCTCAAGATTGTCCATAATTTTGCAGGGTGCCTCAAGACTGTCCATAATTTTGCAGGGTGCCTCGAGACTGTCCATAATTATAAAGGGTACCTCAAGACTGTCCATAATTTTGCAGGGTGCCTCGAGATTGTCCATAATTTTGCAGGGTGCCTCAAGACTTTCCATAATTTTAAAGGGTGCCTCGAGATTGTCCATAATTTTGCAGGGTGCCTTGAGACTGTCCATAATTTTGCAGGGTGCCTCGAGACTGTCCATAATTTTTAAGGGTGCCTCAAGATTGTCCATAATTTTGCAGGGTGCATCGAGACTGTCCATAATTTTAAAGGGTTCCCGCGAGATTGTCCATAATTTAAAGGGTGCCTTGACTGAAAAAGGTTGAGAAATACGGGCCTAAATACTGAAATTTTCACTTAAAACCGGAATTTTGTAACTTTTGGAAATGCCAATAAAAACTTGGCTGTGCCAGTAAACTTTGGGTGCCGTGTCAGTAAATTTCAATCTTGTAGGTTGGCAACACTGTATTACACAACGTGTCACCTGAGCTGGCCTGAACCCGACAGGGAGCGCTCGACAATTTATCATCACATCAATAAAGCCAAATATCTGGATGGGAACAAACGCAATAAAAGACAAGTGAATTACTGAGCTATTCAAGGTAGATACTCTCTTCTCATTTGCCGTAGACGCTATTGAACAACAGTAAATTCACAGTGGGATGATAGTCCCGGGAATCAAAGGCGCACTGTTATAGTGTCATTCGATATTACAGTTTTGAAATAATGCGGTAATGATTCAGCCAGACAGACTATTCCGAGGCATAAAGAGAAGGGAAGGGAAACGTTAGGAAAAGCAGCTTGTATCTAAACTTCGTTGAGCGACAACAAAGGTGTTTTGACATGTCGGAGTCTTGTGGCGCGGAGGTGGCTGATATTTACATATGACATTAAGCCTCATCCTCTGTTGAAGTTCCTCATGAATTATAAAGTGATGATTAATAGTCAACAAGCTGATATTGCTGAGCTTCCTTCACACAGAGGTTTTGATGTGCACTCATGAAGCCTAACTGCTCCGAAGGAATGAATATGTTACCAACATTAAACAGCATACGATGTCTGTTCATAAGATGACCTGGCAACCATGTTATTGTAGACTGGGTAGTGGTGGGGACATGAGGACGAGCTACTGTGTGTAAATGGTTTAAAGCAATCTTTCTCAACCTTTTCAACATAGAGGAACCCTTGAAATACATCTTCGGTTTCAGGGAATCCCTGCTAAAAATGCCATATCTGCAACTCGTGATACATTAGTATGATGGTCAGTGGGAAGAATGCTCCTCACACTTGTGGTTATTGGGAAGAATTATCCCCTACAGATCAGGGTTTCTCAACCAGGGTTCCTCCTGAGATTGCTAGGGGTTCCTTGAGCAATAGGCAATTTCTGCCTCTCCAATATGTATCCATTGCACCTCTATCACTCTAATGTATCTTTCTATCATCTCCATCAGTCTAATGCAGGGTTTCTCAACCAGGGATACGTGGAACCCTAGGGTTCCTCCTGAGGTTGCTAGGGGTTCCTTGAGCAATAGGCAATTTCTGCCTCTCCAATATGTATCCATTGCACCATTGTTCCTTTTAGCTATCTGTAAGGGGGTAATTATTCCCAATGATGACAAGAGTAAGGAGCATTCTTAACACTGACCATCACATAATTGTATCATAAGTTGTAGATATGGTCATTTTTAGCAGGGATTCTCTGAGACCGGAAAGTTATTTCAAGGGTTCCTCTGTGTTGAAAATGTTGATAAGGAGGCTATAGTTCAGGGGTCGGGAACCTTTTTGAGAGAGCCATGAACACCACATATTTTCAAATGTAATTCTGTGAGAGCCATACACTATATTTCAGGGGTCGGGAACCTTTATTTAACCACTTAAGCCCCGGAAGATTTTACCTCCTTCCTGACCAGGCCCTATTTTGAGATTCGACACTGCGTGATTTTACCGGACAATTGCGCGGTTATGCGACGCTGTACCCAAACAAAATTTACGTCCTTTTTTCCCCACAAACAGAGCTTTCTTTTGGTGGTATTTGATCACCTGTGCGATTTTTACTTTTTGCGCTATAAACAAAAAAAGAGCGTAAATTTTGAAAAAATAACAATATTTTTCACATTTTTTTTAATGAAATTCCTAAAAAAAAAAATGTAAAAATCACATTTTTTTAACATTTTTGGCCAATTTTTTTTCTGCTACATATGTTTGGTAAAAAAAAATCGAAATAAGCGTAATTTGATTGGTTTGCACAAAAGTTATTGCATTTACTAACTAAGGGAAAGATTTGTAATTTTTGGCGTTTTTTTTTTATGAGTAATGGCTGCGATCTGCGATTTTTTTTTGCGGGACTGCGACATTGCAGCGGAACAGATTGGACCCTTGACTGACATTTATGACACTTTTGGGGGTTACCAGTGACATTATTACAGTAATCAGTGCTATATATATGCACTGTTACTGTAAAAATGACACTGGCAGGGAAGGGGTTAACTTTATTGGTGATCAAGGGGTTAAGTGTGTCCCTAGGGGCATGCTTCTAACTGTAAAGGGGCGTGTGGCTAGTGGTGTAACAACAGAGATATACGATCCTACATAGCAGGACTGTATGATCTCTGTTCTTAGACCAGGGAGAATGACAGGCGGCTTTGTTTACATTAGCCGCCTGCCTTTCTCCCTCTCCACGGGGAGATCGCGAGTGACTGGTGGCTGACTTGTTAGGGAACGAGCGGGGGCGGGAGCGCGCCTCCGGCAGCGTGCGCTCGTCCCCTAGAGCCTCACAGGCAAGCAACGTAGTCCTACGTCACTTTGCCTGTAAGGGGCTGACCGCCGCCTGTAAATAGTCGTGCCGCGGTCGGCAAGTGGTTAATATTCATATTCATGGGCCGCAGCTATACAGTGAGTAGATGGAGCTGTGTGAAAGTGCCTGGAGTCCGGTCGGGAAGAGAGCAGAGCAGGCAGGTATGCAATGAGGCCGGAGTGGTGAAGCGCCTGCAGGCCTGCGAGTGATGGAGGTGAGTATAGGCCCTGAGAAAATGGTGGCTGGCCGCTGAAGGCCTCAGAAGTGGATGTGAGAGGCAACTCCCGCGGGTCCACGGGTGTCAGAGGGAAAGGAGATTGTGTCTGTCGGGGCACAGGGAGCGGATGGCAGGTCTCCTTACCGGGTGGTGATTGCCAAGGCCCTCAGATGCACAGCACACTAGACGGTGGCGGTACCGCGAGTAGGCCGCGGGGTCCGTAGCACGGCGCAATCCTGTCACCCAGAGATGAACTGTGGGTAGCGGTGGGTAGCCCACAAAGTGTACCGTCGATGGGTGCAGAAATTGCACCGGGCACAGCTACGCAGATGGCACTGGATTGAGTGGTAGACGCGACGGAGCTCTGGGACTACATGCCCCCCTTTATTAAAGATTTGTCTGCGAGCCAGATGCAGCCATCAAAAGAGCCACATCTGGCTCGCGAGCCATAGGTTCCCTACCCCTGTTCTATCATCTCCATCAGTCTAATGCAGGGTTTCTCAACCAGGTTTCTGTGGAGCCCTAAGGTTCCTCCTGAGGTCGCTAGGGGTTCCTTGAGCAATAGGCAATTTCTGCCTCTCAGATAAGTTCCCAATGATACCATTGTTCCTTTTAGCTATCTGTAAGGGGGTAATTCTTCCCAATGATGAGAAGAGTAAGGAGCATTCTTCCCACTGACTGTCACACTATGTAACATGAGTTGTAGATTTTTAATTTTTAGCAGGGGTTCCCCGAGACCAGAAATTTGTTTAAAGGGTTCCTCTGTGTTGAAAAAGTTGAGAAAGGCTGTCAACAGATAGCTAAAGTGATGAATAGTGTCATTGGAAACTTATCTGAGAGGCAGAAATTGCCCATTGCTCAAGGAACCCCTAGCAACCTCAGGAGGAACCCTGGTTTAACCACTTCTGGACCGAGCCCATTTCTGACACTTGTTTACAAGTTAAAATCAGTATTTTTTGCTAGAAAATTACTTAGAACCCCCAAATATATATATATATATATATATATATTTTTTTTTATAGACCTCAGAGAATAAAATGGCGGTCATTGCAATATTTTTTGTCTTGCGGTATTTGCGCAGCGGTCTTTTGAAAAAATAAATTTCACTGCATTTAAAAAAAAAAAAATTAAACAGTAAAGTGTTAACCCATTTTTTTTTTTTTGTATATTGTGAAGGATGATGTCAAGCTGAGTAAATAGATACCCAACATGTTACGGTTTGAAATTGCGCACACCCGCGGAATGGCGACAAACTACGGTCAATAAAAATCTCCATAGGCAATGCTTTAAAAAATGTTTTAACGGTTACCAGTTTAGAGTTACAGAGTAACTCTTTTTTAAAACTATTGCTCTCACTCTGGCGATCACGTCGATACCTCACATGTGTGGTTTGAACAGTGATTTCATTTGCGAGTGTGATTTCCGTATACGTTTTCTTTCGTGTGCGAGCTCACGGTGACGGGGGCGCTTTAAAATTGTATTTTTTTTTTTCCTATTTATTTAATTTAATTTTTTAATTTTAGCACAGGTTTTTCTAAATGTAAACATCCCTTGTGACAGCAATTTGCAGGGACCGGTACTCTTTATGGAAGGATCGGGGGTCTAAAAGACCCCAAACCCCTCCATTGCTCTTCAAAGTATTCAAAGTGCCGAAAACTGCAGTCATTCTTCAAGTTTGGCGCTTTTAGCCACCAAGTAACCCGGACGTGACGTCATGGATGCTTCTTCCGGTTTACATCATTGGAGACCCGATCGAAGCTGAATCTGGCTTCGTTCGGGACTCCAACCAGCCGGCAGATGAATGGGGAAGAAAATTACTTTGAACGTGGCATGTTTGTTGGCAGACGGGCTGGTCTGAATATTTCCGGGATTTCCACACACAACCATCTCTCGGGTTTACAGAGAATGGTGGGAAAAAGAGAAAACATCCAGTGAGCGGCAGTTGTGTGGAGGAAAATGCCTTGTTGATGTCAGAGGTCAGAGGAGAATGGGCAGACTGGTTCCAGATGATAGAAAGGAAACAGTAACTCAAATAACCACTCGTTACATCCAAGGTATGCAGAACACCATCTCTGAACGCACAACACATCAAATCTTGAAGCAAATGGGCTGGGCTACAGCATAAAAAGACTGGAAACAGACAAAGGAGGAGCAAACGCCTAGTGCACTACCTTTCGACACCTTTGGAAAGTTTATAAAAAAGCCAAAACCATACTTACAAACATGAAGAATAAAATCACATATCACATGTCAACCCCTTGTGTGGAGAAGGACACGTCCTAGTGCTTGGACCGCTAACACGTTTTGGGAGACATGCTCCCTTCTTCAGAGCTAGCTGAGGGCTTTTTAATAAAATTTCCAAAGGTGTCGCAAGGTAATGCTCTAGGCATTTGCTCTTCCTTTTTTGTCTGTTTTCAGTATTTTGGAGTTTCCCCACCTAAAGAGAGCAACACGCCTACAATTCCTAACAGAGTGAGCGCTTGGGTTATAGAGTCCTTTACAGCAGCAAATGACCTAAGAACAGGAAACTGAAGCTACAATTCGCACAGGCTCACCAAAATTGGACAATAGAAGATTGGAAAAGTGTTGCCTGGTCTGATGAGTCTCGATTTCAGATGGTAGGGTCAAAATTTGGTTAATGGATCCATCCTGCCTTGTATCACCGGTTCAGGCTGGTGGTGGTGGTGTAATGGTGTGGGAGATATTTTCTTGTCACACTTTGGGCCCCTTGGTACCAATTGAGCATAGTATAAATGACATGGCCTACCTGAGTATTGTTGGTGACCATGTCCATCCCTTTATGACTACAGTGTCCCCATCTTCTGATGGCTCCTTCCAGCAGGATAATGCACCATGTCACAAAGCTCCAATCATCTCACCACTGGTTTCTTCACCATGACAATGAGGTCACTGTCCTCCAATGGCCTCCACACCTCACCACATCTCATCCAATAGAGAACCTTTGGGATGTGGTGGCACCATGGATGTGCAGCCGACAAATCTGCAGCAACTGCGTGATGCTATCATGTCACTGTGGAGCAAAAATTCTGAGGAACGTTTCCAACACCTTGTAGAATCTACGCCACCAAGAATAGAGGCAGTTCTGAAGGCACAAGGGGGTCCAACCTGGTACTAGCTAGGTGTAATAAAGTAGCCGGTGAGTGTAAATGCATGTAAGTGAAAAAATGTGAAAACAGTCTGAGATAAATCTTCAAAGCGCAACTGTGACACTTGACAAGGAAATTGTATTAACCCCCCTGGCGGTATTCCCGAGTGGGGCTCGGGGTTAATTTTCAGTACCAAAAGAGGTAACCCCGAGCCACACTGAGGATTACCCCACAATGTTACTCACCTTCCCTGTGATTCCCCCGGCGTCCTCCGCGCCATCCTCCCCGGCATCCTGACACTCTCTCCCCGCTCTGTGCTCGGCCGATTGCCGGCACCTGTCTTCTGGTTCCCTTCCCTGCGAGCGTTGCGATGCAGGGGGGTGGAACCGGCGGCAAATTCAAAAATGTAAATACACAAATGAGATGATAGAAAGCTGTGATCCTAACGGATTACACTGTATCATCCCATTTCACCACAGGATTTCACCTGATGACTTTTCCAGTGCCCTGCCTGTGCTTTTCCAGTTCTTTGTGCCTGGAAAATAGAGAACGACCATGGCGTCCAAAAAGCATTCTTTTTGCACAAAAGCGCTTTTAGACGAACTGGAAAACAGCGACAGCAAAACTGAGTTACTTGAAGAACTGAGCGATAGCGATTGGTGGGAAAATTGGTCATCAGGTACGGAAAGTGACGACAGCGACGATTCTGATGTCTCTTTCTGGCACATCGCTTGTGGAATTTGGGAAGTTTATCAAATGATTCTTCAGAATTTCCAACGGAGCGATGTGCCAGAAAGAGACATCAGAATCATCGCTGTCCTCACTTTCCATACCTGATGACCAATTTTCCCACCAATCGCTATCGCTCAGTTCTTCCAGTAACTCCGCTGTTTTCCAGTTCCTCTAAAAGCGCTTTCGCGCAAAAATAATGCTTTTTGGACGCCATGGTCGTTCTCTATTTTCCAGGCACAAAGAACTGGAAAAGCACAGGCAGGGCACTGGAAAAGTCACCAGGTGAAATCCTGTGGTGAAATGGGATGATACTTTGTAATCCGATCACAGCTTTCTATCATCTCATTTGGTGGATTTACATTTTTGAAATTGCCGCCGGTTCCACCCCCCCTGCGTCGCAACGCTCTCAGGGAAGGGAACCGGAAGAAAACAACAAGAGAAGGGCGCACAGGACCTTGTGCATTACCACTTAAAAATTTATTAAAAGCAAAGAAGGGTAGCGTACAATATACTCACAAACATAGCATATGAACAAGCATATAGGAAATGGGCACCGCTCGCTTCCAGGACACTTCTCTACTGCTGGATAGCGTGATGGCGTCCTCAAAACCTGATGTGGCTTACGCTTTCCGAGGGAGGACCCTCTTCCTCAGAGCCAAAATCGCATCTGCCGAGCACAGAGCGGGAGGACAGCGGGGGAGGACGGCAGGGGAGGACGGCGGGAGGATGGCGGGGGATCGCAGGGGAGGATAGCGGGGGATCGCAGGGGAGGACGGCACTGGAGGAGGGGGGGGGGGTATCGCAGGGGAGGACAGCTGGGGAGGATGGCGGGAGGACAGCGGGGGATCACAGGGGAGGACGGCGGGGGAGGATGGCGGGAGGACGGCAGGGGATCGCAGGGGAGGACGGCGCGGGAAGATGGGAGGACGGGGGATCGCAGGGGAGGACAGCTGGTGAGGACAGCAGGACGACGGCGGGGAAAGATGGCGGGAGGACGGCAGGGGAGGACTGCAGGGGAGGACAGCAGATTTCTATTCAAAACAATATACCGCTTTCAGCACCTAAAATCTGAAATGATCATAGCGCCAGGGAGCTTAAATCCACTTTTGTGATCACCACGTAAGTCATCACCAACTTTATGTAATGGGCTCTTACCAGAATGGAATGACTTCACCAAAGAGTCAGATCAGCCTGTAAATGACAATCCCCCCCCCCCCCCCCATAGAGAAATCCTGCTCACAAAACTTTACTGTGCTTCAAAGTACAAAAACTACTCAAACTATAGATATAAACTATAAAGACATAACTATAAAATAGATATGCGCTTCAAGTATAAAACATTCTCAGGCTGCATGGTAAGAACTTCTAACAATACGTCGATGTAAGCATCCCTTGTAATAGAAATAAGGACGGCCGGTCCTCTTCATGGAGAGATCTGGGATCACCACTAGACCCCAAATCTCTTCTATATCTTTAACTTTGTGCTTACCGGGCACTTTCACCCCCTTCCTGCCCAGGCCAATTTTCAGCTTTCACCGCTGTCACACTTTGAATGGCAATTCCGTGGTCATGCAACACTGTACCCAGACAAAATTTTTATCATTCTTTTCACACAAATACAGCTTTCTTTTGGCGGTATTTAATCACCACAGGGTTTTTTTTTTTTTTCTTTGCTAAAGAAACAAAAAAAGGCCAAAAATTTTGAAAAAAACGTTTTTTTTCATAGTTTGTTATACAATTTTGCAAACAGGTAATTTTTCTCCTTCACTGATGTGCGCTGATGAGGCTGCACTGATGGGAACTGATAGGCACTGATGAGGTGGCACTGATGGGCACTGATAGCTGGCACTGATGAAGCTGCACTGATGGGCTCTGATAGGCAGAACTGAAGGGCACTGAGAGGCAGCACAGAGAGGCAGCACTGATAGGTGACACTGATGATGAGGCACTGATGAACACTGATTAGCAGCACTGATGGGCACTCATAGGTGTCATTGGTGGGCACTGATTGGCAGCACTGGGGGGCATTGATAGGTGGCACTGGTGGGAACTTATAGGTGGCACTGATGAAGCTGCACTGATGTGCTCTGATAGGCAGAACCGAAGGGCACTGAGAGGTAGCACAGATAGGCAGCACTGATAGGTGACACTGATGATGAGGCACTGATGGACACTGATTAGCAGCACTGATGGGCACTCATAGGTGCCACTGGTGGGCACTGATTGGCAGCACTGGTGGGCACTGATAGGTGGCATTGGTGGGCACTGATTAGCAGAACTAGTGGGCACAGATTGGGACTGATGTCCCTGTAACAGAAGCCGGTTACCGTATTTCTTCTATTCTCCTCACGCTGATCGCGAGTAGAAAAAAAAAAACGATAACTGGCTTCTGTTTACTTCCATAATTAGCTGTCATTGACTGACAGCTGATCACATAGGAAAGGACCGCTGTGATCGGCCTTTTACCCTGTTCTGTGATCAGCTGAGTCCAAAGGACACGATGATCACAGAGCACGCCACACGCGCGTCGCATAGAGCATGTCACACATGCGCCGCAAGGAGCATGCGATCATGGGAGGGCATCAATAGACACCCTTCCGGCACTAGAAGCCCACGTTGTAGCCGTCTTTTGGCTGTAGAGAGGGCAGAAAGTGGTTAAAAGCAAAATATAAAAAAAAAAAAGATTCACTTTCAGCTTGGACCGGAAGTGACGTCATGACGTCGCTCCAGTCCTCCAAGGTCATAGAGGTGATCAAAGAGTACCTACTCTTTGATTGCCTTTGGGAGAACCCAGCCACACTGCTGGATTGTTTCATGGGCTAAGTATTATCTCCAGTGATTTCCTGTGATCGTGTATGTTTTGTACTCTCGGCCTGGAATATCTGCGGGGCCGAGGTCTTTTAAAAAAGGTCAAAGCAAAGAACAGAGAACCCATCCTAATCCGCGGCTCCGACAGAGGTAGTGCAGTAGAATATACTGTGCTGTTCCAGAGTTTTCTGCAAGACAACGGATGATAAATTAGGTTGACTGTCCGCTGCCCCTACTTAAATATTAAAGCAGCTTTTTAGTGTTAAATGATTAAAAGCCGACTTATTGTGATCATGATATTTATGGGTTCATTTTCACATTGATAGCTTTTTATTAAACTGTCTGAAAAACTGCCGTAGTATAAAAGAATCGTGAGGCTCTCATCAAACGAGAGGACAATGCACCGGAATAGAGATTGTAGGGACAACAGGTTAGCGCAGATTTTGCTACAAAGAGGAAATGGCTACCAGTAAAAAAAAAAAGCAAACCACCTTTATTTATCTAGCACGACCCCCTCGAGGGCTACTGAGTATGTTCACTTCCCCCGCACTCCCTGGACCCTGAGGTAGCTACAACCCGCTAGGCACTATTGGTTCCGACGTATCAGTTCAAAGACACCAATGACACTTACATAAGTATCAGTATATTAGTTTACTGAATTCAAATAGAGGATGAACAGATATACTTTCAACCAGGGCTTTTTTTCTCAGAGAACAGGTGCAGGAACTCCCCCTTTCTGAGTCACTCCTTGTCTCTGCCCCCTACCCACCTCTGAGCACCAACCCTTGGTTCCACCCCCTGCCAACCTCCCAGTACTGCCCCTTTTAGAGAATACAGAACCAACTATCATTTTGTGGTGATGAGTAATTTGTATGGAATTCATTAATAACAAGAAAAGCTGTAAAGTAGATCTCCCGCAGCCAGCAACAATAGATCCCCCTCAGCAACAATGGCCCCTCCCCAGCAACGATAGACCCCAACAACAATATAGCCCGGCAACAACAACAGATTTCCCAGCAGCCAGCCCAGCATCAATAGACTTTTCAGCAGCCAACATCAGTAGACCTCCTCTCTCAACGGTAGATCCCTTCCAGTAACAATTTACCCCCCCCCCCCAGCAACATAAGCCCAAACAACAATAGATTCCTCACCAGCAACAATAGGCCCCTCCTCAACAGTAGATATCTTCCAGCAACAATTGACCCCCAAGCAAAATAAGCCCTCTCCCCCCCAATAATAGATTCCCCACCAGCAACAATAATTGACCTGCCCAGCAATAATAGACCGTTCAAAAAAAAATCTTCTTCAGGAACAATAGATCCCCCAGCAGCCAGCATTATTGACCCTTTAACACACCCCAACACTCCTTTGCCATTACATACATTCAGTGCTTGAGGTGCCGGAACTGCGTTCCCCCGCATTCCCGCTGAAAAAAAAGCCCTGCTTTCAACACAACTGGAATAGCAATTAAAAGATGTAATAAGGTTTTGAATCTCCAAGTCCCAAGTACAGATATGAGACCCGAGGCCCAAAATCTTGCAACAACAATATTTCAGAAAAATGAATAGGTATGAAAATATCTAGTTAAATGCACACACAAATATATTATGTACCGTACTCAAAGACTTGTGAGAGTGACTATCAGACAAACTTGTCTACATTAACTGTTTGCAGAATAGATGGATCTAATTAACTAATTAACTAAGCTGAATATGTTTAATATATATATATATATATATATATATATATATATATATATATATATATATATATATATATATATATATATATATATATATATATATATATATATGTATGTATTTGATTAAATTGCCTTTTAACTTTTAACTTGGCATCTAATGCACTCTAACACCTATAGGGGGCCCCTTTAGCAGTGAATTACTAGAGTCTCTTTCCTAGCAAGGCCTTGCAATTCTTCGCCGGCAGCTGGAGCTCTGGTCATTTCAATAAAATCACATTTGTAATCCACAGGGAAGGGGATATTAGTAAATCCAGATTCTGATTGAAATATGATCAGTGTGTAATACTTTTAATATACTTGCCGTTCTCCGGTTCACCATGCACTGCAGAGTTTCAGGAGTGTCCAATGGCAACCATCTCAGCTATTCAGGACTCTTTCCTTTTCTGTGCTACATCAGACTCTCCCTCTAACTTCCTCTAACTTCCACTCAGAATAGTTAGGCCTCTCTCACCCAACTCCCAGTCACTTCTGTCAGCAGGCCTCCGCACAGGGCTAGTTACCTCACCGCAACCTCCGGTGTCTCTCCAATGCGCTCTCTTGGCTCAGGCCTCAGCCTCCGATCACTCCGCTCTCGGCAGCGGCTCTGAACCTCCCCCAAGCAAGAGAGCGCACATCCGACTCGGCCCCCCTATTTATCTTCTCCCCCCACAATCCTCCGCTGATCCCTCAGCTCCCTGGGAGTGTAGTTCAGTAAAGTCCATCCTGCACAGTCTTTTATCCTTCCTGCAACTATATCTCCCATAATCCAATTTACCGCTCTTGCAGAATAACCCACACTGATCACCAGCCTTAAAGGAACAATACAGCAGCCTAAATTATACCATATACCATTTCTTAACGTGGCTGCATCTATTATATTTATATCATGATAATAAAATAATATATTGTTTTATGAAAAAAAAAAAAAGCCAGTATTGTAGAAATAGCGGCAGTGTGGGAAAAAGGTCACCTAGAACCCAGGGCAAACATCCCAAAGAGCCCCCCCCCCCCCTAAAAAAAAAGATGTATGAACACTGTGGGGCTGATTTACTAAAGGCATATAGACTGTGCACTTTGCAAAATGAAATTTCCCTCTGCAGAGCTTAGTAAATAACAATTTTTCTTGCAGTTTTGTAGAGATAAACAGCATTTCAAACATTAGAAGGCAGCAGCACTAAATTTGCATTGAACAAAGGGGTATTCACAACTGCATCCCTGAACCCTAACGGAATCACATCTGAATCTCACCTGAACCGCTGAATGACTACATTTCTGCACTAAAAACCGCCATGAAATTTGTACCACAAAAAGTAAACCCTGTTGCTTGCCTGCACCAGGGCTAACTGCAAAAAAAACCCCCACCTGCTCAGCATCTCGGGTGTTGGGCGATATGATTTGCGCATCCCTGGGTAGGGATTCTGTTAATATGCTCAGAACAAAAGATGAGGGGTGCCCAGTGAGCTCTGTAGGAAGGGTCAGGGGTGCCCAGTGTGCTTTTAGTGAGCGTGAGGAGTGCTTAGTGTGCTCAGTAGGAAGGGCGATGAGTGCTCAGTGTGCCCAACAAAGAGGGTGAGGAGTTGTCAGTGAAGAGTGTGAGTGCTTAGTGTGTTCAGTGGAGAGGGTGAGGAGCGCTCAGTATGTTCACTGGAGAGGGTGAGGATTACTCAGTGTGTTCACGGGAGAGGGTGAGGAGCACTAAGTAAGTTCACTAGAGAGGGTAGGGAGCGCTCAGTATGTTCACTGGAGAGGGTGAGGAGTGCTCAGTGTGTTCACAAGAGAGGGTAGGGAGCGCTCAGTATGTTCACTGGAGAGGGTGAGGAGTGCTCACTGTGCTAAGTAGAGAGGGTGAGGAGTGCTCAGTGTGCTCAGTAAAGAGGGTGAGGAGTGCTCAGTGTGTTCAGTAGAGAGGGTGAGGACTGCTCAGTATGCTCAGTGGAGAGGGTGAGGAGTGCTCAGTGTCCTCAGTGGAGAGGGTGAGGAGTGCTCAGTGTCCTCAGTGGAGAGGGTGAGGAGTGCTCAGTGTCCTCAGTGGAGAGGGTGAGGAGTGCTCAGTGTCCTCAGTGGAGAGGGTGAGGGGTGCTCAGTGTGCTCAGTGGAGAGGGTGAGGGGTGCTCAGTGTCCTCAGTGGAGAGGGTGAGGGGTGCTCAGTGTCCTCAGTGGAGAGGGTGAGGAGCGCTCAGTGTCCTCAGTGGAGAGGGTGAGCAGTGCTCGTGTTCTCAGTGGTGAAGGTGAGGAGTGCTCGGTGTGCTCACTGAAGAGAGTGAGGAGTGCTTGTGTGCTCACTGAAGAGAGTGAGGAGTGCTCGGTGTGCTCACTGAAGAGAGTGAGTGAGTGAGTGCTCGGTGTGCTCAGTGGAGAAGGTGAGGAGTGCTCGGTGTGCTTAGTGGAGAAGGTGAGGAGTGCTCGGTGTGCTCATTGAAGAGGGTGAGGAGTGCTCGGTGTGCTCATTGAAGAGGGTGAGGAGTGCTCGGTGTGCTCATTGAAGAGGGTGAGGAGTGCTCGGTGTGCTCAGTGGAGAAGGTGAGGAGTGCTCGGTGTGCTCATTGAAGAGGGTGAGGAGTGCTCGGTGTGCTCAGTAGAGAAGGTGAGGAGTGCTCTGTGTGCTCAGTGGAGAGGGTGAGGAATGCTCGGTGTGTTCAGTAGAGAAGGTGAGGAGTGCTCGGTGTGTTCATTGAAGAGGATGAGAAGTGCTCGGTTTGCTCAGTGGAGAGGGTGAGGAGTGCTCGGTGTGCTCAGTGGAGAGGGTGAGGAGTGCTCGGTGTGCTCAGTGAAGAGGGTGAGGAGTGCTCGGTGTGCTCAGTGAAGAGGATGAGGAGTGCTTGGTGTGCTCAGTGAAGAGGGTGAGGAGTGCTCGGTGTGCTCAGTGGAGAAGGTGAGGAGTGCTCGGTGTGCTCAGTAGAGAAGGTGAGGAGTGCTCGGTGTGCTCAGTGGAGAGGGTGAGGAATGCTCTGTGTGTTCAGTAGAGAAGGTGAGGAGTGCTCGGTGTGTTCATTGAAGAGGATGAGGAGTGCTCGGTGTGCTCAGTGGAGAGGGTGAGGAGTGCTCGGTGTGCTCAGTGGAGAGGGTGAGGAGTGCTCGTGTGCTCAGTGGAGAGGGTGAGGAGTGCTCGGTGTGCTCAGTGAAGAGGGTGAGGAGTGCTTGGTGTGCTCAGTGAAGAGGGTGAGGAGTGCTCGGTGTGCTCAGTGAAGAGGGTGAGGAGTGCTTGGTGTGCTCAGTGAAGAGGGTGAGGAGTGCTCAGTGTGCTCAGTGGAGTGGGTGAGCAGTGGTCGGTGTGCTCACTGAAAAGGTTGAGGAGTGCTCGGTGTGCTCAGTGGAGGGGGTGAGGAGTGCTCGGTGTGCTCAGTGGAGAGGGTGAGGAGTGCTCGGTGTGCTCAGTGGAGAAGGTGAGGAGTGCTCAGTGTGCTCAGTAGAGTGGGTGAGGAGTGCTCAGTGTGCTTAGTGGAGACGGTGAAGAGTGCTCAGTGATGAGGGGTGTATAGTGTGCTGATCAAAGAGGGTAAAGGGTTCTCAGTATATACAATAGAGAGGGTCAGGGGTGTCCAGTGTGCTCAGTGGAGAGGGTGAGTGGTGATAAGTAGGGATGATTGAACTTTTGGAAAGTTTGGTTCGACCAGAACCTCCGAACTTCCCGAAAGTTCGGCCCGAATTTCAGAACCCCATTGAAATCAATGGGACCCGAACTTCGGTAAACAAAAAACACCATTTTGAAGCCCTAAAACCCAATAAATGCCCATAAAAAGTGCCTAGGGTTCTGGGTCATGCCCCAGGGACTATTAATCACACAAAAAAGTTCTTAAAAATTGTCATTTTTGATAGAGAGCCAATTATTGAAAAAATTATTGAAAAAAAAAAAAAAGAGATTTCTTTGGATTTAGTGTCTGGGGGGTCTAAAAAGTGTACCTGTGAAGTTTCAGCTCTGTAGCATGTCCAGAACCATAAAAAAAAAAAAGTTTGTTTGTATTAGAATTGCAGTAGAACAGGATAGTGGCTTCGCTATTTTCACACCCGGCTTTTTGTTGCAGGTGTTTATAGGGCTTTTTTGTGGACGTGTTTGGAGGCAGGCATGACATCTGAACTTCTGTGTAGGGGTATATATACACACACATGTATGTATATATACACATACACATATATAGGTGTGAAAGTAGCAGAACCCTATGGCTGCGCTAATGAAATAATTAACAGGCATAGGACTTCGCTCCTATCACACCTATATGTGTGTATTTGTATAAATAAATATAAGTGTGTGTGTATATTTACCCCTATACAGAAGTTCAGATGTTATGCCTGCCTCCAAAGACGCCCAAAAAATGCCCAAAAAAAACGCCTGCAACAACACACCTGGGCGTTTTTGTAGAAGGCGTTTTTTTGGGCATTTTTTGGGTGTCTTTGGAGGCAGGCATAACATCAGAACTTCTGTGTAGGGGTATATATACACACACACACATGTATGTATATACAGTATACACATACACATATATAGGTGTGAAAGTAGCAGAACACTATGTCTGCACTAATGAAATAATTAACAGGCATAGGACTACGCTCCTATCACACCTATATGTGTGTATGTGTATAAATACATATAAGTGTGTGTGTATATATACCCCTATACAGAAGTTCAGATGTCATGCCTGCCTCCAAAGACGCCCAAAAAATGCCCAAAAAAACGCCTGCTACAAAAACGCCCAGGTGTGTTGTTGCAGGCGTTTTTTTTTGGGCATTTATTGGGCGTCTTTGGAGGCAGGCATAACATCTGAACTTCTGTATAGGGGTATATATATACACACACACTTATATGTATTTATACACATACACACATAGGTGTGATAGGAGCGTAGTCCTATGCCTGTTAATTATTTCATTAGCGCAGGCATAGTGTTCTGCTACTTTCACACCTATATATGTGTAGGTGTATATATACCCCTACACAGAAGTTCTGATGTCATGCCTGCCTCCAAACAGGTCCACAAAAAAGCCCAATAAAACGCCTGCAACAAAAAGCCGGGTGTTACAGGGGCGAAGCCACTATCCTGTTCTATTGCAATTCTAATAGAAACAATCTTTTTTCTATGCGGTCACCCTGACATGGAAGGGTTTGGTCACCCTGCCATAGCAGTCAGAGTCAGTTTACCCTACATTACACTACGGTCCCCTGACACTTAACACTTTCCCTACAGAACTTAGATTTTTGAATCTAACTATAGTGGAAAATAGTACCCTAACTACACTAGATATCCCTTTCCTCACACTAATAATTGCTAAATGACACTTTGAAGCAGGAGTAACAGAACTGCTTCCACTCTCTTCCACGTCCCTGTATTACAATGCTAGCGATTTGGCGGGGCTATCTTATATACTGGGGGGCGTATTCACTACTGATTGGCCTCTGGACCCCCTAGTCACTCCAATCACATTCCTAGCATCCTCCTGCCCCCTCAATTGGCTTTTACTGATGGTTCTGGTCCAATCACGGGCTTTTAAAGCCCAGTTCCTGTCCCATTGCATTTTGGTCAGTTCTGGTTGCCGAATTCCGAACTTTTTCCGCAAAAAGTTCGAAATTCGGCCGATTTTCGAACAGCCAATGTTCGGGTCGAACCGATGGTCGACCCGAACCGTTCGATCATCCCTAGTGATAAGTGCACTCAGTAGGGCAAGGAATGTCCAATGTGCTCAGTGGGGAGCGTGGGGGATGCCTAATCTGCTCTGTAGGAAGGGCAAGCGGTGTGCAGTGTGCTAACTATGGAGAGGGATGCCAGTGAGCCCAATGGGGAGAGTCTGTAGGAAGGGTGAGGGGTGCACAGTATATTCTGTAGGAAGGGCGAGGGGTGCACATTGTACTCTGTAGGAAGGGTGACGGGGGGACAGTGTATTCTGTAGGAAGGGCGAGGGATGCACAATGTATTCTATAGGAATGGTGCACACACCGTGTATTCTGTAGGAAGGGAGAGGGGAGCACAGTGTATTCTATAGGAAGGGCGAGGGGTGCACACACCGTGTATTCTGTAGGAAGGGCGAGGGGTGCACACACCGTGTATTCTGTAGGAAGGGCGAGGGGTGCACAGTGTATTCTATAGGAAGGGCGAGGGGTGCACACACCGTGTATTCTGTAGGAAGGGCAAGGGGTGCACAATGTATTCTATAGGAATGGTGCACACACTGTGTACTCTGTAGGAAGGGCAAGGGGTGCACACACCGTGTACTCTGTAAGAAGGGGGGGAGGGGTGCACACACCGTGTATTCTGTAGGAAGGGCAAGGGGTGCACACACCGTGTACTCTGTAGGAAGGGCAAGGGGTGCACACACCGTGTATTCTGTAGGAAGGGCAAGGGGTGCACACACCGTGTATTCTGTAGGAAGGGCAAGGGGTGCACACACCGTGTTCTCTGTAGGAAGGGCAAGGGGTGTACACATACCGTGTATTCTGTAGGAAGGGAGAGGGGAGCACAGTGTATTCTGTAGGAAGGGCGAGGGGGGCACAGTGTATTCTGTAGGAAGGGGGAGGGGGCACAGTGTATTCTGTAGGAAGGGCGAGGGGTGCACAGTATGTTGAGTAAGTACAAGTTTTTGGAACGTATTACACTTGGTTTTGCTACTTTGTAACTCGAGGAAGTTTTCAGTGATGAACTTTGTCCATCTCATGAGAACTTTCCCAGAGTTTAAGTTTCTTTTTGGTATATTTTTACATTGTGCCTTCTGCAGCCAGGTCTTTGTACCCAGCCATTCAAATGCTGGGCCACAAAAGGCGCAGGTTGATGCAGGAGAGAGTGAATATATGAAAGCCGGATCTGCGTTTGATGTTCCGGCAGGTGACTGCATGCTGCGTGTATTAAACCAGGTGAAAATAAAACTGAAGACTTGAACCTTTTTTAGAACATTTATGCTGCAGAGGTTTTTTGTAAAAGGTCCAAAGGAACATTATGAGTGTCCGTGGGGAAGATTTCCTCCAGCGATAAGTAACGTTATTCAGTCTGCTGTTCATGTACTGCACAAATCAAACATCAAATTATCAATCAAAAGGAGCTTGTGTGGACACCGTGTGCAACGAACGGCACGATCGCTGAGACCGACTCAAACATTTCACGGGGGTCTGATTGGGATGAAGGGAACGATGATACGAAGCAATAAGAAAAAAAATCTTTGCATGGCTCGGCTTGTCGTAATGTGAAGAAGATGCTCTGAATTCATCAGGATCAGTGTTATTATTGGGGTACTCCAAGGATCAGTATTATTAGTGGGGAACTCCAAGACTCAATGTTATTAGTGGTGTATCCCAAGGATCAGTGGTTTTAGAGGTGTACCCCAAGGATCAGTGTTATTAGTGGGTTACCCCAAGGATCAGTGTTATTAGTGGGGTACCCCAAGGTTCAGTGTTATTGGTCGGGTACCTCAATGTTCAGTGTCATTAGTGGGGTACCCCAAGGATCAGTGTTATTAGTGGGGTACCCCAAGGATCAGTGTTATTAGTGGTGTAACCCAAGGTTCAGTGTTATTGGTCGGGTACCTCAATGTTCAGTGTTATTAGTGGGGTACCCCAAGGATCAGTGTTATTAGTGGGGCACCCCAAGGATCAGTGTTTATTAGTGGTGTAACCCAAGGATCAGTGTTATTAGTGGGGTACCCCAAGGATTAGTGTTATTAGTGGTGTACCCCAAGGATCAGTATTATTGGGGTACCCCAAGGTTCAGTGTTATTAGTAGGGTACCCCAAGGTTCTGTGTTATCAGTGGTGTACCCCAAGGTTCAGTTTTATTAGTAGGGTACCCCAAGGTTTAGTGTTATTAGTGGGGTACCCCAAGGTTCAGTGTTATTAGTAGGGTACCCCAAGGTTCTGTGTTATCAGTGGTGTACCCCAAGGTTCAGTTTTATTAGTAGGGTACCCCAAGGTTTAGTGTTATTAGTGGGGTAACCCAAGGTTCAGTGTTATCAGTGGTGTACCCCAAGGTTCCTTTTTATTAGTGGAGTACCCCAAGGTTCAGTGATATTGGTAGGGTACCCCATGTATCCCCCCTCTCTGCCTTTTAGTCAGTGGCAGTGAACGGTAACCCCCCCTAGAGGGCGATGTGGTTGGTGGCAGTGAAAGTCAGCCCCATCCTCCCATTGGTGGTCATTTACACATCACGTGTTCCCACACCGCTCTCTCTCCCCAAGCCAGGATTTCCCTTGCAGAGAAGAAGGTGCAGTAATAAAACACTTTGATGACAAGGAAGGGTTAAAGGGTTAAAAACACTTACAAGATGGAAGTGAAACGTCCAGCCGGATGCCTCCTGGGAGTAAAGACGGCTGCAAGTTCCAGCCGACCAGCTGTGGGAAACCCTGTGTCTCTGATCCAAGATGGAGAGCCATGCTGTCAGGACCAGCATGGAATCCAGGCATACGGAAGTGACGTCAGAGTGGGCGGGACATGGTTTGAATCATGCCCAGTCGCTCCGCCTTCAAACTTCTTCAGGATTTTGCTAGTACTGTGGACAGCGATAACTCCAGAGATAACTCCACCCACGGTACAGTCTCTCCTACGTGGTGCCAAGTTCCAAAACAGCGTTCAAGCACCCTGCAACCCACTCCACTCCACTTACTGTATGGTGCCCAGTAGCCCATGGGCCACCTGTTGGGCACCAGGAATCTAAACAGAAGCAGAATCTCAACTATGGAGAAAGATCTGGGAGTCCTGGTAGAGGATAGACTAAGCAACAGCATGCAATGTCAAGCGGCAGCTGCCAAAGCCAGGAGAATATTAGCATGCATAAAGAAAGGTATGTATTCCAGAGATAAGTCTATAATCCTTCCACTTTATAAAACTCTGGTCCCACCACATCTGGAGTATTCTGTCCAGTTCTGGTCACCAGTCCTCAGGAGGGATGTGTTGGAGCTGGAGAGAGTCCAAAGAACGGCAACCAAACTAATTAGGGGATTGGAGGACCTTAATTATGAAGAGCGTCTGCAATCGCTTGATTTATTCTCCCTGGAGAAGAGACGCCTGAGAGGGGACATGATAGCAATTTATAAATATCTCAATGGTGATCTCAGCATAGAAAAAAATCTATTCAGTCTAAAGGATTGCATGAGGACTCGAGGGCATACAATGCGATTAGAGGAGAGGCGTTTTAACCTCAGGCAACGTGGGGGGTTCTTTACTGTTAGGGCTACAAGATTGTGGAATTCTCTACCACAAGACGTGGTTTCTGTGGGAAGTATGGTGGCTTTCAAAAGACTCTTAGACATACATCTCAAGAATCAGAACATTCAGGGGTATGAGAGATGATTACGGCCACACACACCTACACAGGTTGAACTGGATGGACTATTGCCTTTATTCAACCTCAACTACTATGTAACTATGTAACTATGTAACCTCACCTACTATGTAACTATGTAACTATGTAACTACAAGCACCATATACAGTTTAATTAGAACAGGGAGAAGATCCATGCAAAATGTACAGCAATTAACAACATCAATATGCATGGATAGATTCCATAATAAACCCTCAGCTGGCATGGATTCCAGGATGAAGTGGAGGTGGGGATCACAACGTTTTAGGTTAAAGAAGACCTCTTTCTCAAGTGGGATCCACCTGGATCACTTCAGAAGAACAGAAATTCTGTTCAATGAGGTCCTGAAGAATTTTTGTATTAAGGAGCCTTAGATAGAAGGGACCACCAGTAAAAAGCAAAATGTCCATGGATTTATTCTTTCAGTGGAATAACGTGAGCCCTAATTAAACAAATTAACATGGAGGGGGGTGGTTGGGTTATTTATGGTTGGACCCCCCCTGGCCCCATACATCCAGAAGATGTTGGACCTAAGAGTTGTATAAAGTACTCAAAACCCATACTTGAGTAAAAGTACAAGTGCTCGATCAAAAAGTGACTTGAGTAGAAGTGGAAGTGCTCGATCAAAAAGTGACTAAAGTATTAAAGTACTAAAGTATTCAACATTTTTTGTACTTAAGTATTGCAAGTAGTTTTTTTAAAAAATTTTGCTACTTAAGTACTGAAAGTAAAAGTACAAGTACTGTGTTATGTAGTTATTATAGAAAGAAGTCAAAAGTTTGAACATCATATTGTTTTTTATTATTTCAAATGCAGCTTTTATTTATACATACAGTAGCTTTTATTTTCATATGCGCTGATAATACACAATGTTTGAGCTTCATGAAATCTGCCATCTACTGTTCTGGCAGTGGTAATTTTTATAATTGTAACGAGTAACTATGCAGCACAAAAAAAAATATCGGAGTAGAAGTATTGAAATCATTGAAAAAATGTAGTGAAGTAAAAGTGGAAGTAGGAGAAAAAAATTCTACTCTAGGAAAGTACAGATACCGCCTTTCGGTACTTAACCACTTAAGCCCCGGAAGATTTTACCCCCTTCCTGACCAGGGCCTATTTTGCGATTCGGCACTGCGTGACTTTAATGGACAATTGCGCGGTCGTGCGACGCTGTACCTAAACGAATTTGACATCCTTTTTTTCCCACAAACAGAGCTTTCTTTTGGTGGTATTTGATCACCTCTGTGCTTTTTTGATCATGCGCTATAAACAAAAAAAGAGCGACAATTTTGCAAAAATAACAATATTTTTCACATTTTTTTATATGAAATTCCCCCCCAAAAAAATGTAAAAATCAAAAATTTTTAACATTTTCGGCCAATTTGTTTTATGCTACATATGTTTGGTAAAAAAAAAAAAAATCGCAAAAAGCGTATTTTGATTGGTTTGCGCAAAAGTTATCGCGTTTACTAACAAAGGGAAAGATTTTTGTCATTTTTGTTGTTGTTTTTTTTTAACGCGTAATGGCGGCGATCTGCGATTTTTTTTGCGGTACTGCGACATTGCGGCGGACAGATCGGACCCTTGACTGACATTTTTTACACTTTTGGGGTTACCAGTGACATTTCTACAGTAATCAGTGCTGTACATATGCACTGTTACTGTAAAATTACACTGGCAGTGAAGGGGTTAACTTTTTTTGAGAGGGAGGGGCTATGTGTGTCCCTAGAGGCGTGATTCTAACTGTGATTGGCTGTGGCTTGAGGTGTAGGAACAGTGATCAACAGTCCTACATAGTAGAACCGTATGATCATTGTTTCTACACCGGGGAGAATGACAGGCGGCTTGTTTACATCAGCCACCTGCCTTTCTCCCTCTGCACCGACGATCGCCGAGTGACTCGCGGACATCGGGTCCGCCGGTCACACGCGCGGGGGGGGGTCCGTGACCGCGCGGGAGCACGCCTCCGGGGGCGTGCGCTCGCTCCCTAGACCCTCACAGGCAAGCGACGTAGTACTACGTCGCTCTGCCTGTGAGGGGCTGACCGCCGCAGTACATAGTCGTGCGGCGGTCGGCAAGCGGTTAAGTACAGTAGTGAAGTAGTTCTACTTAGTTACTATACATCTCTGGTAATTACACAATAGTGACTAAGCATACCTAGGCTGAACAGGTTGGAGCCTGAAAAAAAAATATTCTACTCTACATATACTGTATACTGTATGCTGCTGTCAGTTGCCATTTGAGGGGGCTGAGCTGATTTCCAAAGGATCATTGCACTGCAGGGAGTAAAATTGAGTAAAATGATAGACACTCATTTATTTCCAGCAGACTGAAAGTCTTATCTTTACTTCTAGATGGGTTTTGCTTAGCATGAGTTCTCCGATTGATTGGGACAGGGAGATACGGCATCGCATGAGATGTTATTTGGCAATGGACAATCTGTATCAATTTTTTAAAGAAAGGAAAGGAAGGTGGGAAAATAAAGAGAAAAATAAGGAAGAAGGAAAACAGTGAAAGAAGAGAGGATGAGAAGGAGAAGAGGAGAAGGAAAAGAGAAGGAGAGGAGAGAAGGAAATGAAAGGAAATGGAGAAGGAGGAGAGGAGAAGAAAAGGAGAGGGAAAGAAGAAAGAGAGAAGAGGAGAGAGAATGGGGAAGGAAAGGACAGGAAAAGGAGAGGAAGAGGAAAGAAGAGGAGAGGAAAATGAGAAGATGAGAAGAGGAAGGAGAGGAAAAGGAGAAGGAAAGGAGAGGAGAGAAGAAAATGAAAGGAAATGGAGAAGGAGGAGAGGAGAAGATAAGGAGAGGGAAAAAAGAGAAGAGGAGAGAGAATGGGGAAGGAAGGGACAGGAAAATAAGAGGAAAGGAGAGGAGAGGCAAAGGAGAGGAGAGGCAAAGGAGAGGAGAGGTAAAGGAGAAGGAGAAGAATGAAAGGAGAGGAGACGGAAAGGAGAGAAAAAGGATAAGGTGAGAAAAGGGGAGGAGAGGGAATGGAGAGCGAAATGAGAAGAAGAGAAAAGGAGAAGAGGAAAGGAGAGGAGAAGGAGAAGGAAAGGAGAGGAGAGAAGGAAATGAAAGCAAATGGAAAAGGAGGAGAGGAGAAGGAAAGGAGAGGGAAAGAAGAAAGAGAGAAGAGGAGAGAGAATGGGGAAGGAAGGGACAGGAAAAGGAGAGGAAGAGGAAAGGAGAGGAGAGGTAAAGGAGAAGGAGAAGAATGAAAGGAGAGGAGATGGAAAGGAGATGAAAAGGATAAGGTGAGAAAAGGAGAGGAAAAGGGAAATGAGAAGAAGAGAAAAGGAGAAGAGGAAGGAGAGGAAAAGGAGAAGGAAAGGAGAGGGAAAAAAGAAAGAGAGAAGAGGAGAGATAATGGGGAAGGAAGGGATAGGAAAAGGAGAGGAAGAGAGAAGAAGAGGAGAGGGAAAGGAGCGGAGAGGCAAAGGAGAAGAGAGGAAAAGGAGAAGAATGAAAGGAGAGGAGACAGAAAGAAGAGGAAAAGGATACGGTGAGAAAAAGGAGGAGAGGGAAAGGAGAGGGAAATGAAAAGAAGAGAAAAGGAGAAGAGGAAAAGAGAGGAGAAGGAGAAGGAAAGGAGAGGAGAGAAGAAAATTAAAGGAAATGGAGAAGGATGAGAGGAGAAGGAAAGGAGAGGGGAAAAAGAAAGAGAGAAGAGGAGAGGAGAGAGAATGGGGAAGGAAGGGACAGGAAAAGGAGAGGAAGACGAAAGAAGAGGAGAGGAAAATGAGAAGATGAGAAGAGGAAGGAGAGGAAAAGGAGAAGGAAAGGAGAGGAGAGAAGAAAATGAAAGGAAATGGAGAAGGAGGAGAGGAGAAGATAAGGAGAGGGAAAAAAGAGAAGAGGAGAGAGAATGGGGAAGGAAGGGACAGGAAAATAAGAGGAAAGGAGAGGAGAGGCAAAGGAGAGGAGAGGTAAAGGAGAAGAGAGGAAAAGGAGAAGGAGAAGAATGAAAGGAGAGGAGACGGAAAGGAGAGAAAAAGGATAAGGTGAGAAAAGGGGAGGAGAGGGAATGGAGAGCGAAATGAGAAGAAGAGAAAAGGAGAAGAGGAAAGGAGAGGAGAAGGAGAAGGAGAAGGAAAGGAGAGGAGAGAAGAAAATGAAAGGAAATGGAGAAGGATGAGAGGAGAAGGAAAGGAGGGGGAAAAAAGAAAGAGAGAAGAGGAGAGGAGAGAGAATGGGGAAGGAAGGGACAGGAAAAGGAGAGGAAGAGGAAAGAAGAGGAGAGGAAAAGGAGAGGAGGGGTAAAGGAGAGGAGAGGAGAGGTAAAGGAGAAGAGAGGAAAAGGGGAAGGAGAAGAATGAAGGGAGAGGAGACGGAAAGGAGAGGAAAAAGGATAAGGTGAGAAAAGGAGAGGAGAGGGAAATGAGAAGAAGAGAAAAGGAGAAGAGGAAGGAGAGGAGAGGAGAAGGAGAAGGAAAGGAGAGGAGAGAAAATAGAGAAGGAAAAGGAAAGGGAGAGGAGAGAAAAGGAAAGGTAGAGGAGAGGGAAAGTAGAGGAGAGGAGGAAAAGGAGAAGGAAAGGAGAGGAGAAGAGAGGGATAGTAGAGAAAGAGGTGGAATGAGAAGAGGAGGGAAGGAAAGGAGAGGGAAGGAAAGGAAAAGGAAAGGAGTGAAAAAGGAAAGGAGAGGGAGAAGGAGGAGAGGAGACGAGAGGAGAGGGAAAGGATAGGAAAAGGAGGGGAGAGGGGAGGAGAGGAGAGGGAAAGGAGGAGAGGAGAGGGAAAGGAGAAAAAGAGGAGAGGAGGAAAAAGAGAAGGAGAAGGAAAGGGAGAAGGAGAGGAGAGGAGAGAGGGGAGGAAAGGAGAGGATAGGGGACGAAGGAGAGGAGATGAAAAGGAGAAGGTGATAGGTATAAAGGAGGATAGAAAGATTATCCTACAGTTTCCATGAAACAAAGTGTATGCTGCCCCCTGAAAGTATTGAAGATCAAAGAGACAATGCTCTTTACTTCAATATACTTTATGTTATGTAAAATCCTTTCATTTGGACCTGCCGTGAGAATGCCCCCCCCCCCCCTGCACCCCTTTTCTTTTGGGACAGCATGGCTTTGATTTAGTAAAATTCTGAAGAAATGTCTCCCCATTACCCAGATGGTTCTGCCTGGAGGGGTCTACAGAGATAGCATTGTATCGTTAGATGTACGGTCATTTCCCAATCTGATTGTTCTTGCCCAGATTGGATGACAATGGTCTCGTGTCTGGGGGGGGCCTTGGGCGCATCAGGGAGAAATGATCCAACTCCGAGCGTTACACGGCACGATGCGTCCGCTGCACCATGTCAGTGCTGGCTATAGAAAGCTGGAAGCATTCTCCTTCTCACAACAGGAACAATGACACATTGGAAGCGAGGCGTTCTTTCAAAGTGACCAGCGAGAAGGGACACACTGCACGCCGCTGTTTGAAGCTCCTTCCCAGTTAAAACATTCTGTTTGACAGTTCAAAAAGTAGATCAGATGGTCAGCCCTCCTCTTTAATCTAGAAAACTGAAATGAGAAAAAAGAAAATACATGGATGCCAGAACTGGTTTTATAAAGGAATGAAAAAAAAAAACGCATTAGATAAATGTTTTATAGAGGGAAACCATGTCAGAATGTTTTTAAATATGTTTTTGTTACCATTTCTTTAACTGTTGTCTTATAAGCAGCGCCATCTTACCGAATGGGCATGCTGGGCAGTTGCCTGGGGGGGCCCACCTGCCCAGCAACCCAGCCCCAGCCAAGCATCAGTCCCGATTCCTGTGTGCATCCCGCCGCCGAACTTAGCAGGTGGCAAACGCCTGTCGTCCCTGCGCTGCTGTCAGGCCACTTGGGCCGTGGAGGGGGAGCCCACAACTGCAGGAATGCCTGTCTGCTTCCACGGGAACAGGCACACACAGGACAGTCGAGTCTGACTCCCATCCATGTGTGTGTTCACCGGACCCAGCCGCCCAACTTGGAAGCTGTCATTAGCCTGGCACCGATGTACCAATAAATATCGCCTTATCGATAATTTGCATTTTTATTCTCGTGGGTGATTGTGTAGGCGGGGCCCCAGTGCACTGTATTGCCCGGGGCCCTATAATGCTCTTAAGATGGCACTGCTTTTAAGATTGCAGCTCCCTCATATTGTTCTTTCCAAAGTATTAAAGGGGAAAACAGTGGGGGGGGGGGGAGGGATTTACTAAAACTGGACCACACAGAATGTAGTGCACCTGTTCATAGTGTAGCACCCTCCTAGTTAGGTAGGTGCTAGGTAAATGCATCTATGCTCCTTTTGCTTATCAAGGGAGCCTGATCTATTAGGTTGCCTGTCACATGTTTCCAGGTGTGAGTCACTAGCTCTGAGGGAGTGTCCCCGCTGTATCCAATGAGGGAGCTTGTTGGACAGTGGAGGAAACCCAGCCAGTGACACATTAGCTTTTATGGGAGTCCCAGTGGGAGGGCGTTTCTTCAATGCATCCAGAGAGGCCCGGAGTAAACGAGAGAAGAGACATGGATGGAGGGCCGGCATGACAGGGGTTAAAGGGGTTTGGGACAAGGAGGAGTTTCCAGCCCAGTACGATAGAAAATATAAGTGGTGGGACTTTTAATTGGTGTTTTGGGCAGGTAGGGGTGGAGCTACAGGGAGAGGTCAAGCTAGGGGCCTCGGGAAGTCTTCAGTCGGAGGAAAGCTGCATTGGAGAATATTTCCCACCATCCCTCCCATTTTCTTGTATTTTCTTGTTTTTTCCGACTTTTGGTTGTGTGGTCCACCACCATTGTTTTTGGTTTAACAGAGGCTTTCTTCTTTTGGGGTGGTTCTTTGTCATCGCAGCAAGCGGGGTACAAGGTCCTGGTAGGTTAGTATGGTGCAAACTTATACTTGGTAGGGACCCGTCTGAGTTACGGCTCTCCAATGGTGCAAACTTATACTTGGTAGGGACCCGTCTGAGGTACGGCTCTCCAATGGTGCAAACTTATACTTGGTAGGGACCCGTTTGAGGTACGGCTCCCCGATGGTGCAAACTTATACTTGGTAGGGACCCGTCTGAGGTACGGCTCTCCAATGGTGCAAACTTATACTTGGTAGGGACCCGTCTGAGGTACGGCTCCCCGATGGTGCAAACTTATACTTGGTAGAGACTCATCTGAGGTACGGCTCCAGTAGTTGGTATGTTGGTACCTGCGACTGGTTGTTTCCAAGCCGGTGCTGTGGCGGCTGGAGGCCTAATTAAGTCGGACGCAGGTACCTCCTTCTTTGATGCCTACCGGGACCTTGAGGCTTCAGTGGGTTTAACGTGTTATTTACCTGTTATGTATGCAATTTGTTAATAAAAGGCCGCTATGGCCATTTAACTCCAACCTGTGGTCATGTTTTTTATAATGAAGGAGAAGAGTAATGGTCAGAGCAGAATGGAGACAAATCATCTTTAATCCCCTAGTCATGGGATTTCTCATAAAAGCAGAGGGGACATGTGACAGGGCATCTTTGGCGGGAAGCAGAGTGCCAGGAGGAGGTGGATGGCTGTATCTCCTCCTGCAGTGTGTGAGGAAGGTGGTCTTAGGCGGTCGGCCTAGTGAACCAGGTGTGAAGCTGAGCTGCAGAGGATCCGGTGTAACTGACGGTGGAGCTGCTGGCAGAGTCTCTTGGGAAAAACCGTGTCCGTGAGTACTGAGGGACCTGCCAAAGGGTCTGGCCCAGGAAGGGGGACCACTCCAATGAAGTCAGGGGATCAAGGAGCTAACTCATATGGAGAGTATTACAGTAAAGGGGTGCCGTATAGAAAGCCCTGAAGAATAGGAAAAAGGGGGGGTGCCAGGAAGGGCCCTGAAGAGTGTTCTGCAGTACAGTACAGCTTATCTAAAGCGGTTCATTAATTACTACTTCATCGCTAGTGACAAGGTGAAGCAGCGGCCTTGCCCCACTCAGTTACTTCTAGACGTCAAAGCAAATTGTGCATAGTTTATTCAAGTTGGAGTATCCCACTCATTCCCTTCTCCCATCCAAGTTCTCAATAAAACCACAAAAACCCAAACTCCTAGACCAGTGATGGCAAACCTTGGCACCCCAGATGTTTTGGAACTACATTTCCCATGATGCTCATGCACTCTGCAGTGTAGCATGCCCAGAAGCTGTTTAGCAGGGGAATGCGGCGTCGCCCGGAAATGACGAGCGGGGCCGGTGCCGTCGCATTGATTCCTGGGAGCTATGACGTTCAGCTCCCAGGAATCATAGCGAGACAGGAAGTGACGGGGTGAGCCGCGGCTCCGAGGGAGGAAGTACTCTGAGGTGAGTATCTTCGATCTTCAATTACAAGGTGAGTAAACAAAAAAAAAAAATAACTATCCAATTCCTTTTCAGGTTAGGTCTACCTAGCGGAGGGGCACAAAAAAAAAATATAGTTTTTGTGCCCGGAACTCCGCTTTAAGGTATTTACTAGCAAAAAAAAAAAAAAGTTTCCATTGGTAAAAGTCGTTTTAAAAGGAATTACATAGATCTAAAGTTACGAAAATGGGTGGAACTCCACTTTAAGTACAGTAGTGAAGTAGTTCTACTTAGGTACTATACATCTCTGCTCCCACTGTTAGTGAAATTGGACCACACCCACTATTTGGTGCGGTTTGGAGGGTGTGGTGGGGGAGGCGGAATTTGGAGGGTCTTGGTTGAGTTCCTGCACCTTTTTTCTGAGAAGAAAAGCCCCAAGAGGGAGTAATTGGGATATGGAGGTCTCGTTCTCATAGTAGCATAGCTTTAGTTTTACTAAACATGAGCTTATCCTGGAGGGTAGAGTAGAAAAGGGAACTGTCTCTTTATTTTTTATAAGGTCGTTGTGTCTCCAGGTTTCACATGTCTCACTCATTTGCAGATGAAGGGAATGACGGACCCTGCAAACAAGTTAATTATAAAAGTTGACATTGACCTCTAGTAAGAAGTGAAACCCATCAGAGCAAATCCTAAATGATTTAATTGTAGTTTTCCATCGCCTACAGGAGGGTAATGTCAGAGGGAATCGAGCGCTCCCTCTAAACGATTTGCTTCTTTCGAGCTCCTCTCCCTTCCAGCTCTCCGTGCCTGGCGCCTTCCATCACTCTGCGTTACGGTTACCCGGCTGACAGCACTTCGTTTTCCAAACTGCCTTCAGACACCCTGAGCACTTGGCCGGGTGACATACACAATCTCCCGGGAGACGTTCCTAAGCCATTAATGATGTATATTGTAATTTTCACAGAGCTAATACTAAACTTTGTGAAAAGTATCTTCGCTTTCATTTTTATTGTTCGCAGGGTGGAAGGGGGTTTTTCATACTTTCACAGCAATGCTGAACTCGGGGAACTAGACTAACTCTAGCCTTGCAGTTGGCCAGTGCCCCCCTCTAGCCTTGCAGTTGGCCAGGGTGGGGATAAGGTGTATTACTTACTGGGGTTTAATTACTAAAACAGGAAAGTGCAAAATCTGGTGTAGTTGTGCATGGTATCCAATCAGCTTCTAGTTTCAGCTTGTTCAATTAAGGTGTTACTAAACCGAAGAGCCTGCACTGACTATATCTGGTCTCCCCAGGACTCTGCATTCACTATATCTGATCTACCCAGGAGCCTGCATTCACTATATCCAGTCTCCCCAGGAGCCTGCATTCACTATATCCAGTCCCCCCAGGAGCCTGCATTCGCTATATCTGGTCCCCCCCAGGAGCCTGCATTCATTATATCTGGTCTCCCCAGGACTCTGCATTCACTATATCCTGTCTCCACAGGAGCCTGCATTCACTATATCTGGTCTCCCCAGGAGCCTGCATTCACTATATCTGGTCTCCCCAGGAGCCTGCATTCACTATATCTGGTCCCCCCAGGAGCCTGCATCCATTATATCTGGTCTCCCCAGGACTCTGCATTCACTATATCCTGTCTCCCCAGGAGCCTGCATTCACTATATCTGGTCTCCCCAGGAGCCTGCATTCACTATATCTGGTCTCCCCAGGAGCCTGCATTCACTATATCTGGTCTCCCCAGGAGCCTGCATTCACTATATCTGGTCTCCCCAGGAGCCTGCATTCACTATATCTGGTCTCCCCATAAGCCTGCATTCACTATATCTGGTCTCCCCAGGAGCCTGCATTCCCTATTTCTGGTCTCCCCAGTAGCCTGCATTCACTATATCTGCTCTCCCCAGGACTCTGCATTCACTACAGTGCCTTGCGAAAGTATTCGGCCCCCTTGAACTTTGCGACCTTTTACCACATTTCAGGCTTCAAACATAAAGATATAAAACATTCATTTTTTGTGAAGAATCCACAACAAGTGGGACACAATCATGAAGTGGAACGAAATTTATTGGATATTTCAAACTTTTTTAACAAATAAAAACCTGAAAAATTGGGCATGCAAAATTATTCAGCCCCCTTAAGTTAATACTTTGTGGCGCCAACTTTTGCTGCGATTACAGCTGTAAGTCGCTTGGGGTATGTCTCTATCAGTTTTGCATATCGAGAGACTGAAATTTTTGCCCATTCCTCCTTGCAAAACAGCTCGAGCTCAGTGAGGTTGGATGGAGAGCATTTGTGAACAGCAGTTTTCAGTTCTTTCCACAGAGTCTCGATTGGATTCAGGTCTGGACTTTGACTTGGCCATTCTAACACCTGGATATGTTTATTTGTGAACCATTCCATTGTAGATTTTGCTTTATATTTTGGATCATTGTCTTGTTGGAAGACAAATCTCCATCCCAGTCTCAGGTCTTTTGCAGACTCCATCAGGTTTTCTTCCAGAATGGTCCTGTATTTGGCTCCATCCATCTTCCCATCAATTTTAACCATCTTCCCTGTCCCTGCTGAAGAAAATCAGGCCCAAACCATGATGCTGCCACCACCATGTGTGACAGTGGGGATGGTGTGTTCAGGGTGATGAGCTGTGTTGCTTTTACGCCAAACATAACGTTTTGCATTGTTGCCAAAAAGTTTGATTTTGGTTTCATCTGACCAGAGCACCTTCTTCCACATGTTTGATGTGTCTCCCAGGTGGCTTGTGGCAAACTTTAAACGACACTTTTTATGGATATCTTTAAGAAATGGCTTTCTTCTTGCCACTCTTCCATAAAGGCCAGATTTGTGCAGTATACGACTGATTGTTGTCCTATGGACAGAGTCTCCCACCTCAGCTGTAGATCTCTGCAGTTCATCCAGAGTGATCATGGGCCTCTTGGCTGCATCTCTGATCAGTCTTCTCCTTGTATGAGCTGAAAGTTTAGAGGGACGGCCAGGTCTTCGTAGATTTGCAGTGGTCTGATTCTCCTTCCATTTCAATATTATCGCTTGCACAGTGCTCCTTGGGATGTTTAAAGCTTGGGAAATCTTTTTGTTCTCCACAACAGTATCCCGGACCTGCCTGGTGTGTTCCTTGTTCTTCATGATGCTCTCTGCACTTTAAACGGGCCTCTGAGACTATCACAGTGCAGGTGCATTTATACGGAGACTTGATTACACACAGGTGGATTCTATTTATCATCATTAGTCATTTACGTCAATATTGGATCATTCAGAGATCCTCACTGAACTTCTGGAGAGAGTTTGCTGCACTGAAAGTAAAGGGGCTGAATAATTTTGCACGCCCAATTTTTCAGTTTTTTATTTGTTAAAAAAGTTTGAAATATCCAATAAATTTCGTTCCACTTCATGATTGTGTCCCACTTGTGTATTCTTCACAAAAAATTCAGCTCTTTATTAAAATAAGCAGCACACTTACATAGAAGTTAGCGTGAAAAAGCATGGATAGGGAACACCTGGGACCAAGCAGCTGTAATCAGTGTGAGGCTGTAGACATCACTGAGCAAAACATAGACTGAAGATGACAGGCAGACAGCCAGCTCCAAGTATGGGTATTGGCATCGGCTTTCTAGGCTGCACACGAGGATGACAGCTGTCAAAATGCCTGATGGATGTCAGGAGAGGGGGTGTGGATGGTGGATGTCGGGAGAGTGGGTGCGCATTTCCAGGGACTTGCCCTCTTCTTCAAATGCATTTCAAGAAATGCATCATGCACACACCCTCACCCGACATCCACCAGACATTTTGACAGCTGTCATCCTCGTATGCAGCCTAGAAAGCCGCTGCCAATACCCATACTTTGAGCTGGCTGACTGCCTGTCATCTTCAGTCTCTGTTTTGCTCAGTGATGTCTTCAGCCTCACACTGATTACAGCTGCTTGGTCCCAGGTGTTCCCTATCCATGCTGTTTCATGCTAACTTCTATGTAAGTGTGCTGCTTATTTTAATAAAGTGTTTTTATTCGATACTGACCTCGGAGCCCTGCTATTCATTTACTTTCTAACCCATCTTCCCTCTATCCAAAACTAGAAAAAAAAAAAAAGTTTTGCCTTTAGTTATACTAATAATAAAATACTAAAACGCAGCTACCCACAGGCATAACTTTTTAGACTGTTGCGCAGGTAATATAAAATAAAGTGGAGTCCCCCCCCACACCATCAAAAAGTTAAAATTTAGCAGCTACACATACTGTAGCTGCTGACTTTTAATATTGGGACACTTACCTGTGGTCAGAACTATTATGAAGACATTTTTTCAGATAGTCAAATGGAGGTTTAAAGCGGAGTTCCAGCCTTTTCTGTGTTTATTAAAAGTCAGCAGCTACAAAAAGTGTAGTTGTTGACTTTTAATAAACACACACTCACCTATCCTATGGTCCGGCAATGCGGTCACCTGAAGCCTCGATCCTCTCCCTCTGGTCTCGACGGCACCGGCATCACTGGTGTGGGCATCCGGCTGTGACAGCTTGCGGCGCTCCGAGCAGAAGTGGGAGTGGGTACCTGTCAAAACTAGGAACCCCGCTCCCCCCCCCCCCCCAAAAAAAATGACATGTCCAAATGAGGCATGTCAGGGGGTTAGGACTACCTAAAGCGGAAGTTTACTTTTGGGTGGCACTCAAAATGCATGGCTGAAATCGCATCACATTCGCACCAAAATGGTGCAGGACCCTTTTTTTGGTTCACACTGGAATCGGATCGCATGTGTGTTCACATGCGATCCGATTCTTGCCCCATTTCCCAGTTCGCTCTGACCATTCTGGGGGGGTGTCATTAACTTTACATTTAAACCCCCAGCGATTCGCAGACCTCAGTGTGAACCACTGTGCGATTCTGGTGTGATGCGGGAACCGGCACTGATTCGCAGGGGTTCCCGCATCGCACCAGTGTGAACCGGGACTTAGACTGAATAAACCCCAAAGGTAAAGGGTGAACTCAGGACATTCACACTCATTTTTAAAACAGAGCATCTTGTGTTTTCTATCACCCTGTTGAAGGTTTGTAAACTGACTGTTTGCTGAACTGGGGATAAAAAGCCAAGGATAACTACACTGCCCAAAATAAATTAAAGGAACACTTTGAAAGCACATCAGATCTCAATGGGGAAAAATCTCATGCTGGATATCTATACTGGTATGGACTGGGTAATGTGTTAGGATCTAGATTGGTATGGACTGGGTAATGTGTTAGGATCTATATTGGTATGGACTGGCTAATGTGTTAGGATCTATACTGGTATGGACTGGATAATGTGTTAGGATCTACACTGGTATGGACTGGATAATGTGTTAGGATCTATACTGGTATGGACTGGGTAATGTGTTAGGATCTATAATGGTATGGACTGCGTAATGTGTTGGGCTCTATACTGGTATGGACTGGGTAATGTGCTAGGATCTATACTGGTATGGACTGAGTAATGTGTTAGGAAGGAAAGGATGCCACATGGTTTATTGAAAATGAAAAGTATCACCCTACAGAGGGCTGAATTCAAAGACACCCCCAAAATGTGAAAAAATTATGCAGCAGGCTAGTCCATTTTGCTGAAATTTCATTGCAGCAACTTAGAATGGTCCTCAGTAGTTTGTATGCATGTCTGACAACATCAGGGCATGCTCCTAATAAGACAGATGGTGTCCTGGGGTATTTCCTCCCAGATCTGGACCAGGGCATCACTGGGCACAGTCTGAGGGACAACCTGGCAGCGTCAGATGGAACAAAACATGATGTCTCAGAGGCGTTCTATTGGAATTAGGTCAGGCGAGCGGGGGGCCATTCAATGGTATCAACTCCTTCATCCTCCGGGAACTGGCTGCATGCTCTCGCCACATGAGGCCGGGAATTGTCGTGCACCAGGAGGAACCCAGGAGCAACTGCACCAGTGTAGGGTCTGACAATGGGTCCAAAGATGTCATCCCAATACCTAAAGGCAGTCAGGGTGCCATTGTCTAGCCAAAGACACCAGTCTATCCGGTTCAACCTATGATGTGTGTGTGTTTACTGTTAACCGTACATTGTATACCCCTGTATGTTGTGGTCTTTAAGGTGCCCATCTAATAGTTTTTTGAAACTATCGATGCTCTCTGCTGATACCACTGATTGTGGAAGAGAATTCCACATCCTTACTGCTCTGACAGTAAAGAACCCCTTACCAGTTTAAGATTAAATCACTTTTCTTAAAGTTTTAGTGAGTTGCCACGTGTCTTATTGAATTCCCTTTCTCTGAAAAGTTTGTTGCTTATGCTCGGGTCACAAGTACGGTATTTGTACATTGATATCATATCCTCTCTCATCGTCTCTTCTCCAGAGAGAATAAGTTCAATGCTTGTAGTCTTTCCCTAATGCTGATGTCCTCCATTCCCCTAATTATCTTTGTTGCCCTTCTCTAGACTCTCTCCAGTTCCAGCACATCCTTTCTGAGGACCGGTGCCCAGAACTGGACGGAATACTCCAGATGTGGCCGGACCAGAGTCTTGTAGAGTGGGAGAATAATTGTTGTATCTCTGGAGTGAATCCCCTTTTTATACATGCCAGTATTCTATTGGCTTTCCTTTCAGCAGCTTGGCTTTGCATGCCATTGATAAGCTTGTTCTCTACTAGGACCCCCAGGTCCTTTTCTATCTTAGATTCACCCAGAGGTTCTCCCCCTAGCGAGTAACTTGCATTCTTATTTCTGGCACCCAAGTGCATTACCTCACATTTTTCAATATTAAACCTCATTTGCCATGTAGTTGCCCCCCTCATTATTTTGTTCAGGTATGCTTGTAAGGTTACCACATCCTGTACAGAACATATTGGCCTGCTTAGCTTAGTATCGTCCGCAAATACAGAGATTGTGCTGGTTATCCCATGCTCTAGGTCGTTTATGAATAAATAAACAGGATTGGTCCCAGGACAGATCCTTGGGGGACCCCACTTTCCACATCTGACCAATCCGAGTACTCCCCATTTATCACCAACCTCTGGACTCGCTCCTGGAGCCAGTTTTCAATCCAGGTACTCACCATATTGTCCATACCTACATACCTTAGTTTGTACAGTAAGTGTTTGTGGGGAACGGTGTCAAATGCCTTTGCAAAGTCCAGATACACCACATCCACAGGCCTTCCTTTATCTAGATGGCTGGTCACTTCATCGTAGAAGGTTAATAGATTGCTCTGACAAGAAAAATTCTTCATGAATCCATGCTGATTACTACTAATGATACGGTTTTCATTACTAAAGTCTTGTAAATAGTTCCTTATCATCCCCTCCAATATCTTGCAGACTATTGATGTTAGGCTAACCGGCCTGTAGTTCCCCGGATATATCTCGGCCCTTTTTTTAACTATTGGTACCACGTTGGCTTTTTTCCAATCAGCTGGTACCATTCCCGTCAGTAGACTATCCATAAAAATTAGGAACAATGGTCTGGCTATCACCTGGCTGAGTTCTTTAAGAACCCTCGGGTGTAAGCCATCTGGTCCCGGAGACTTATTTATGTTAAGTTTTTCAAGTCTAGTTCTGAGTCCGTCTTCTGTTAACCATGGGGGTGCTTCCTGTGATTTAATATTAATTTTAACATTACCAGCTGGGTTAGTGTGCCCCCCCCCCCCCAATTATTTTGTGAAAACTGAGGAGAAGAATTTATTTAGCACCTTCGCCTTCTCTCTGTCCTTTGTAGCCAGATTCCCTTTGTCGTCATTTTATGGGGCCAATGTGTATAGTGTATAGTACTTTCTTACTATTTATATAATTCTTGGGGGGTTTTTTTGCTCTCTTCTGCTATGTGCCTTTTGCGCTCTATTTTAGCCGCCTTGATTGTGCTCTTACATTTCTTATTGCTAATTTCAATAACACCAAAGCAGCTGAAACTGATTAACAACCCCCTCTGCTACTTAACTGACCAGATCAATATCCCAGGAGTTTAATTAACTGCATGCTCTGATTAAAAAAGTTCCTTTCATTTTTTTTGAGCAGCGTATATTCTATGGTCACTAACTAGAATGTATTTGAAGAGCCTTGAATTAATAATAAAACTTTGGAAACACAGCCAACTCAATTGCTTCTCCCGGGTGGGAATACCACCTTCCAACTAGGTCAAACAGAAAACCTTGGGGGAATGTTTACCTAGAAGGACATCTTCTAATATACTTTAATGAAAAGACAGCAAAATGAGTTATCCAATGACCAGGTCATTGTCTTACCTCTGGGAAAGATCAACACAGAGCAAAAGCTCCCTCGTAGAAAGAACTGATTTTTTTTTCTCTTTTAACAAATATACAAAGCTCAGACATTTGGGAATATTACCATAAACATTGATGTACAACCTCCATGGTCCATATTATGCCAAAAGGAAAATATGGAATTTTTGTGTTTAGGATAATATTCTACGGAGAATTACATCATATCTGCATATATAGTGCCTTGCGAAAGTATTCGGCCCCCTTGAACTTTGCAACATTTCAGGCTTCAAATATAAAGATGCAAAACTGTAATTTTTTGTGAAGAATCAACAACAAGTGGGACACAATCATGAAGTGGAACGAAATTTATTGGATATTTCAAACTTTTTTAACAAATACAAAACTGAAAAATTGAGCGTGCAAAATTATTCAGCCCCCTTAAGTGAATACTTTGTAGCGCCACCTTTTGCTGCGATTACAGCTGTAAGTCGCTTGGGGTATGTCTCTATCAGTTTTGCACATCGAGAGACTGAAATTTTTGCCCATTCCTCCCTGCAAAACAGCTCGAGCTCAGTGAGGTTGGATGGAGAGCATTTGTGAACAGCAGTTTTCAGTTCTTTCCACAGATTCTTGATTGGATTCAGGTCTGGACTTTGACTTGGCCATTCTAACACCTGGATATGTTTATTTGTGAACCATTCCATTGTAGATTTTGCTTTATGTTTTGGATCATTGTCTTGTTGGAAGACAAATCTTCGTCCCAGTCTCAGGTCTTTTGCAGACTCCATCAGGTTTTCTTCCAGAATGGTCCTGTATTTGGCTCCACCCATCTTCCCATCAATTTTAACCATCTTCCCTGTCCCTGCTGAAGAAAAGCAGGCCCAAACCATGATGCTGCCACCACCATGTTTGACAGTGGGGATGGTGTGTTCAGGGTGATGAGCTGTGTTGCTTTTACACCCAACATAACGTTTTGCATTGTTGCCAAAAAGTTTGATTTTGGTTTTATCTGACCAGAGCACCTTCTTCCACATGTTTGGTGTCTCCCAGGTGGCTTGTGGCAAACTTTAAATGACACTTTTTATGGATATCTTTAAGAAATGGCTTTCTTCTTGCCACTCTTCCATAAAGGGCAGATTTGTGCAGTATACGACTGATTGTTGTCCTATGGACAGAGTCTCCCACCTCAGCTGTAGATCTCTGCAGTTCATCCAGAGTGATCATGGGCCTCTTGGCTGCATCTCTGATCAGTCTTCTCCTTGTATGAGCTGAAAGTTTAGAGGGACGGCCAGGTCTTCGTAGATTTGCAGTGGTCTGATACTCCTTCCATTTCAATATTATCGCTTGCACAGTGCTCCTTGGGATGTTTAAAGCTTGGGAAAACTTTTTGTATCCAAATCCGGCTATAAACTTTTCCACAAAAGTATCTCAGACCTGCCTGGTGTGTTCCTTGTTCTTCATGATGCTCTCTGCACTTTAAACGGAATTTGAGACTATCACAGTGCAGGTGCATTTAAACGGAGACTTGTTTACACACAGGTGGATTCTATTTATCATCATTAGTCATTTAGGTCAACATTGGATCATTCAGAGATCCTCACTGAACTTCTGGAGAGAGTTTGCTGCACTGAAAGTAAAGGGGCTGAATAATTTTGCAAGCCCAATTTTTCAGTTTTTTATTTGTTAACAAAGTTTGAAATATCCAATACAATTCGTTCCACTTCATGATTGTGTCCCACTTGTTGTTGATTCTTCAAAAAAAATTACAGTTTTATATCTTTATGTTTGAAGCCTGAAATGTGGCAAAAGGTTGCAAAGTTCAAGGGGGCCGACTACTTTCGGAAGGCACTGTATACTATAACTATATACACATATCCACTTTAAAAGACACCCAAGGTAAAACTTTTTCATCCCCAGAAGATATTAGTCGCATCCTTGAACAATTTTATACCAACCTCTACAGTTCACATTCCACTGACTTGACCGCTGCACAGGACTTTTTAACTACCTCAATACTGGGCACTTAAACCCCCTTCCTTCCCAGACCAATTTTCAGCTTTTAGCGCTGTTGCATTTTAAATCACAATTGCGCGGTCATGCAACACTGTACCTAAACCAAATCTGTGTAATTTTTTCCCCACAAATAAAGCTTTCTTTTGGTGGTATTTGATCACAGCAAGGTTTTTCTTTTTTGGTGCACAAATAAAAAAATACCGAAAAGTTTGAAAAAAAAAATACGTTTTTTTGTTTAGGTTATAAAATTTTGTAAATAGATACGTTTTTTCCTGCACTGATGACGCCGCACTGACAGGCACTGATAGGGTGGCACTGATGGGGTGGCACTGATGGGGTGGCACTGATGGGGTGGCACTGATATGCGGCACTGATGGGCACTGATAGATAGCACTGATATGCAGCACTGATGGGCACTGATAGGTGGCACTGATATGCAGCATTGGTGGGCACTGATAGGCAGCACTGATGGGCACTGATCAGCGGCACTGATCAGCGGCACTGATGGGCACTGATCAGCGGCACTGATAGGCAGCACTGGTGGGCAATAATGGGCACTGGTGGGTGGCACTGATAGATGGCAATAATGGGCACTGGTGGGCAGCACTGATAGATGGCATTGTTGGGCAGCACTGATAGGGAGGGCACCACTGGCAGGCTCTCTGAGCCCTGATTGCCATCCCTGGTGGCCATGGGTGGGCATCCCTGGTGGCTCTAGTGGCACCCCCCCCCCCCAGGGCTGCAATGGTAATCATAGTTACATAGTTACATAGTTACATAGTAGGTGAGGTTGAATAAAGACAATAGTCCATCCAGTTCAACCTGTGTAGGCATGTGTGGCTGTAATCATCTCCCATACCCCTGAATGTTCTGATCCTTGAGATGTAAGTCTAAGAGTCTTTTGAAAGCCACCATACTACCCGCAGAAACCACCTCTTGTGGTAGAGAATTCCACAATCTTGTTGCCCTAACAGTAAAGAACCCCCCGCGTTGCCTGAGGTTAAAACGCTTCTCCTCTAATCGCATTGTATGCCCTCGAGTCCTCATGCAATCCCTTCGAATGAACAGCTTTTTTTCTAAGCTGGGATCCCCATTAAGATATTTATAAATTGCTATCATGTCCCCCCTCAGACGTCTCTTCTCCAGGGAGAATAAATCGAGCGATTGTAGACGCTCTTCATAGTCAAGGTCCTCCAATCCCCTAATTAGTTTAGTTGCCCTTCTCTGGACTCTCTCCAGCTCCAACACATCCCTCCTGAGGACTGGCGACCAGAACTGGACGGAATACTCCAGATGCGGTCGGACCAGAGTTTTATAAAGTGGAAGGATTATAGTCTTATCTCTGGAATGCATCCCTTTCTTTATGCATGCTAATATTCTGTTGGCTTTGGAAGCTGCCGCTTGACATTGCATGCTGTTTCCTAATCTATCATCAACCAATACTCCCAGATGTCCTAATCAATGTTCTGATTACCAGCACAGACCCCCCCTGTGATCAGTGAGTAATTAGAAATACTCACTGATCCCCCTGGCTGCAGCACAGATCATCTTCTTCTCCTCACTGACAGGATCTGTGTGAGGAGAAGAAGAGATCAAAGCCGTTACAACGGCTGTATTTACATTACATGACGGCTGTGATTGGGCACAGCTGTCATGTGATCAGGAGGGCCAATCACAGGGCCCTCCTGCCGCAACTTGTTTCTCTGCATCGAGATTGCGCCGCTGCTCGTGCCTGCGGCGGCACGTTCTCGATCCTTCTGAACGACGTGTCCAATCAGAAGGACGAGACTCCCACCCGGCCATATATATGTGCAGTGGCCAGGTGGGAGGTGGTTAAAACAAGTTCCTCTCCCCCAAATTGACCCCACTCTCCTCTCACAACTAAAATCACTGATCACCAAACAGGAGATCCATAAAATGATCTCCACCTTAGCAAAAGGAAAGGCCCCAGACGGGTACACCTACAAACTAACCTCACACATGGTAGTCCCAACTCCAGCTAAAGTTTACCAAGAAATTCTACAGGGGGGTGATTACTTACTATCTGGATATCAAGCCCACGTTAAATTAGTTGGCAAAAAGGAAAAAGACTCTACAGAACCCAGCTCCTACAGTATGTTCTCTTCTGGCATGTGGGCAGGTCCTTGGATTGCTCACATACAGAATATGCCATGACCACTGGTCCTGCATTGTACCTGAATACATTGGAATTGGAGAGGTCAGGACCAGGTGATGGGAAAGAGGGTGGAATTTGCAAAACTTACCAACACAGGTTTTTGACCTTCATGCATAAAACCTTCAGCCTTTACAACCATTTTAAGCGGCTTGTCTCATCCACGTACAGAGCATGACTCAGCCCTGCCCCACCCCCACTCTCTTCTCATTGGCTCACTGACTGTGATTGACAGTAACGAGAGCCAATGGCTACTTCTGCTGTCAATGAGGAGGGAGAGATCAGGGAGAGCCAAGGTTCTCATGCACATCGCTGGATTGGGATGGGGCTCAGGTAAATATTGAGGGGGGGGGGGGGCTGGGGGTGCTGTTAAACACAGAAGGCTGTTACCTTCATGCATAGAATGCACCTTCAGCCTTTACAACCACTTTAAGCGGTTTGTCTCAGCCATGTAAACTCGCTGGCTGGATCACCAGATGAAAATAGAAGAAAGAAAACCTAAAAAGAAAACAAATGCATCCATCACATCTAAGAATTTGTAAGCCGCAACATAATAAACATTTGCTTTTTGGGTTTATTACCTCTTTAAAGACTTGCCAAGAGTTTTCCTTTAAGCACTGCAACCCAGTATGAGTGATTGTATCAACTTCCATTGTCATCATCTGGAGACATTCATCTCTGGGACTGCCAGATCCACCCCTTAACACAAGACGAGACGGTTCTGACACCATCTGACACCATCAACAAGCTGCAGCTTCTTCCTCACTGCAACGCATCAGAAATCCTGAGAGCGCAGCGGAGCTCCTGGCTGGTTGAATGGAAGGCTGGCTGTGTCTTGATGGGAAACCTTTATGTATATCTCACCTGACACATTAGCGGCAAAGCGAAGCAGTTCTGCCTGTCAGTCTGCCGAGCGCGGTGTGAAAGGTTACATAACCAGAAAAGTGTCTGCGCTGCCGAGCCCTGATCTGATCCAATAACACGAAAATAAATCGTGAGAGACATTCGCCGAGCAGCGCTAATGAAAGTGACAAACATGTCAACATGGATAAGAAACTGACAGACTCTCCGAACGCAAATATGCTGCCGTGGAGGAGGAACGGCTCTGCTTCAAGGAAAAGAAGTGGGAGAGAGGGAAAAGCACATCTCAGGTTTTTCTTATTTAGTAAAATTATTTATCAGAAATTGAATTGCAGAATGTGCACTACATTGCTCAGGAAGGGCTGGGATAAGGGCCAGCTACTGGGGAGAAATCTGTACCAAGATAATTGCTACAATTGCAACCACAGTCCCATAGCCCCAAAACAGCCTTCTCCTGAACACCACACCAGCCTTCTCCTGAGCCCCCCAAAAAGTCTACTCCTGAGCTCCACAGCATCCTGATCCTGAGCACCACACCGGCCTTCTCCTGTGTCTCAAAAAAGTCTACTCCTGAGTTCCACAGCATCCTGATCCTGAGCACCACACCAGCCTTCTCCTGTGTCCTGAAAAAAGTCTGCTCCTGAGCCCCACAACAACCTTTTCCTGAACTCCACAACAGCCTGCTCCTGAACCCTACAACAGACTACATCTGAGCACTAACACCAGCCTTCTCCTGAGCCTCCAAAAAAGCCTTCTCCTGAGCCCTACAACAGCCTACGCCTGAGCACCTCACCAGTCTGCTCCTGAGCCCTACAACAGCCTACGCCTGAGCACCTCACCAGTCTGCTCCTGAGCCCCACAACAGACTGCTCCTAAACCCTACAACAGGCTACATCTGAGCACCACACCAGCCTTCTCCTGAGCCCCCAAAAAATTCTGCTCCTGAGCCCTACAACAGCCTATGCCTGAGCCCCTCACCAGTATGCTCCTGAGCCCCACAACAGCCGACTCCTGAGCCCCACAACAGACTGCTCCTGAACCCTACAACAGGCTACATCTGAGCACCACACCAGCCTTCTCCTAAACCCCCAAAAAAGTATGCTCCTGAGCCCTACAACAGCCTACGCCTGAGCACCTCACCAGTCTGCTCCTGAGCCCCACAATAGCCTACGCCTGAGCACCTCACAAGTCTGCTCCTGAGCCCCACAACAGACTGCTCCTGCTCCTTTAGAAGTATGGCTAAAGCTTTTTTGGCCGAACTTCTCCTTTAGGTCACAGGAGTGCACTACTTGCTAAAGCCTGCTGGTCGGCTGACGGCACAAAGCCACTCCAGGCTCTGGAAGGATCCCAACCAAATTGTTGGGATCAACCCAGATGCCTGATTGGCAACTGGTTCCTCTTAGTAGGCCACTGAGAGCCTTAGCCAGCTGCTCTCACACTCACCCCAGCCTGGCACTCAAGTGAGGGGCAGAGTAGAGAGCGTGACAGTCACCTCTCTCTGCTCAGAGTGGACCAATAACTGAGCGATCAGTGGTCATGTGATTCACTGAAAGCCATGATTGATGCTGGATTTACACAAAATAGTTTGATCATCATTTTATGTAGATTTCAATCACTACAGCTGGGAATCTGTCATTTAATGGTGGGAGTGTGGTATATATGATTTGGCAGACCACGGGTCATCATGATTGACGTGGATAATTTAGCTGGACTCTGTGATTGACGTGGTGTCAGGACCCAGAACTGAATTTGCAATTTCTGCTGTGTCTGGCACTATCTCTTCTTGTTGAGTCATCTGAGATGCTGAACAATCTTGCTTTTTGTTGTTTTACCTTGTTTCTGGTGAATCTTGCAATCTTTGCTCCTCCCATGTGCTTCCTATTTCAGCCACGCCTTTGCAGTTCCTGTTTGCCAAATTTTTGTACCTTTTTCAGCCAATATCTCACACTTGTCATTGCTGTCGGTATCTTTTCTACCCCTTGTTACTGACCTTTGTCTTCTTCATTGACTACACTTCTACTTGATCTCAACCTTTAACCACTTGTTACTGACCTTTAGCTTGTTTACTGACTATGCTTCTGCTTGATCCTTGCCTGTTATGTCTGCAACTGGACCCCAATTTGTTCACCTCCTGACACTTTTTGGGTTACCAGTGACATTTCTACAGTAATCAGTGCTATAGATATGCACTGTTACTGTAAAATTACACTGGCAGTGAAGGGGTTAACTTTGAGAGGGAGGGGCTATGTGTGTCTATAGGGGCATGATTCTATCTGTGATTGGCTGTGGCTTGATATGTATGAACAGTGATCAACGGTTCTACATAGTAGAACCATATGATCATCATTCATACACCGGGGAGAATGACAGGCGGCTTGTTTACATTAGCCGCCTGCCTTTCTCCCTCTCTACCGACGATCGCGAGTGACCGGCGGATGATCGGGTCTGCCAGTCACACGCGTGGGGGGGTCCCTGACCGAGCGGGAGCGTGCCTCCGGCGGCGCTCGCTCCTGAGACCCTCACAGGCTAGCGACGTAGACCTACGTCGCTCTGCCTGTGAGGGGCTGACTGCCGCAGTAAATATACTGTGAGCAGTCGGCAAGTGGTTAAGGCATCAACATACCAAGACATTTTGAACAATTTCATGCTTCCAAATTTGTGGGAACAGTTTGGGGATGGCTCCTTCCTGTTCCAACATGACTGCGCACCAGTGCACAAAGCAAGGTTATTAAAGACATGGATGAGTGATTTTGGGGTGGAGGAACTTGATTGGCCTGCACCTCAACCCGATAGAACACCTTTGGGATGAATTAGATCGGAGACTGTGAGCCAGGCCTTCTCGCCCACAATAGTTCCTGACCTCACAAATGTGCTTCTGGAAGAATGGTCAAACATTCCCAAAGACACACTCCTAAACCTTGTGGACAGCCTTCCCAGAAGAGTTTAAGCTGGTATAGCTGCAAAGGGGGGGGGGGGCAACTCAATATTGAACCCCGCGGACTAAGACTTGGATGCCATCAAAGTTCACGTGGATGTAAAGATAGGTGTCCTAATACTTTTGGTAATATAGCATACCTATCCTACTGGTCGGTGGGAGTCTCTCTACTGCCATAGCTACTGGGCTCCGAGCCTGACCCCTGACTATGACATGTGAATTACCCCGCTGGACTGGAAAACCTGGATTACTGAACTCTGTGATTCATGTGGATTACTTCACTGGATGCCATGATTGATGTGGATTATCTTGCTGGATTCTGAAATGGATCTGGATTACTTATTGGGACCTGGATTACTGGAATCTGTGATTGATGTGGATTAATTTATTGGATGTCATAATTGATGCTGGACTTACACAAAATACTGTGCTTATTGTTTGTAAATTTGAATGACTGCAATCAGGAATCTGGCATTTAGCGGCGGAAGTGCAATGTGTAAAGCCCATCTGAGTTCAGTCATGTGTCAGGAATCAGCAGAAAGGATGGCCAAATCTGTGTAGCTACACTACGAAACTGAGACTATATACAGTAAATTCAATTTATTAATAGTAAAACAAAAGACATCTAAACACTAGCAAACAAGAAACAAGCAAACATGAAGATACAAGTGAACAACAACCATATAACCAAAATGCCTAACTAGCAACAGGAAAATTGACTAACTATACAGTAAATAATATGTACAAAAATGGGGAACAAAGATAAACAGGGAAAACTGGTGTAGCACCCTCCTAGGTAGGTGCTAGTAGGTAAACTATAGTCTGCTCGATCTGCTTATCATGGGAGCCTGATAGGTAGTTCTGCCTGGTACATGTGTCCATGTGTGATTCACTTGGTCTGAGGGAGTGTCCCCACTGTGTCCAATAGGGGAACCTGTTGGACAGTGGAGAAAACCCAGCCAGTGACACACAGGCTTTGTGACTGTCCCAGAGGGTTGGCAAGGCAGTAGTGCATCCTGGGATATGTTATATATAAGCCAAGGGCACATGTGACAGGGCGTCCTTGGGCAGGAAGCCAGGTCCCAGGAGGAGGGTGACGGCTGTCTCTCCTCCTGTTGCTGAGGAAGGTGGTCACAGGCGGTTAGCCTTGTGGACCAGAAGTGTGGTGCTGAACCAGGAGGTCCAGTGGATGCTGACAAGGGAGTTGGAGGCAGAGCGACCCAGGGAAAAATAGTGTCCGTGAGTACCGGGAAGCTTTCCAGAGGTCTGCCCAGGAAGGGGACCACTCCAGTAGAGTGTCAGCGGACAAGGGGTCAGCACACACAACAAGTGAGAAAGGGGGTGCCAAGATAGACCCTGAAGAGTAAACAAGAGTTCATATTCTTATCTTCACTTCAGTGGCAAGGTGAAGCAGCGGCCTTGCCGCACACACTGCAGATAGTTGTCCTCAGGATAATGAATAGTTCAAGTTTGAAGTATCCCACTCATTCCCTTCTCCCATCCCAAGTTCTAAAATAAAATACCAAAAAAAAAACAAATCCCCTGGACTGTTCATTGTCTGAGCCAAGAACTGTTAATGCCGTGTATCTGCTATAAGTTGCTAATGGTAACCCAGGGGAACCCATGAAGTGTAATTCTCGGCAGCTCCATAGGGGGCAGTGCTACACTGAAGATGAAGAAAACAGATGGGAAGGGGAAATCAGGACTGGGATCAGGTACAAGGGGAACAGAAGACAAGACAGCAGGGTTCAGGATTCAGGGCAGAAGCAAGATCAGGATCTAGACTCAGTCAGGATAAATGGCAAGCAGTACACTGGAGCCAAGCGTGATAGTAGAGGAGGGACTAAATACCCTCCCAAGGGGGCAGTGCTACAGTGGAGATGAAGGAAACAGATGGGAAGGGGAAACCAGGACTGGGATCAGGTACAAGGGGAACAGAAAAAAGACAGCAGGGTTCAGGATTCAGGGCAGAAGCAAGATCAGGATCTAGAGTCCGTCAGGATAAGTGGCAAGCAGTACACTGGAGCAAAGCGTGATAGTAGAGGAGGGACTAAATACCCTCCCAACCACCAGCATCAGGTGGACTGATTACTGGAATCTTCTGGGAAGCACAATGCTAACTGCAGGTGATCCATGTCATCACATCATGATTGACTTAGTGGTGTCCTTATTCAATCTTGGGGTCTATGCTGATTTATGGCCCATTCAGCCAAACTGACCAAAAAGCTAACATATTCAGGCAACACTAGTCAGCAAGGAAGGGCAACAGTGGCACCTCAATTTTGATTTGATTAAAGCACCGCTGCACATTTGCAGGAAAATTGCCTTCAACACGGGCTTTCCACCTCATGCCTGGGAAGCAATTTGCACTGCACAGTCTCCTTTTTTAAATCTCCTTCATGAAAAAAATCTCTCCTCTGAAAAAAAAAAACAGGAGCAGATTGCCGTCTTGGGTTTGGACAGCACATGAGCAGACACCGTTCTTGTCATCTCCCATATTGCAGTGGCGGGGAGGAGAAGTATCAGGTAGTATGGATTTTTATACAGCCTAAAGACCTTTAATCATAGAGAGGTCAGGTAATATAGCGAGAACTTTACAGAAGGTAATAAAAGAGACTGCAATGCGTGCCGGGAAGTGAAAAATGCCTCAGGCCCAGACATGACACTTTTAGGTCAGCAGCAGTGTGAGCTATTATAGTCCCAAAATTATATCCTCGTCAAGAATGAATGTGTTGCTTGATATAGTGTACATTATAAAGAAACATTCAAGAATTATTTTTTGTATTAATCCAGTTGACTTAGAAGACGACGAGTGCTCAGTGCAACACTGCGGTGCGAAGATTTCCATGCGGATTTTGCCGACAGAAGGTGGCTTAAAAGGAACCCGTCACATTGTCCATGCATGGTAAGCAAACAGAGTACTGCAGGGGAGGTTAGCATCGGTATGTGGGGGTTGGGCTACCAAGAAAACTAGTCGCTGTGCCATGAATGGCTCTTTTTAACAAGAAAGAGACTCACAACTACACCTAGGCAAGAATTTAAGGCTGAACTCCAGACACAAAAACTTTCCTTTGAATATATTCCTCTATAGCCACAAAAGAAATAAATTCACATAGTGTGTACAAAAGGCATATGCAAAAAGTAAGATATAAAATTAGCAGTGACATCATCACTGTGCTGTACAAAACCTGTGCAGAGAGCGGAGCTTTGGGAGGGGCCAGCAGGCTTCACCTACTCCAAAAACCTACAGGAATGGGCGGAGACAAGACCAGTCCTCCTACACAAGGAGAGAGCAGCAGAGCTATGGGAAGGGCCAGCAGGCTTCACCTACTCCAAAAACCTACAGGAAGGGGCGGAGACAAGACCAGTCCTCCTACACAAGGAGAGAGCAGCAGAGGTATGGGAAGGGCCAGCAGGCTTCACCTACTCCAAAAACCTACAGGAAGGGGTGGAGATAAGACCAGTCCCCCTACCCAAGGAGAGAGAGCAGACCTATGGGAGGGGCCAGCAGGCTTCACCTACTCCAAAAATCGACAGGAAGGGGCGGAGACAAGACCTGTCCCCCTACACAAGGAGAGAGCAGCAGAGCTATGGGAAGGGCCAGCAGACCTCACCTACTCCAAAAACCTACAGGAAGGGGCGGAGACAAGACCAGTCCCCCTACACAAGGAGAGAGCAGCAGAGCTATGGGAGGGTCCAGCAGGCTTCATCTACTCCAACAACCTACAGGCGGAGACAAGACCAGTCCCCCTACACAAGGAGAGAGAGCAGGACTATGGGAGGGGCCAGCAGGCTTCACCTAATCCAAAAACCTACAAGAAGGGGCAGAGACAAGACCAGTCCCCCTACACAAGGAGAGAGAGCAGAGCTATGGGAGGGGCCAGCAGGCTTCACCTACTCCAAAAACCTACAGGAAGGGGCAGGAACAAGACCAGTCCCCCTACACAAGGAGAGAGCAGCAGAGCTATGGGAAGGGCCAGCAGGCTTCACCTACTCCAACAACCTACAGGCAGAGACAAGACCAGTCCCCCTACCCAAGGAGAGAGAGCAGAGCTATGGGAAGGGCCAGCAGGCTTCACCTACTCCAAAAACCTACAGGAAGGGGCGGAGACAAGACCAGTCCCCCTACACAAGGAGAGCACAGCAGAGCTATGGGAAGGGCCAGCAGGCTTCACCTACTCCAAAAACCTACAGGAAGGGGCGGAGATAAGACCAGTCCCCCTACCCAAGGAGAGGGAGCAGAGCTATGGGAGGGGCCAGCAGGCTTCACCTACTCCAAAAACCTACAGGAAGGGGTGGACACAAGACCAGTCCCCCTACCCAAGGAGAGAGAGCAGAGCTATGGGAGGGGCCAGCAGGCTTCACCTACTCCAAAAACCTACAAGAAGGGGCAGAGACAAGACCAGTCCCCCTACACAAGGAGAGAGCAGCAGCGCTATGGGAAGGGCCAGCAGGCTTCACCTACTCCAAAAACCTACAGGCGGAGACAAGACCAGTCCCCCTACACAAGGAGAGAGAGCAGAGCTATGGGAGGGGCCAGCAGGCTTCACCTACTCCAAAAACCTACAGGAAGGAGCGGAGATAAGACCAGTACCCCTGCACAAGGAGAGAGCAGCAGTAAACGGTCTTTATTACAGGAAGTCTCACACTGGATTACTGCACAGATCTGGAAGAAATACACATCAAGATTCCAGAGTAATACATTCAAATAAAGTATTTGAACATTTGCATGGCCTAAGGTTCACGTTTAAATATTTAGTGGAAAATTATGATTTACTGTATATCTACCCCTTAAACAACCGGTAGGTCCTTGGGTATTTGGCCCTGTGAACTACCTGCCTCTTGGTGATAAGGTCAGATTTCTGTGGTAGCGAGCCCTTGTAGAACGGCAACTCTGGGTTCCCCAGGGCATAGAGTATAAGCCCCAGTCTGCTTCTTCTCCAGGACCCCGATGGTAGGGATAGGCTTGCAATAAGCTTGAACCAGGTACTTGCCCCAGGTATGCCCAGCTGACAAAACAGAGACCACTCGTAAAGGCAGAGTACAGATGGCAGAAGACAGAAGAGGATCCAGGAAAGAAGCCAAGGTCAGGGCAGGTGGCAGACAAGCACAAACAGAAGACTAAGGCAGGTTCAGAACAGGGGAATTCAGTCATGGAATACATTACCACTTGCAAACTGCACTATAGCCAAATGATGGCTACAGTGCGGCCAGACAGTTCTGGGAGGGCGTCATACTCCAAAAAACCTACACGAAGGGGCAGAGACAAGACCAGTACCCCTGCACAAGGAGAGAGCAGCATATCTTTATTAAAGGAAGTCTCACACTGGATTACTGCACAGATCTGGAAGAAATACACACCAAGGTTCCAGAGGAATACATTCAAATAAAGTATTTGAACAACATTTGCATAGCCTAAGGTTCACATTTAAATATTTAGTGGAAACTTATGATTTACTGTATATCTACCCCTTGAACAACTGGAAGGTCCTTGGTGTTGAACCTGTGAACCACCTGCCTCCTGGACATAAGGTCAGGTTTCTATGGTAGCGAGCCCTTGTAGAACCCCAACTCAGGGTTCCCCGGGGCATGGAGTCTAAGCCCCAGTCTGCTTCTTCTCCAGGACCCTGATGGTAGGGATAGGGTTGCAGTAAGCTTGAACCAGGTTTTGGCCCCAGGTATGCCCAGCTGACAATACAGAGATCACTCGTAAAGGCAGAGTACAGATGGCAGAAGACAGAAGAGGATCCAGGAAACAAGCCAAGGTAAGGGCAGGTGGCAGACAAGCACAAACAGAAGACTAAGGCAGGTTCAGTACAGGGGAATTCAGTCATGGAATACATTACCACTTGCCAACCGCACTATAGCCAAATGATGGCTACAGCATGGCCAGATAGTTCTGGGAGGGCATCACATGATTTCCTCCCATGATTGCGCCTGCCTCTGGACACAACTGACCACAGATCAAGATAAAGAGTCAATCAATGACTCTTTCTCACGCGATCAGCTCAGTGTTGCCAACCCCCCGGAGGGAAATTTACTGGCAGAACGTCCAAAATTTACGGACAGCACCAATTTTTTACGGACACTGAAAAAAGTACCTAAAATAACAATTTTCAGTGCTAAACCGTGTAAATATCAATATTTTAACTATAAACATATAGCTAGTGCTATTAGCAATGTGTTCAAGTTAAACAAAAGTAAAAAAACATATTTCTCAAATTTACATGAAGGTTGGGTTACCATAACCCAGCCAGCACAGAGTTCCCCCTTACATCAGAGTCTGCAGACTCTGGTCAGACACGGTACAGGAGGTGGTCAGACACTGCGGACATGGTACAGGAGGTGGGCAGCCACTGCGGACATGGTAAAGGAGGTGGGCAGACACTGCGGACATGGTAAAGGAGGTGGGCACTGGGCAGACACTGCGGTCATGGCACAGGAGGTGGTCAGAGACTGCGGTCATGGCACAGGAGGTGGTCAGAGACTGCGGTCATGGCACAGGAGGTGGTCAGAGACTGCGGTCATGGCACAGGAGGTGGTCAGAGACTGCGGTCATGGCACAGGAGGTGGTCAGAGACTGCGGTCATGGCACAGGAGGTGGTCAGAGACTGTGGACATGGTCCAGGGGGTGGTCAGAGACTGTGGACATGGTACAGGGGGTGGTCAGAGACTGCATGGACAATGGAAGTGCCCTCCTCACCCCCTCAAAGTATTTTCTTCCTCTGTCCCCCTTACCTTAGCTCTCCACATCAGTGTCCTCCTCCTAAGTCCCCTTCACCTCTCCATAGCCACATCAGTGACATTACTGCAGAGTGAAGCTGTGGAACTCTGCCTGTGGAGAAGTGAAGGGGGCACAGGAGCAGGACACTGATGTCCTCTGCCCCCTGACTCATCTCTCTACTACTTCAGTGACAGTCTGCGCTGCTACTGCTAGCTGAGTGTCTGAGCCTCGGTGGCTCAGAACCCCACTCACCAGACCAGTCCTCCTGCTCTTCTGTGTGCTCTCTCTGCGGCTCTGCCTCTGCTGTCACAGCCTGTCTGCTCTGTCCACTCCACTCCACCATGCGTCTGTCCGTCCGTCCAGCAGCATCTTCTAGAGTTCTAGTGTCCACACTCCACAGCTGCGCTGCAGCACAGACTCCACTCCATACTGCTGGCGCGGCGCCTGGCAGCCGGCGGGAAAATTTAAATGACGGCGGGGGCAGAGGCAGGGGCGGGCGCAGGCGGGCACTCGCAGGACACCGGCGATGATCATCATCCAGTGCGAGTCTACATCTCTCTGCGAGTGCGAGAGAGCTCGGGGATCTCCGGAACTGCGCGCCGCGCACGCGCAGTTCTGCCAGTGCCGCCGCCGCAGATTTACGGGCACTTTTCTCCTGCTACGGGCATTTACGGGCAGGAGAAAAGTGCCCTGATTTTACGGGCTGTCCGTAAATCTACGGGCGGTTGGCAACACTGGATCAGCTATGTCCAGTCAAAGCTGAACACGATGTAAACAGAAGCCAGTTATCGGCATTCCTTTCCTCACGCTGACAGCATGAGGAGAGGAGAGCCAATAACCAGCTTGTGTAAAAGGGGATTTTACACTGATAATTAGGGCACTGATTATCAGTGTCCTGATTATCAGCACAGTCCCAGTCAGTACCCACCAGTGCTGCCTATCAGTGCCCATCAGTGCTGCCAATCAGTGCCAACCAGTGCTGTCAATCCGTGCCTATCAGTGCTGCCAATCAGTGCCCACTAGTTCTGCCAATCTGTACCCATCAGTAATGCCAATCAGTGCCCACCAGTGCTGCCAATCCATGCTCATCAGTGCTGCCAATCAGTGCCCACTAGTGCTGGCAATCAGTGCCCACCAGTGCTGCCAATCAGTGCCCACCAGTGCTGCCAATCAGTGTTCTTTAGTGCCTCCTCATCAGTGTCACCTATCAGTGCTGCCTATCAGTGCCCATCAGTGCTGCCAATCAGTGCCCATCAGTGCCTCCTGATATGTAATACCTTTCAGTGCTGCCTATCAGTGCTCACCAGTACTGCCTATCAGTGCCGCAAATCAGTGTCCATCAGTGCCTCCTATCAGTGCCCATTAGTGCCACCTATAAGTGCCCATCAGTGCCACCTATCAGTTCAGCCTCATCAGTGCCCACCAGTGCTGCCTCATCAGTGCCACCTCATCAGGGCCGCCTCATTAGTGCTTTGAGAACAATTACCTGTTTGCAAAATTTTATAACAAACTATAAAAAAGTTATTTTTTTTTTAAATGTATTTAACAAAAAATAAAAAACCCAGTGGTGATTAAATACCACCAAAAGAAAGCCCTATCAAAAAAAATATAAAAATGTGGTTTGGGTACAGTGTTGCATGACTGTGCAATTGTTATTCAAAGTGTGACAGCACTAAAATGCTGAAAATTGGCCTGGGCAGGAAAGGGGTAAAGGTGCCCAGTATCCAAGTAGGCAAACACTAGGCAAACAGGAGCTCGGGGAACTAAAAGGTTTCTCAGGCAACGCAGGCTGCAGTGAGTATGTCTTATATTGGGAGGAGAACTAGGAGGCTGGCCAGGAAGTGATAGGAAAAAAGGAGAAATTAACCCACAGTATAGCAAGCAATGCCCATAGGTGAGCACAGAAGCCAAACACATGTGAATGGAATCAGAGGTCTAGCAGAACCACTGCAGCAAGGAGGTAAGAATTACACAGCCAGGAAACTAAACCTTAACAGAAAATGCTTGCTTCCTCCCAACTTCCGAGTGGACATAACAGTATCAAAAACAGGGTTTGTAGCTAAAAGGAATACAGTACATCAGTGGCGGCTGGTGCATTGGGGGCGCAGGGGTGCCGCCCCCCTATTCATGCGTCCGGCCCTCTAATCTACATGCAGGGCGCTAGACGCATGGAGTTCAATGGGGCTTTTTTTTTTTTTAGCATGTGATTAGAGCCAGAGGCTCTAAGAGGCTAAGAAAAAGGGTGGGCTCGGGGCGCAGAGCACTGCGCCCCGAGCCCACCCAGTTGTGTGACAATAGCAAATTGATATTCATCATTGTCATACGGATCCTCCTCCTGGCCAATCAGGAAGCGGGTCTAAAACCCGTTTCCCGATTGGCCGAAAGGAGAAGCCATGCCATTGGCCATGGAGGAGGAGGGAGGAGATGCAGAAGACAGGGGAAAGAAGCCGAAGCTGCCGCCGCTGTCACCGTATGCTGCTGCTGCCTGCCCTCCCTCCACCACATATCCAGGCAGGATGAGTGAGCCGGCGATGGGGGGGGGGGGGGTTAGGTATGGTGTGCGGCCTGGTGTGGTCGGTGGGGGGTAGTATGGTGCGGTCCGTCAGCCGCCCCCCCAGCCCATGGAGCACCAGCCACCACTGCAGTACATACAACTACAGTGATATGTTATTTAATGCTGGTATGTACACTGAGAGACATCAGGTTATAAAAATAATATTGAGCAGTTGCTAAAATTGCCTCAGCTTTGTAGTTTGCATTCTTCCTAAAGGCCAAATCCATTTTTTTTTTTATTAAAAATGAAATTGGCCAACAGGCATTCAATTATAAAATGCAATACTCACCTCCTCCCTTTTGCTGTCCTCAGCAGACCTTACGTTCTGACCGCTCGGGGCCTTTTCCAGACTGAATGACACCCAGAGCCAATCAGCCCACTTCCTATCAGCCTCATGGATACTCCCTGGAGGTGCTGAAATCCCACCGGCCTGGGTTAACAGTACTAATATGCTGCACTGATTCCAACACTGAAAATATAGTGATTCCAATAATGCAAAGATAAAACATACAAAAAAAGTATGTGGTATTAATAAAACAACAAAAAAAACACAAATATAGAAAAGTCCAAATATGAAATGTTAAAACAGTCCAGAAAAATGTGAAGAAAGATGACCACATCCACTGACATGGACAGATAAAAGATGGGGATATCTCGAAGGGGATATCTCGAAGGAAGCTGAAAGATCCTCCACCAGGTAACACCATGCAGGCCTACTAAATAGCCAAGACCTTATAATTACAGAAAGGTCAAAATGTGCCAAAATCAAATAAGAATCTTCTCAAATGAAATCATCACAGGGTTAGGTGTACTCCAACCATCACAATAGGTACATTAAAGAAACTCCTCAATGGCACATCGATCCATATGTTTTCATACCAAAGATAAAAGCAGAGAGCTCCACGTAGTGTTTACCAGTACAAATATATATTTTATTTTAAAAAAAATGTTCACATTTAAAAGATGCTATAGTGCTTGTAAACAATCTACAATTTACAAGCCGGTAAAACAAAAGGGCTTCCTGCGGACCTCTGGTTACACAACGAGGTCACAGCAGGCTCCTCCCTACGTGTTTCAGTACATCTGACATCTTCCGGGGCACGCAGTACTAATGCATACAATGGGGCTCACATATTGTTGCGTTGGCACCATTTTGTAAGGGCCACCTGCCACAGTGGGAAATTTGAGAATTTAGAGTACCCCACTAATGTGATAGTGTTTACAACACGTGCTTAAAGCTCCCTGTTTACCTGCCTTGCTCCCGTGCTTTGACCTTTAACTTCACCCAATCCCCACCTTGCCAGCTAGTTTGAATTTCCTTGTTATCAACCTTGGATTGGACTTTGGACTACTCTCTGAACTCTGTCTGCCTTTTGACCAAGGCTTTGACCCTGACTTCTCTGTGAATGTTGCCTGCCCTGAACCAGGACTGCCTCTAGACATCTCTGCCTGTCTGCCAAACACAGGTGTATGTTTTCTTTGCTTAGACCAGTCCCAGAATGGTGGCCAGACACTATAGCATTGTGTATAAGACCTGGTGTCACGTACCTTGTGGCAGAGCCTGACGTGTAGTGGGAGGACTCTCATACAGCCCTGGTTTAGGGACCACTGATGTTGCGACAGTGGCTGCGAGTTATGAGTGCCTGTGAGATCTTCCACCAGTTGCAGAGGTGCGTAGCAGATGCATCACCATGGTTGGACCGGATGGCTGTAACAGCAGATGGCAACAGGGGCAGCAGACCCTGGGCTGGGTAGGCGTCAGGCGGCAGTTGCTTGCCAGATTGCAACCGGTTCGGGTGCAGGAAGACTGGCAGCACACGGCATATGAATAACCAGCAGAAACCAGAAAGTATGCAGTGCAGGACAGATGGAAATCTGGATGCAAGATCAGACAAGCCAGGTCAGAAACGGATGCTCAGGTACAGGTATGGACAGAAGGCAGAGAATGGTTAGCATACAGGGAGAGGTTGGCAACACTTGGAGCAGGCAAATGAGCAGAAGGCAGAGTAGTATCTAGAAACAAGCCAAGGTCAGGGCAAGCCGGGACAATAACAGAAAACAAACACAGGAACAGATGCAGGAACACAGGTAACAGCTGTTAGACAGCACCGGCTAGTACAGCTTCTGTATTTTAAATGGTCCCATTGGAGCTATTGTTAGTGACAGGTGCTCGTGCATGCATAAGTGCACATCTATGCACAGGAAAGCGAGGACCTGTAGATCTACACCTGCACATATGTATGTGCCTAGAGACTTCAGCTCCTGACAACCTACGCTAGGGGTAGGCATTGCAAGTGTGTGGTACCAACATGTAGGAACCTATGCATTCTGGGATGAAGGTCTGAAACTCAGGCTTACTGTCTGAAGCTCCTTGCACATGGGGACAGGTCATCCGCTTTCTGGACCTTCATCTCTGAATGCATAGGACCCCAGTGGTGTACCAACTGGGGGGGGGGTGGCATTCCGCCCCAGGTGCCACACCTTGGGGGGTGTCAGGGCTCTTGGCTGCCACCGCTGTTGCTGCTAGAGAGGCTCCTCTAAATGGTGCCATGCTCACTCCTTGCTGGCTCCCCGGCGGCTCCCTGACACTTCCTCCGCTACTGGCTTCCCCGTTGCTGTCCACCAGTTTCAAAAACTCATAATCGTTACTGTTCATCTTTTTTCGGTAAGACCTGAGCAGGTTTATGGAGGACAAATCCCGCTGATCTTCCTCCCTCCCTCTGCCCGGAGCTCAGGGGTATTACACCGAGCCTTCCTCCTCCTCCTCCTCTTCCTCCCCGGTGTCACAACGAGGTGTTTATTTTCCTGGATCAGCCCTCCCCTTCCCTACCAACTCCACCACCTTCCCCTTCTTCTACCCAAAAATCTACTTCCTTATAATATATGAGCCCCCCCATCCTACATTTATATCCTGCACCCCCTCCTAATCCTCTGTTCTGTTCTCACTACACGTATGCCCCAGGCGTGTGCAGCTCAACATACAGCTAAACCTTCAATCCTACAATAACCAGTCCTTTTGTAACTTAAGGCTTTATTCCGGTGAAAGAATGGTGGTCACATGAAACAGATTACAAGTCAGATGGATATGCAAATAGGATTGTGAATAGGTGAAACTGTAAATAAACAGATAAAACATACAATCAGTGTACAAACATAAACAATATATGCACTGAGTATATACCTAACAGTTCTGAGCATACCAGCGATGCTTCCAAGAGGGTTCAAGAATCTTCCCACAGGAACCTCAGATGCTGTCTGGCTGTGCCCATGAGGTAAATCTAAAATGGAGATTTTCTCAGAGAGGGGTGGAACTAATATCCAGCAATAGAGAGCAGGAAATACCATAAAGTGCTGTCCAACAACATGTCACAGTGGCACCTTGTGGACAATATTGGTATTGCAAGTTCCACTAACATTAATTACTTCCAAGCTGAAGGCATGACATCCTCTATTTATATCCTGCACCCCCTCCTAATCCTCTATTTATATCCGGCACCCCCTCCTAATCCTCTATTTATTTCCTGCACCCCTCCTAATCCTCTATTTATATCCTGCACCCCCTCCAAATCCTCTATTTATATCCTGCACCCCCTCCAAATCCTCTATTTATAGCCCGCACCCCCTCCTAATCCTCTATTTATTTCCTGCACCCCCTCCTAATCCTCTATTTATATCCTGCACCCCCTTCTAATCCTCTATTTATATCCTGCACCCCCTCCTAATCCTCTATTTATATCTTGCATCCCCCTGCTAATCCTACATTTATATCCTGCACCCCCTCCTAATCCTCTATTTATATCCTGCACCCCCTCCTAATCCTCTATTTATATCCTGCACCCCCTCCTAATCCTCTATTTATTTCCTGCACCCCCTCCTAATCCTCTATTTATATCCTGCACCCCCTCCTAATCCTCTATTTATATCCGGCACCCCCCTTTTAATCCTCTATTTATATCCGGCACCCCCTCCTAATCCTCTATTTATTTCCTGCACCCCCTCCTAATCCTCTATCTATATCCTGCACCCCCTCCTAATCCTCTATTTATTTCCTGCACCCCCTCCTAATCCTAATTGGCTGTATAGGATCCGGCCCGGGGGTTGGGGATTGGGTTTGGGGGGGTGGGGTTGTTGCCAGTATATGGTAATGGTGGCATGGGTCTTCGACAAAGTAAAGCTAATAAAGGGGTTAAATACAAATCTTCCATAAATAAGCCTGCCTAATTATAATAACAAAAAAGAAATAAAAGAAAAACAACAGAAAATTAAAAATCTTTTTGCATTAACCGGGTGTCTAATTCTTGTATTTTCTATGTGGTTTCCCCAAGCTATAAAGTGCTGTGAGATTTCTAATAAAAAAAAATGAATAATAATAATTTGGGATACAACGTACTTCAGTTTTTACACGTTGCTGGTTTAATGGAATATTCTTATTTATTCCCTATAGACGCTTTATTTAGAACATTTTTTTCAAAAAATGTGAATTTACCTCTTGAAGGGTTCACATTGCAATGTATAACAATAAAGCATTTTAATGGCTATGTGATATTCTCGTATTGTTTCCATCCAGGCATTATTTTCCATATCTCGATTGTAAAACTCACCTCGAGGTCATTGAAGAAGTACAGCAGATGACAATGGCCATCTTCCTGAAATGATAGAAAAGGGATCTCTGTGGCTATTCGAGTACCGCACAAAAACCACAGGGCAGGGATGGCAGTCAAGGAGTCCATGGGTGACTCTTCGTAAAACCTTTTAAAATTTGAACTCTGACTCCTTCTTAGCCTTCTCCGATTTTTCTATTGTGTGACACTTCACTTATCGCCTGCAGCTGCACCACAAGCAAATGTATCTGGGGCAAGTAGGGGATGACTCAAGATCATTGTGATAAATAGTTAAGAAAGTACTTATGAAATACAAGGTTAAGTGCATCAACTAAAAGCTAAACTTTATTTTATAGTACTTTTAAATTGATCACAGTGACGGGGTCTCTTTAACCACTTCTGGACCGGAAGGATTTTCCCCCTTAACCGGTTGCCAACCACACGCCGTGTATTTACTGCGGCAGTGTGGCTCTCCCAGGCAAAATATGGCCTGGACATTAAGGGGGAAAATCTTCCGGTCCAGAAGTGGTTAACAACCAGGCCATTTTTTGCGATTCGGCACTGCGTTACTTTAACGGAAAATTGCGCGGTCGTGCAACGCCGTACCCAAATAGTGCTTTCTTGTGGTGGTATTTGATCACCTGTGCGGTTTTAATTTTTTGCGCTATAAACAAAAAAAGAGTGACAATTCTGAAAAAAAAAAAAAAAACCTGTATTTTTCACTTTCTGCTATATAACATTATCCCCCCAAAAAATGTAAAAAACTATTTTTTTTTTCATCCTTTCAGGCCAATTTGTATTCTTGTATTAGTTCTATTTTTTTTTTTTAAATTGGCCAAAGTGACAGGGTCTCTTTAAAGCTAACATGCCCCACTTGCTTGTAGCACCCCCTAGCTGCGAGTTCATCTGAGCCTCAGTACCAGCACAAGCCGACATCGCAATTCTAGGTGACGGAGGTTCCAAGACCCCACGGCCACCACTTTTGCTCACCACAGCCTCTAGGCCAGTGATAGCGAACCTTGGCACCCCAGATGTTTTGCAACTACATTTCCCATGATGCTCATGCACTCTACAGTGTAGTTGAGCATCATGGGAAATGTAGTTCCAAAACATCTGGGGTGCCAAGGTTCACCATCACTGCTCTAGGCTATACTAGGAAGCAATCCCATTTACACATGACGGGTCCCTCAATTTCTGGTCGTTCCAAGCTTAGGCCATAAGAATGCCGCTGAGCGCTCTGACCTATAAGACTTGGGGGTGCCAGGTTACAGGGCACATGGATTACCGGGGGAAACTCTTTTACCACAACCATACCAATGGGACCTCATTCATTAGGCCAACCACCTATTGCCTAGTCATAGCCGCTATCAAAGCCTCTGTACCCAGGTATCGGCTTACCATATCTATCCATAGGTATAAGAGTAGACTTATTGCAACTTCTCTCAAAAGTTCTTTTTGCATAACAGAGTTAATCCATGTGTCTTCTCACTGGCTGGCCTGCTTTGGGTCCACTGCCCATTAAAGCAGAGTTCCGGGCACAGAAACGTTTTTTTGTTGAACATACCCCCGGGACAGTCAGGGCTAGTACATTCCACAATGGCTAGCCTCTGATCTGTCCCGGTTCGCACTTACCTTTTAGAAGAAATACTGACTTAGAAAATTTCTTCCACAGCGTTTCCATCTCTGTTGTGGGCAGCTGAAGCCGGCGCGGTCCTCTTCTCTGTCTTCTTCCGCGTCTTCGTGTCCCAGAATGCACTGCACCGGCCCCTCTCGTCACTTCCGGTGCGGCGCCGCATTCCTAAACAGCTTCTGGGCATGCCCAGAAGCTGTTTAGCAGGGGAATGGTGCGTCGCCCAGAAATGACGAGCGGGGCCGGTGCCGTCGCATTGATTCCTGGGAGCGATGACGTTTAGCTCCCAGGAATCATCGCGAGGCAGGAAGTGACGGGGTGAGCCGCGGCTCCGAGGGAGGAAGCAGTCAGAGGTGAGTATTTACGATCTTCAATAAAAAGGTGAGTAAACAAAAAAAATAAAAATAACTATCCAATTCCTTTTCAGGTGAGCTCTACCTAGCGGAGGGGCACAAAAAAAAAAAATCGTTTTTGTGCCCGGAACTCCGCTTTAAGCCCCCTCCTAATTAGGTTGCTAGTAGTATTGAGGCACATTTAGTTTTTAGCCAGTGGAGCGAAGTTTGATTGCTTTTGGCTGTTCTGGGTTATGCTGGTTGCAGGTTTGACTGCTTCCCCTTGTTTTCTGGTAAGTTCTAGAATTTAGTGGGTTGGAAGAGGCAGACCCTTAACTTACATATTCATACAGCCTCAGCCAATACCTGGCAGGAAGAATGACCAGTAGGGAGCTGAGGTGTGTATAAATAGGCTGGGGGGCCTGGATGGTGATCAACAGTATGGAGGCTGTTTTAGGATTCTAATGAGGCAAGGAGACTGAGGATTGCAGAGCTTTTATCTCTGATATCAGACAAATACACCATAGACAATATTTAGCATTATTTCTTCCTCCAGAGATATACACAAAAGCTTTGATTATGTCAATAATATACATAGATTTACTATTGTAGCCATATCCTTTATCTCAGCACAAAGATGACCACATTTACTAACTGCTGCTATTAGCCCCTGTTCACATTGTACACTCACTACTTTACATTGTAGCAAAGTATCATTTCTTCAGTGTTGTCACATGAAAAGATATAACTTTTTACAAAAATGTGAGGGGTGTACTTATTTATGTGAGATACTGTATATGTCTGCCAGTGCTGGGACAAGATCATCGAGTGCCCAGGGCAAAGATGCCAAATTGCTCCCCCCTTATTACGTGCAAGCTTATGTGGTGGAAAGGGAGAGGGAGAGAGAAAGCACAGCCCACACCTCCTCCCAGTTCTCTCCCCCTCTCCTCGTTGTTGTCACATCTTCAGTGTTGTCACATGAAAAGATATAATAAAGTGAGGGGTGTACTCACTTTTGTGAGATACTGTACACACCAAACTGAGCATGTGCAGAGTCCCCCCCAAGGGTCTGTTCTATCAGCAGATGGATTGGGGACAGTGGGAAAAGTGGAGAATCAGAGAAGACAGGATCAAACAGCCTTTTTACACAGTGTGGAGGATTAACCCCTTAGGTTCTACAGTAAGTATAACAAGTTTGCTTTAACGCATCTACAGACTGATTGAGGGGTGCACTTTTTTTTTGGGGGGGGTGGGGTTTGGGAGCGGAATCTTGGGTGGGTTCCCACACTTTTTTTTCCCAGGACTTGACCCCTGATCGTAGGGCTACCATAACCAAGCTCTCAACCCTCTCTCTACCAATCTTCATTTTAGCCATTAGCTTGTTTTTAAAATTAAATGTCAGATTGTGGTGAAAAAAGCAAGACTTAAACTACCTATGACATCAAATATTGGACTCTGATTCCATGCTATGCCTGGGCGAAATAGGAGGGGTATTTTGTGACTCTGCATATTTCTTTAAATGCCTAGAGGTCAGCTTTAAGCACAGTCATCACATTTCTTGGTAAGCAGTTTATTGACCATCTTTACTTTCCCGAATCTTCTATTAACCACTTAAGCCCCGGAAGATTTTACCCCCCATTCCTGACCAGGGCCTATTTTGCGATTCGACACTGCATGACTTTAACGGACAATTGCACGGTCGTGCGATGCTGTACCTTATTTAAATTGACGTCCTTTTTTTTCCCACAAACAGAGCTTTCTTTTGGTGGTATTTGATCACCTGTGCGATTTTTTGATCATGCACTATAAACAAAAAAAGAGCGACAATTTTGCAAGAATAACAATATTTTTCACATTTTTTTATATGAAATTCCCCCCCAAAAAAATGTAAAAATCAAAATTGTTTAACGTTTTAAGCCAATATGTTTTCTGCTACATATTTTTGTTAAAAAAAAATCGCAATAAGCGTATTTTGATTGGTTTTCTCAAAAGTTATTGCGTTTACTAACAAAGGGAAAGATTTCTGTCATTTTTGGTGTTTTTTTTTTAACACGTAATGGCGGCGATCTACGATTTTTTTTGCGGTACTGCGACATTGCGGCGGACAGATCGGACCCTTGACTGACATTTTTGACACTTTTGGGGTTACCAGTGACATTACTGCAGTAATCAGTGCTATACATATGCACTGTTACTGTAAAATGACACTGGCAGGGAAGGGGTTAACTTTATTGGGGAAGGAGGGGTTAAGTGTGTCCTAGGGGCGTGCTTTTTACTGTGATTGGACATGGCTACTAGTGTAAGAACAGAGATCAACGGTCCTACATAGTAGAACCGTCTGATCACCATTCCTACACAGGGGAGAATGACAGGCGGCTTGTTTACATCAGCCGCCTGCCTTTCGACCTTCACGGAGGACGATCGCAGTGACCGGCGGACATCGGGTCCGCCGGTCACACGCACTGACTTCCCAGGGAACGAGCCGGGGCGGGCGCTCGCCTCCGCGGGCGCGCGCTCGCCCGCTATTAGCTCACAAGGAAGTGACAGGCTAGTGATGTATATATACGTCACTTTGCCTGGCCGGGGCTGTCCGCCGCCGTATATAGTCGTGCGGCGGTCGGCAACCGGTTAAAGACAGACTTTATGTTTTTTGCAGCTACTTAAAGTGCATGAGAAAAAATGACATCTACTGGAAACTTCACTATCTTCTCCACCTCCGTTTTTTTCGTAAATATCCCGGCTGGGATCACGAGAGGTAAATTACATTTTTTCGAGGTGAGAACGACTTTGCCAAACTGCCTAGAAGGAAGGTTAATGGATTTTCTACCAGCTGATATCCCCATTTACCGGCCTCTTTGAATGGCATGTGTCTTCGAAAATAAATTAATAAAACATGGAAAGATTGTTGTGTAAGGAGGCGTTGGGAATGTTTTGTTATCGAATGAAATATTCAGTACATTGTGTCGCGCCAACCATCTACAGACAGAATCAACTGACTGCTTTGTATTTAGTCCGTGAATATGGCAAGTCAATTTACAGGTACGAATGACAGGCGTAAAAAATTTATGAAAGAGGTTGTAAACCGAGAAAAAAAAAATTTCTCTTCTTTACATCCTGAAAGAGAAACCCATAATGAGCTAGTATGCATCGCATAGTAGCTCATTATGAAATACTTACCTTAGAACGAGCCCCCGCCGTGCCGTCCGCTTACCTGTATGACGGGCGACATGTATAGTCGCCCGTCTTCCGGGATCGCGGCATCCGGCCATCTGATTGGCCGGAGCCGCGGTGACGTCACTCCCGCGCACGCGCGCGGGAGCCGACGGTCACGGCACGGGGCTCTGAAGGAACGGCACGATCTGCCGTTCCTTCAGAGCGCATGCGCCAGTGACGTCACTGGCTGCATTAAAGGTAAATATCTCCTAAACGGTGCATGTTTAGGAGATATTTACAGTACCTATAGGTAAGCCTTAATATAGGCTTACCTATAGGTACAACTTCCTGAGGAGGGTTTACTTCCTCTTGAAGGGAAGATGGATTTCGGAAAGATCGTCTTGATTAGTTACAAAAAAGAAGGTTAAAAAAGGATACAGAGGATTTCTGAATTATGTTGATTTTGATTCTGCGCTGGGAATGGGTGGAGTGATTTTATCTATTGGGAAATTTACCAAAATATCTCCTTCACTGACAGTTATCCTCTAAATTCAACTGTTATTTTGTTTTACGGAAATTTGTTTTAAAAAAAGATCAATAATTACAGTATCTCACAAAAGTAAGTGCACCCCTCACATATTTGTAAATATTTTATTCTATCTTTTCATGTGACAACACTGAAGAAATGACACTTTGCTACAATGTAAAGTAGTGAGTGTACAGCTTGTATAACAGTGTAAATTTACTGTCCCCTCAAAATAACTCAACACACAGCCATTAACCACTTTACGACTGCTCACAGTAATATTACTGCGGCAGAGTGGCTCGTTATCGTCTGACGACGTAGTACTACGTCGTCAGACACTCCCCCTTCTGGGCGGCGCTTGCGCGCCGCCGGAGGCTCGCTCCCGCTGTTTTCATTCACAGCGGGAGTCGGGCCAGGGGAGGAGCAGCGGCGATCGCTGCTGCTCTTACCCGATCGTCGGGGATCGAGTCTGGAGGTCCGCCCGCTGTGTGTAAACACAGCGGGCGGATCTCTATAGTGACAGGGAGTGACAGATCGGAGTGTTCAGCATAGCTGGACATCCGATCTGTCCATGACTCACTCAGTCACCTCCCCCCCTACACGTCAGTAAGCACCAGGCATACATTAACCCCTCCCTCTCCAATAAAATGAACCCCTTCCCTGCCAGTGTCATTTTTACAGTAACAGTGCATATATATAGCACTGATTACTGTAGTAATGTCACTGGTACCCCCAAAAGTGTCAAAAATGTCAGTCAAGGGTCCGATCTGTCCGCCGCAATGTCGCAGTCCCGCAAAAAAAATCGCAGATCGCCGCCATTACGCGTTAAAAAAAAAACACCAAAAATGACAGAAATCTTTCCCTTTGTTAGTAAACGCAATAACTTTTGCGCAAACCAATCAAAATACGCTTATTGCGATTTTTTTTACCAAACATAGGTAGCAGAAAACAAATTGGCCAAAAATTTTTTAAAAAATTGGTTTTTACATCTTTTTTGGGGGGAATTTCATATAAAAAAATGTTAAAAATATTGTTATTTTTTCAAAATAAACGCTCTTTTTTTGTTTATAGCGCAACAAGTAAAAATCGCACAGGTGATCAAATACCACCAAAAGAAAGCTCTGTTTGTGGGAAAAAAAGGACGTAAATTTCGTTTGGGTACGGAGTCGCACGACCGCGCAATTGTCAGTTGAAGTCGCACAGCGCCGAATCGCAAAAAGTGGCCTGGATGGAAGACAGCAAAATCCTCCGGTGGTAAAGTGGTTAATGTCTAAACCGCTGGCAACAAAAGTGAGTACACCCCCTAAGTGCCAATTGGACCCAAAGTGTCAATATTTTTTTTGTGGCCACCATTATTTTCCAGCACTGCCCTAACGGGTAACACCACTTTTGTGGGGAAAAAAATAGCAAATAAAGGAAAAACAATATAGAGTATACAATTGCGACACAAATCATATTGTAATTGAATGTTATTAAAAATGACCTTTCCTTTTATTTTTTTTTTTTTTTTCCAACAAGTTTATTGAAGAGTAATGGAAGTAACAAACATGACATTACATGGTTCACATTATATGTAAAGTAACAATCTTATGGAAAGTGATCAGGCATATTTGAACCATTCGAATTACAAAAAGATAGTAACAGTTGAAACTTGGCAAAAGAGATGATTAACCACTTAAGCCCCAGAAGATTTTACCCCCTTCCTGACCAGGGCCTATTAACCGGTTGCCGACTGCGCACAGTATATTTACTGCGGCAGTCGGCCCCGGCCAGGCAGAGTGACGTAGGTCTACGACGCTCGCCTGTCACTCCTTCTAGAGCCAATAGCGGGCGGGCGCATGCCCGCTGAGGCGTGTGCCCGCCTCGGCTCGTTCACGGAGGAGTGCGGGAGTGTGACTAGCGGAGCCAATGTCCGCCGGTCACACTACGATCGCCGGTACAGCGGGAGAAAGACAGAGCGGCTTGTGTAAACAAGCCGCCTGTCAGTTCTCCCTGTGTAAAAGTGAAGATCAGACAGTTCTACTATGTAGAACTGTTGATCTTTGTTTTTACACTAGTAGACCTGTCCCTGCACAGTTAGAAACACGCCCCTAGGACACACTTAACCCCTCCCTGTCCAATACTGTTAACCCCTTCCCTGCCAGTGTCATTTTTGCAGTAACAGTGCATATATATAGCACTGATTACTGCAGTAATGTCACTGGTACCCCCAAAAGTGTCAAAAATGTCAGTCAAGGGTCCGATCTGTCCGTCACAATGTCGCAGTACCGCAAAAAAAATCGCAGATCGCCGCCATTACTCGTTAAAAAAAAAAAACACCAAAAATGACAAAAATCTTTCCCTTTGTTAGTAAACGCGATAACTTTTGCGCAAACCAATCAAAGTACGCTTTTTTCGATTTTTTTTACCAAACATATGTAGCGTAAAACAAATTGGCCGAAAATGTTAAAAAATTTTGATTTTTACATTTTTTTTGGGGGGAATTTCATATAAAAAAAAGTGAAAAATATTGTTGTTTTTGCAAAAATTACGCTCTTTTTTTGTTTATAGCGCGTGATCAAAAAATCGCACAGGTGATCAAATACCACCAAAAGAAAGCTCTGTTTGTGGGAAAAAAAGGACGTGAAATTCGTTTAGGTACAGCGTTGCACGACCGCGCAATTGTCCGTTAAATTCACGCAGTAAAAAATCGCAAAAAACCCCCTGGTCTTTTAGCAGGAAAATCCTCCGGTGGTAAAGTGGTTAAAGTCTGCGTGACTTTAACGGACAATTGCGCGGTCATGCGACGCTGTACTTAAAAGAATTTGACGTCCTTTTTTTCCCACAAACAGAGCTTTCTTTTGGTGGTATTTGATCACCTGTGCGATTTTTTGATCATGCGCTATAAACAAAAAAAGAGCATCAATTTTGCAAAAATAACAATATTTTTCACATTTTTGTATATGAAATTCCCCCCAAAAAAAATGTAAAAATCAAAATTTTTTAACATTTTCGGCCAATTAGTTTTCTGCTACATATGTTTGGTAAAATAAATCGCAAAAAGCGTATATTAATTGGTTTGCGCAAAAGTTATCGCGTTTACTAACAAAGGGAAAGATTTTTGTCATTTTTGATGTTTTTTATTTTGTGCTATACATATGCATTGTTACTGTAAAATTACACTGGCAGGGAAGGGGTTAACTTTTTTTGAGAGGGAGGGGCTGTGTGTGTCCCTAGGGGCGTGATTCTAACTGTGATTGGCTGTGGCTTGAGCTGTAGGAACAGTGATCAACGGTCCTACATAGTAGAACCGTATGATCACTGTTTCTACACAGGGGAGAATGACAGACGGCTTGTTTACATCAGCCGCCTGACTTTCTCCCTGTGCAGCGACGATCGCCGAGTGACCGGCGGACATCGGGTCCGCCGGTCACACGCGCGGGGGGGGGGGGGTCCGTGACCACGCGGGAGCACGCCTCTGGGGTCGCGCGCTCGCTCCCTAGACCCTCACAGGCTAGCGACGTAGATCTACGTCACTTTGCCTGTGAGGGGCTGAATGCCGACTTAAATAGTCATGCCGCAGTCAGCAAGTGGTTAAACACCAAGTTAAACATAAACTATATCACGGGCTAAAAAGGAAGGAAAAGACAAAAGTGTTTTGTCCTTTTGGGGTATGTTGTTCTATACCAAATAGACCTACCTATGTTATAGAACATGTAAGGGCTATCATCTGTTTAAGCTTGATATAGCTAAATTAGCAATATTGAAGGGGAGTATCAGAAACGGAAAGGGAGCGGGGAAGCGAACCCTATGGCCAGCACAGGGCCCGCTTGAGTGGGGAAGAGGGAAGAGAGGTAGAAAAGGTGGAAAGAAGATGAGAGGGATAAGGGAGAGGAAAGATTAGTAGAGTGGGTGAAGGGGGGGGGGGGGGGGAAATGAAGCCTCTTGTGTAGCAAGGTCTCGCAAGAATGTATTGTAATATCGATTGATATTGCGGGGACAGTGGACCATCTAGTTGGCAGGCTTGTTAGTGAGCTTGAGAGTAGCGGAAAATAATCCAATCTATCCAGATTTGAATATATCTATTTGGAGAGTCATGGGCTGTGGATATGAGCTCTTCCATCTCTGAGATTTTGTTAATCTGGGTGAGCCAATTATGGAGGGATGGGACTTTCATTGTGCCCCATAGTCTAGGAATGCAGAGTTTAGCTGCGTTGATCATAATCATAGGTAGGGATTTGAAGTACCTAGGTGGGGAGTTGGGATGAAAATGTAACAGAAATTGGGCTGGGTGTAATTGTAAGTCTTGAGAGGTTATTTTGTGTATATAGGATTTGACCGTATTCCAGAATGGTTGTATCAGGGGGCAAGACCACCATATATGCATCGTGTCAGCGTGAGGTTGTTTGCACCTCCAACATTCATCAGGTATATGTTTGTTAAATTTATTGAGCAAAAAGGGAGTGCGGTACCATTTGGTAAGTATCTTATAGTTATTTTCTTGGATGGAAACATTTACTGATCCTTTTAAGATGTTACGATATATTTTTTCCCCAATGTGGTTCCGTTAAGGATATGTCAGAGTCGTTGCACCAATCGTCACACAATTTGCCCATCTGTATAGGTGTAGCGCTCCTGCGTTTTACGTATGATGTGGATTTTCAGCTGCAGAAATATTCCACTTCAGTAGTCATGTAGAGAAACGCTGAGACACCAATCCCAACTCTCAATGACTCATCATGTGTGGATGATCTCAATTCAGCAAGTAAATACACACACTCAATAAGATGTTTCCTAGAGTGACTTATGTATATAGTAACACAGTGATGATAGGCTGAAGAGACAGGTTGGGTAGAGATGGTAGATGACAGACACTTGAAAGGAAATGTTCTTGAAAGTAAGATAGTAGCAGATGGGATGCAGATAGGTTTAGCAATCATGTATGGTAGCAGATGACAGAGTAGCAGGTGGACATACAAGAGAGATCAACCCAGTGCAAGAACAGGTGGTAGTAGGCTCAAGAGCTAGCAATCTTAGATAATGCAGATGTAGTAATAGTCCTTAGTATGCAGAGCTAGATAGTGTAAGCTTTAGTATAAAGGTTATAGAGGTTTCCCCTGTGGGGTACTTATCACTAATAGCAATGTAGCAGAGGAGAGGTTCGGCAAGAGCGGATGATCCGGTAGCGGGATACAGGGATCAGCGCAGCGTGGTTCTGACAGCGAGGTATGCTTGCAAGCATGAGAGCTTCAAGACAGGTTAGCATCAAGGCACAAAGCAGTTTGAACGAACACATGTGAGTGAGAGCCGGCGATCTAAATAGCCATCCAGTCCGGCGCTCAGTGATGACAGCATCAGTCTTAAAGGTGTATGCGCACCTTACCAAAAGAGAATGGTGGGGCGCATACACTTATGAAAGAGTAATTAGGGTACCCAAAGGTACCAGAACATTACAATAGGACATGATTCCCACAATAAGAAGTGCATTGTGGAAAGCAGATGTCGTTGATGTTGTTGAAGTGCACAAATGTGTTCAAATTTGGAAAGAGGTGTATCCTTAGGATAAAATAGTGAAGTTGTGTGTATTCCCACATGGTCATTGAGGGATTAAGTGTTGCGGTTTTTAGGTCCTCAAAGTTAGGGAATTTTTCCATTCTGTAAGAGGTGAAGAATGTGTATCCCTATTTTATTGGGGACAGAGCGCAGAGAGTGGGGGGATTGACCTGGTGGGAATTGAGGGTTGTTTAATAATGGAGTGAGGAGCCTCTGTTTTCGGATTAGTTGGTGTTTGGCGTTGGCTGTATGAAAACATTGAATAGTGGGACCGATTAGAGGGTGTCTTTTAAGGGAGTTCTGTAAGGAGGAATAAGTTAGCCAAGGGGTGCTTTGTATAGGAATCGGAGAGAAGGAATCCTCTAAGTCGACCCAATCTTTTTTGTGTTTCTGGGAGTGCCAGTCTGCTATACGTAGTAGGTGGGAGGCTTGGTAATACAAGTAGATATCTGGGATTCCCATTCCACCTTTGGATTTGGATCTCGAGAGTGTCGAGAATTTAATGCGCGGGGCTTTGTGATGCCAGATAAAGGACCTGAAGGCCTTCTTTAAGGAGGAGAAGAAGTGTAGGGGCAGTTGAATGGGAACTGTTTGTAATAAGTAGAGGATACGTGGAAGAACGTTCATTTTAACAATTGCAGCTCGGCCGAACCAGGAAAAGTGTGCCTTGTTCCACTTCTTAAGATCCTGGAAAATTGCCTGGGAAATGGGAAGATAATTTTTTTTGAAAATGTCACCTAAGTCAGTGGGAATTTCAATACCCAAATATGTGATGGTGTCAGTTTTCCATTCGTAAGGGAATCAACTATCGGGACAGGGAGGGAAATATTAAGTGCCTCAGATTTGGATCTATTTATTTTAAAATTTGCAATGTATTGAAATAGTTTCAACTCTTTTTGTAAGTTGGGTAATGAAATTAGGGGGTTAGAGAGGAATAGCAAAATATCATCAGCATAGGCAGCAATTTTATATTGATTGGAGGTCGAATTTATGCCGGTGATGTTAGGGTTTGATCTAATACTATTAAAAAGGGGTTCAAGTGTCAGTATGAATAGTAGTGGAGATAGGGGGCAGCCCTGACGGGTTCCACCACTGACGGAGAAGGCATTCGATAGTGAACCATTAACACGTACCCTCGCTGATGGGCTATGGTATAGTGCAAGTATAAAGGCCATTAGTCTGGAGCCCAGACCTATTGAATGGAGGAACGCCTCCAAGTAGTCCCATGCCAGCCTATCAAGTGCCTTCTCAGCATCAAGAGATAGCAGGAGACCGGTCTGCGAAGTGGAGGAGAGGATGTGGTGTATGTTAAGGGCTTTAAGTGTGTTGTCCCTTGCTTCCCTACCGGGTACAAACCCTACTTGATCAGAGTCAATCAGGGATGGAATGAAAGAGAGGAGGCGGTTAGCGAGTATTTTGGCAAATATTTTTAGGTCTACGTTGAGTAATGAGATTGGGCGATAGTTTTGAACTTGTGTCGGGTCCTTCCCTGCTTTTGGTATGACAGAAATATGTGCTTCCAGAAGTCTGGAGTGGCTGGAGTTTGGGTTGAAGAGACTATTAAATGTTTTCAGAAAGGGTACGGCCAGAATATCCGCGAAGGACCTATAGTAAGCTAGAAAAAAAACATCAGGGCCTGGACTTTTTTACGGTTTCATTTGCTTTAGAACCAGATTGAATTCATCTCTCGTAAGTGGGCCATCAATGGTAGAGGACTGTTGTTTAGTGAGTGGTTTGAAACCGTTTTGTTGCAGGTATTCCCTAATAATTTCAGTTCTGGAGCCGGAAGTTGCCTGAGGTTTGTGTTCAGGGGGTAAGTTGTAAAGAGACGTATAGTATTGTGTAAAGGCTTGGGCTATTTCTGAATTAGATTGCCTCTTTTTGCCTTTTGGAATCTGTTATGATGTGGATGGTATTCTGAGCTCTTTTTGCCGCTAAGGCCCTAGCAAGGTATTTGCTGCTTTTATTGCTGAATTCGTAGAATAGTTTTTGTGAAAGTATGAAGCGCTTCTTGACTTTAGTATTGTAAAGCTCTCTGATTTTGTTCCTAACCTGTTCTAATTCCTCCAGGTGTTATAGGGCATGTGAACGTTTATGCGTGAGTTTGAGTTTTTTTAGCTTGCGAAAAGAGTTCAGAGATATTTTTTTGGGCTGCCTTTTTCCTGTATGACGCCATTTTAAGTAGTGTACCCCTGATAACACACTTATGAGCCTCCCAAACAGTGGAAGTCTCCACTTCATGCATATCGCTTATTTGGAAATATTCTGTTAGTTGAGTTCTGACTATTTCCGCATTTTTGGGTTGCATAATAAGCGCCAGATTTTCTCGTGTCTATTGATTTGGGGGATCGCAAGTGTGACAGAGATGGCGCAATGATCTGATATACACATCGGTTCAATAGTCGCTTTTTTAATCAGATGGATATCTTTTTGCGTGATAAAGAGGTAATCCAACCTCGAGTACCTGTTATGTGGAGGGGAAAAGAATGAGTAGTCCCTGACGGACGGATTTAATAAGTGCCAAGTGTCGTGTAGGGACAAATCTTGTAGTTGTATCTTGACCTGTTTTAGTGCTTTATAAGGCAATGACGAGGTCCCCGTTGGAGGACCTTTCCTTTTCAATCTGCAGCTGTTGTCATTTTCTGAAAATGCAATATGGCCGCCCGGAGCTGTTCTGTACACAGAATGTATACTGACCACACCCCCAGAAACATCATTTCCTGCTTGTGTGATTGGCTCACCAATTTTCCCAGAAGTCTGCACTACGATACAAGTCGGATTTCTGGCATCCCCTGCAACAAAAATTTCATTTTTGGTGAAATACTCCCAATAGGAGCATTCTAAAGGGATGCAGGCCCAGAAGCTTTCCTCATTAGTGCCCTGCAGCTGCCACAGCTGACAGATAATTATGAAACCACTCCTATTAGACCCACTCAGCACAGAGGAACAAACAATGATCTCTTCAGAATATAATAAGGTAGGAATCTGCAGCAAACGTTATTAAAATCTTGGTAATGAACAGAGTTTACCCAGAGGGGAATGCTTTTTTCCCAACAAAACTGGAGTTACGCTTCATGCTTCTTGGGCATGGAGTTCACCAGAGCTTCACAGGTTGCCACTGGAGTCCTCTTCCACTCCTCCATGATGACATCACGGAGCTGGTGGATGTTAGAAACCTTTCGCTCCTCCACCTTCCCTGTGAGGATGCCCCACAGATGCTCAATAGGGTTAGGTCTGGAGACATGCTTGGCCAGTCCATCACCTTTACCCTCAGCTTCTTTAGCAAGGCAGTGGTCGTCTTGGAGGTGTGTTTCGGGTCGTAGAAGAGGTTGTCAGAGACTGACAGGAGATTAAAAATGGCAGCCTGCTCCTGAGGCCCACTACAGCTTACTACTGAGCCTCAAAACAGCCTTTTCCTGAGCCCTAAAAAATGTGCTACTTAGTCCCACAAAAGCCTGATCCTGAGCACCACACTAGTCTTCTTCTGAACCCCACAAAAGTCTACTCCTGAGCCCCAAAACAGCCTGCTCCTGAACACCACACCAGCCTTCTCTTGAACCCCCCAAAAAGTCTACTCTTAAGGCTCCACAGCAGCCTTATCCTGAGCACCACACCGGCCTTCTCCTGAGCCCCAAAAAAGTCTGCTCCTGAGCCCCGCAACAACCTTTTCCTGAACTCCACAACAGCCTGCTCCTGAACCCTACAACAGACTTCATCTGAGCACCACACCAGCCTTCACCTGAGCCCCCAAAAAGCCCCCAAAAAGTCTGCTCCTGAGCACCACAACAGCCTACCCCTGAGCCCCACAGCAACCTGCTCATGTCCAAACCACTAAGTATCTGTCTTTCACGCCCAGTGACGGTGAGTGCCGTCGCATAACCTATCCAGCCCTGTAAAGAATAAACCGCTATACATACCTTTTCTGAAGCCTATTCGGTCCGGTCCCACGCTGAGCTGTCACCAGCAGCTTTGCTGTGTAGGCGGGTGCAGAGGACACAGCCGACAATGGAAGCCCCATAGTAACTCTATGGGTGACATCACTTCCCATTCATTTCCCAGCCATTGCCGGCTGTGTCCTCTGCAGAGCTTCCGCCGCTGGAGACCGGCCTGGATCGGCTTCAAAAAAAGTTATGTATAGCGATTTCTTCTTTACAGGACTAGATAGGGTTAGTCGTAGATCATGGATGCCTGTAGATGTAATGATTTTAGTGTTAGGGTGGACTTCCCCTTTAACCTCACTGGCGGTAATCCCGAGTGTGGCTCGGGGGTTCATTTTTAGTACCAAAACTGGTAACCCTGAGCCACACTCGGGGGTTACCCTGTAGGGAAACTTACCTTGTCCCTACGATCCCCTGATGTCCTCCCGCTGTATCCTCCGCCTATGCCGGCATCCGTCTTCCGGGTTCCCTTCCCTGCGAGCGTTGCGACGCAGGGGGGGCGGAACTGGGCGGGAAATTCAGAAAAATAAACAAAACATGACATGATACATTGTAATCTGTCAGGAGCACATTACTGTATCAAACCATTTCAACTCCGTTTTGTCCTTAGTGCTTTGTCCAGTGCCCTGCCTGCACTTTTACTGTTTTATTCCTTTTATTTTTGTTAATTATTTTTTTTTATTAATAATTAATTAATTACATTTTTTTCATTTATTAATGTATTAATTAATTAATTTATTAATTTATTAATTTATTAATAATTTATTTTTTTTAAAAAAAATCACTTTTACTGTTTTTCTCCTAAGAATTACAGGCCTGCAATATAAAACAACAGATCTCCATGCAAAACAATGTACTGCTTGGACATTCAAAAATTCTGACATAATCAGACCGCCAGGGAGGTTAACAGCTTCTGGACCGCCTGCCGCACATTTACTGCCGCAGGCTGGCCTTCCTGCGAAGTGCTGGGGGGGCAAGCGCTCACCACTTGGCAGCGGGGATGCCTATGCACGGGGCCGGCGGCTGCAATTCCCGCCGGGCACCCGCGATCGCTCCCCACTGAGAGAGAAGAACGGTCTGCTGTTGTAAACACAGCCAACCGTTCTTCTCCCTGAAATGATCACAGAGTGCCTGTGATCTTTCTATATAGGAACACATGTCTCTATGGTCATTTCACAAGCCCCCCCCCCCCCCAAAGTTAGTAAACACTCCCCTAGGCTCACATTTAACCCTTTGAGCACCCACTAGGTTAACCCCTTCCCTGCCAGTATCATTTTTACAGTGACAGTGCATATTTTTAGCAGTGATTACTGTAGTAATGTCACTGGTCCCCCCAAAAGTGTCAAAAATGTCAGTTAGGGGTCCGGTCTGTCCGCTGCAATATCGCAGTCCTGCTAAAAATCGCAGATCGCCACCATTACTAGTAAAAAAATAAATAAATAAATAAAAATGACATAAATACTGTATTTCTAATACATTTCTATAATATCTAATAATTTTTGTGCAAACCAAAGATACGCTTAATGCGATTTTTCTTTCCCCAAAAATATGTAGCAGAATACTTATTGTCCTAAAAGGATGAAAAACTTAGAATTTTAAACTTTATTTTTTTTTTTGGGGGGATGTTATATAGCAGAATGTGAAAAAAAATCTTTTTTGTTTTTTGTTTTTGTTTTTTCAGAATTGTCGCTCTTTTTTTGTTCATAGTGCAAAAAATAAAAATCGCACAGGTGATCAAATACCACCAAAAGAAATCTCTGTTTGTGGGAAAAAAGGAACTTCAATGTTATTTTGATACGGTGTCGCAGGACAGCGCAATTTTCCGTTAAAGTAGCGCAATGCCGAATCGCAAAAAAAAAATGGCCTGGTCATTAATGGGGCGGTCCAGAAGTGGTTAATAAGCCCCTCTTTCAAAATACATATTGTAATAATTATATGAATTATTGTAATTATTTCAATAATGAATTAATTACAATAATTAATTATGTACATATAATTAATTACATATTGTAGTTAACTATATGTATATAATAATATCTGCAACCCAATTCTTTAGTATATATATATATATATATATATATATATATATATATATTTTTTTTTTTTTTTTACAGAAGCTGTCACTCTCCAATATCCTGAAACTTTTAAATTATGCTGAAATATTTTATTCTTTTCCAGCTGCAACAGGAAAGACTTACTTACTTCAGGAATGTTTGACATTAAATAGCATTTTGTAAAATAAAGTCAGATTTTAAACATTTTCCCGACCGTGACCCGTACAATGTCAAACAGCAAATATGACAAAGTGAAATAGCACTATTTTGAAGATTGAAGTTGAACATGTCTTTGGTTTATGTGATTGAATCAGTTTTTTTTTTTTTCTGAGGATTAAACACATACGAGCTGTCACCATCTCTCAGGCGTTTTATGAGTAATGGTTCCGTTAGAGGAACAATGAATTACAATTGAAGAACACATTAAATGGAATCCACTTTAATGGGTCGCTTCTCATGGAATTTATTTCAACTTTGTGTTAAGTACAAAGTGTAAAAAACATTATAGGTTGCATATTAAGATTGCAAAAAAAAAAAAAGAAAAAGAAATAAAAAGCGTAGAACATTTTGCTTCAACAGAATTTATTTTTTTCTACTTTTTTTCTTTTAATCAGAAGCCTCAGTCTACCCGCTATAGCTTTACATAGATTTGAGCATCAAAGGAGAAAATTACCAAAAGCAGATCATATAAAATCCAGATTCAATTTTAGTTAGACACTCATACACTGTATAACCAAAAGTATTGGGACGCCTGCCTTTACACACACATGAATTTTAATTGGCATCCCAGTCTTAGGCTGGCCATACATGTTCAATTTTCTGATAGATTTACCACAAACCACATAATATGAGGTCAAAGCTAAACAACATTTTCACTTGTATCCAATTAGGCAGGCCTTTGTACTACATATTTGAAGGTAAATTTCAAGAAAATTGGACAGAAAATTGTAAGAAAATTGGCGCCTTAGTCCGTAGGGTTCAATATTGAGTTGGCCCACCCTTTGCAGCTATAACAGCTTCAACTCTTCTGGGAAGGCCGTCCACAAGGTTTAGGAGTGTGTCTATGGCAGGGATCTCCAAACTACAACCCTCCAGCTGTTGCGGAACGACACGTCCCATGAGGCATTGTAAAACTCTGACATTTACAGACATGGCTAGGTATGATGGGAATTGTTGTTCCTGAACAACTGGAGGGCCAAAGTTTGGAGACCTCTGGTCTGTGGGAATGTTTGACCATTCTTCCAGAAGTGCATTTGTGAGGTCAGGCGCTGATGTTTGATGAGAAGGCCTGCCTAGCAGTTCATCCCAAAGGTGTTTTATCGGGTTGAGGTCAGGTCAGTCAAGTTCCTCCACCCCAAACTCGCTAATCCATCTCTTTATGGACCTTGCTTTGTGCACTGGTGCGCAGTCATGTTGGAACAGAAAGGGGCCAACCCCAAACTGTTCCTACAAAGTTGGGAGCATGAAATTGTCCAAACTGTATTGGTATGCAGACGCCTTAAGAGTTCCCTTCACTGGAACTAAGGGGCCAAGCCCAACCCCTGAAAAACAACCCCACACCATAATCCCCCCTCCACCAAATGATTTGGACCAGTGCCAAAAGCAAGGTCCTTAACCACTTAAGCCCCGGAGGATTTGGCTGCTAAAGGACCAGGGGTTTTTTTGCGATTTTTTACTGCGTGACTTTAACGGACAATTGCGCGGTCGTGCGACGCTGTACCTAAACGAATTTGACGTCCTTTTTTTCCCACAAACTGAGCTTTCTTTTGGTGGTATTTGATCACCTGTGCGATTTTTTGATCACGCGCTATAAACAAAAAAAGAGCGTAAATTTTGCAAAAATAACAATATTTTTCACATTTTTTTATATGAAATTCCCCAAAAAAAAAAGTAAAAATCAAAATTTTTTAACATTTTTCGGCCAATTTGTTTTATGCTACCTATGTTTGGTAAAAAAAATCGCAAAAAGCGTATTTTGATTGGTTTGCGCAAAAGTTATCGCGTTTACTAACAAAGAGAAAGATTTTTGTCATTTTTGGTGTTTTTTTTTTTAACGCATAATGGCGGCGATCTGCGATTTTTTTTTCGGTACTGCGACATTGCGGCGGACAGATCGGACCCTTGACTGACATTTTTGACACTTTTGGGGTTACCAGTGACATTACTGCAGTAATCAGTGCTATACATATGCACTGTTACTGCAAAAATGACACTGGCAGGGAAGGGGTTAACTTTATTGGACAGGGAGGGGTTAAGTGTGTCCTAGGGGCGTGCTTTCTACTGTGTAGGGACATGGCTATTGGTGTAAAAGCAAAGATCAACCGTTCTACATAGTAGAACGGTCAGATCTTCACTTTTACACAGGGAGAACTGACAGGCAGCTTGTTTACACAAGCTGCTCTGTCTTTCTCCCTTCACAGGAGCGATCGTAGTGTGGCCGGCGGACATCGAGTCCGCCGGTCACACGCACTGACTTGCCTGTGAACGAGCCGCGGCGGGCGCGCGCCTCGGCGGGCGCGCGCCCGCCCGCGATAGGCTCGCAAGTCAGTGACAGGCGAGTGACGTACCGATACGTCACTCTGCCTGGCCGGGGCTGACCGCCGCAGTATATAGTCGTGCGGCGGTCGGCAACCGGTTAAAGACATAGATGAGTGAGTTTGGGGTGGAGGAACTTGACTGGCCTGCATAGAGTCCTGTCCTCAACCCAATAGAACACCTTTGGGATGAAATAGAGCGGAGATTGCGAGCCTGGCCTTCTCATTCAACATCAGTGCCTGATCTCACAAATGCACTTCTGGAAGAATGGTCAAACATTCCCATAGACACACTCCTAAACCTTGTGGACAGCCTTCCCAGAAGAGTTGAAGCTGTTATAGCTGCAAAGGGTGGGCCAACTCAATATTGAACCCTACGGACTAAGACTGGGATTCCATTAAAGTTCATGTGTGTGTAAAGGCAGGCGTCCTAATATTACCCATATTTGGTAATATAGGGTATCATAAAATGTGTTTCAGGGATTTTCAAGGGTCCCTCTTCATCAGGGCTTGGTACTCTAGGGTGAAGTGTGTACTGGACTGGTAAATTGGAAGGAATCTTGAGGGGGCAATTAGTATGATCGCGTCACATGGTGATTAAGTGATCCTATCAATTGTATCCATCCAGTACCAAACTTTAGTGAGAGGCCCCCAACCCTGGGCCACAGACCAGTGCTAGTCCGTAGGCCTGCTGGGAGCCAGGCTGCGAGGCAGGGGGTGGACGGCGGATGAGCAAGGCTCGATCTGTATTGGTAGCCACTCACGTTACCGCCTGGGGTCCGCCTCTTGTTGGGTGGGTGGAAGAGGCTCCACTGTGGGCTGCATGTGCAGGGGATATGGATCCTTGTGGGGGTCTAGTGCCTGGTAGGCTGCAAGGGGTTGTGATGCCAAAATGACAAGCCAGTACAACCTGCAGTGCCACCCTCCCACCACCAGAGGGGAACTGCTCTCCCTCTCAGCACCACCACTCCCTTCCCTCTCTGTGGTCACTTCACTTAAACCAATGAATATATTTTAGAACCTCTAAATCTGTGTTAGTGAGAATTTGGCAGTACATAAAACCAGCCTCACAACTGCAGACCACGTGTAACCACACCAGCCCAGGAACTCCACATCCAGCATCTTCACCTCCAAGATGGTCTGAGACCAGCCACCCGGACAGCTGCTGCAACAACCGGTTTGCATAACCAAAGAATTTCTGCACAAACTGTCTCAGGGAAGCTCATCTGCATGCTCGTCATCCTCATCGGGGTCTCCACCTGACTGTAGTTCATTGTTGTAACCGACTTGAGTGGGCAAATGCTCACAATGGACGGCACCTGGCACTTTGGAGGGGTGTTCTCTTCATGGATGAATCCCGGTTTTCACTGTACAGGGCAGATGGTAGACAGCATGTACGGCGTTGTCACGGAACCTTGAACCAGACGTACAACAACAGATAAGTGAAAATAAGAAGGCTTTATTGAAAATCAAGCTGTAAAGCAGAAGTCCAAACGGATGGCGAAACCGAGGCAGAGTCCTTGCGAAGCCAGAGGTCAGGAACCAGGAGGGTAGTCAGACGAAGCCGGGATCAGGAACCAGCAGGGTAGTCAGACGAAGCCAGGATCAGGAACCAGCAGGGTAGTCAGACCAAGCCAGGATCAGGAACCAGCAGGGTAGTCAGACGAAGCCAGGATCAGGGACCAGAAGCAGCAGCAGTCTTAGAAGCATGTGAACACAGGAGGACCAAGCAAGGAACTGAAGCCACAGACCTCCTATATATATGAGCTAGGCATCCAGCTCCTCCCAGTGGGAAGGAGGAGCCGCAGGGTGGGAGGCTACAAGAAACCCAAAAACCAAGATGGCCGCCAGCACATGTCAAACGAAGGAGAACAGCAAGAAGGTAAGACCATGACAGTACCTCCCCCTCAAGGGCCCCTCCTCCGCGGAGTAAAGAACGGTTTCTGAGGGAAGCGTGCGTGGAAGGCTCGGAGCAAGGCAGGAGCATGGACATCTGCGGAGGGAACCCAGGAACGCTCCTCTGGACCATAACCACGCCAATGAACCAAAAACTGCACCCGACCGCGGACCAGGCGTGAGTCCAGGATATTGCTCACCTCATACTCCTCACGATTGCCCACTTGGACCGGACGGGGCCGAGGAACCGAGGAAGTGAAACGATTACACACCAGTGGCTTCAACAGGGAGACATGAAACACGTTGGAGATCCGCATGCCAGGAGGAAGCGCAAGGGCATAGGCTACCGGGTTTACCCTGCGAAGCACTCGGAAGGGACCAACAAAGCGAGGCGCCAGCTTGGGAGTGGGCACTCGAAGGTTGAGGTTGCGGGTGGACAACCATACACGGTCTCCGGCCTGGTAGGAAGGAGCAGGCGCTCGTCTGCGATCAGCCTGGAGTCTCTGGCGCTGCGCAGAGACCTCAAGGGACTTCTGGATCTGTACCCAAGAAGCACGTAGGACGGAAAGGTGATCCTCCACAGCCGGAATATCCTGGGGAGAGAATACCTCCGGTAACACGGCAGGTTGGAACCCATAAGTGGCCATGAAGGGAGAAGTCCCAGAGGAAGAGTTCACCGCCGTGTTCCTGGCAAACTCAGCCCAAGGCAGGAGGTCAACCCAATTGTCTTGGTGATCGGAGACATAGCAACGAAGGAATTCCTCCAAGGCCTGATTGGATCGTTCTGCGGCCCCATTGGACTGAGGGTGGTAGGCCGAGGAGAAGGAGAGATGAATCCCCAACTGGGAGCAAAAGGCGCGCCAGAACCTGGACACAAACTGACTCCCCCGATCCGACACAATCTCCTTGGGCAGACCGTGCAACCGGAAGACCTCCCTGGCAAAAATCGTGGCCAACTCCTGTGCAGAGGGTAACTTCTTGAGAGGAACACAGTGGCACATTTTGGAAAATCGATCCACAATCATGAGAATGACCGTATGGCCTCGGGATGCAGGGAGGTCCACAATGAAATCCATCCCCAGGTGTGACCATGGGCGCTCCCCGGTGGCTATGGGTTGCAGAAGACCCAACGGAAGGTGCCGAGGGGACTTACTCTGGGCACAAACGGAGCATGCCGCTACATATGCGGCGATGTCGGAACGTAGGGAAGGCCACCAGAACAGACGTGAAACAGCCCAGGACAGCTGATTCTTTCCAGGATGCCCCGCGGTCTTGGAGTTATGGTAGGTTCGCAACAACCGAGTGCGCAACTCCTCAGGCACAAAACATCTGCCGTTGGGTCTCCCAGAGGGAGCACCAGATTGAGCCGCCAAAATCTGCTCACCCAGGGGAGAGGTCAGGCTGGTGCGAATGGCGGCCAGGATCTGATTCGGAGGTATGACCGAAGTCGGAATCGACTCCTCCCTGGACAGGTCGGAGTACTGCCGTGATAAGGCATCCGCCCTGATGTTCTTGGAACCGGGTAGGTAGGAGACCACGTAATTAAAACGTGACAAGAACAGAGCCCATCTGGCCTGACGTGGTGTCAATCTCTTGGCCTCAGAAAGGTAGGTCAGATTCTTGTGGTCCGTCAGGATGAGGACCGGAACCACCGAACCCTCGAGCAAGTGCCTCCATTCTTTAAGGGCCTGCACGATAGCCAATAACTCCCTGTCACCAATCTGATAGTTGCACTCCGCGGAAGACAGTTTCCGGGAGTAAAACCCACAAGGAAGCAGAGGACCCTCTGGTGTTCTACGCTGAGACAGAAGGGCGCCTACTCCCGTCTCAGACGCGTCCACCTCGAGGACAAAGGGCAACCCAGGGTTGGGATGCGACAGAATCGGAGCCGACACAAAGGCGGACTTTAGAGCCTCAAAAGCTCGGATGGCCTCGAGCGGCCAGACCTGGGAATTACTGCCCTTCCTGGTCAGATCCGTGAGAGGCTTGGCTAGCATGGAAAAGTCCCTGATGAACTTCCGATAATAATTGGCGAAGCCCAAAAAGCGCTGCAGGGAGCGAAGACCACTGGGCTGGGGCCACTGTAAGACAGCCGAAACCTTCTCAGGATCCATGGAGAACCCCTCAGCGGAAATGATGTAACCTAAGAAGGTTACCTGGGATCGGTGAAATTCGCATTTCTCAAGCTTACCGAACAGCTTGTTCTCTCATAACCGTTGCAACACTCGTCTGACATCTAGAATGTGGGTCTCCATGGATTCAGAATATACCAAGATGTCATCCAAATAGACCACCACACACTGCTGCAACAGGTCACGGAAAACATTGTTAATGAATTCCTGAAAGACTGCGGGCGCATTGCACAACCCAAAGGGCATAACCAAGGATTCATAATGACCGGTCCTGGTGTTAAACGCGGTCTTCCACTCATCGCCCGCCTTGATCCTTACGAGGTTATATGCCGCCCTCAGGTCGAGTTTGGTAAAGACCGTGGCCCCTTTAAGGCGATCGAACAGCTCGGAAATCAAGGGAATCGGGTAAGCGTTCTTGATCGTGATGCGATTGAGACCCCTGTAATCGATGCAAGGCCTCAACTCACCGCCCTTCTTTTTCACAAAGAAAAATCCAGCCCCTGCCGGGGACGAGGATTTGCAAATGTGTCCGCGTGAAAGCGCCTCCTTCACGTACTCCTCCATGGCCTCATTCTCCGCTACCGACAGTGGATAGACCTTGCCACGAGGAGGAACGGCACCAGGTTGTAACTCGATGGCACAATCGTATGGGCGGTGCGGAGGTAGGGCAACCGCGCGCACCTTATCGAATACATCCCGGTACTCCTCGTATTCAGGAGGCAACAGAGAGTCCGAGGAAGTACACAGCAACTTGACAGGCCCATGGATGCAACTAGCCCCACACTGCGGTGACCACGAGAGGATCTCGGCCGATCTCCAATCGAAAGTCGGATTATGCTTCTGGAGCCAGGGGTACCCCAAGACCACCGAGTAGTGTGGAGACGAAATAACCTGGAAGCAGACCGACTCTCTGTGAACGGCACCAATGGCTATCCCCACTGGAAGGGTCTCATGAGTCACGTGTGGCGGCAGAAGGGGTCTGCCGTCTATCGCCTCAAGAGCCAGTGGAGAACCTCGGGCCTGCAGAGGAATGGAATTGGCGGCAGCGAACACACTATCAATGAACAAACCACCAGCACCAGAGTCCACCAACGCCTGGGTCGTCACTGAGCCCCCGACCCAGGAGAGGACAACAGTGATCAGTGGTTTGTCAACACGGGAAACCGGGGACGAGGAGACTCCACCCAAGATCTGCCCCCGACAGGATCTCAGGTGCGAGCGTTTCCCGGACGGTTCGGACATGCCAACCGAAACTGCCCACCGAGACCACAGTACATGCATCGACCCTCGCGTCTTCGGAGTACCCTCTCCCCCTCGGACAGGCGAGCAAAGCCCAGCTGCATGGGTTCACCCCCAGCCAAGTCATCCCCAGGAGGCGTGGGAGGAGAGGGAGGCACGGGTGGGACAGCAAAGGTAGGCGCCAATCTGTTAGGAGGCCTCCGCAGACTCTCCTTAAAGGAAGGTCTCTCCCTGAGTCTGGTGTCAATCAAAATCAAGAAAGAAATAAGAGACTCGAGCTCCACTGGTAGGTCCTTAGCTGCAACCTCATCCTTCAAGGCATCCGAGAGACCATGAGAGAAAGCAGCGACCAGAGCCTCATTATTCCAGCCCACCTCTGCTGCCAGGGTACGAAACTCAATGGCGTATTCAGCTACGGATCGTGAACCCTGTCTGATGGACATAAGGAGCTTCGCAGCAGAGGCAGCACGAGCCGGCACATCGTATACCCTCCGAAGAGAAGCAACAAAACCGGAAAACTCGGCAACCACCGAATTGTTGTTCTCCCATAAAGGGCTGGCCCAGGCCAAGGCCTTGTCCGAGAGCAGCGAAATTAAGAAGCCCACCTTTGATCTCTCAGTAGGAAAGGCATGTGGCAGCAACTCGAAATAAATGCCCACCTGGTTAAGGAAACCTCGGCACTGAGTTGGCTCTCCCCCAAAGCGCTGTGGAAGGGGGGCAGAACCGGTCATACCCCGAAACACCGCAGGCGCAACAACAGGTGTCGGGGTAGACTCTGGCGCAACAACCGGAGCGGCAGTAGGAGCGGGCCCAGGAGCGACAACCAACCCATCGGCAACGGGAGCGAAATGAGCCGTGCGTTCAAGCAGGGTTTGCAACGCCACGGCGAACCGACCCAACAGGTGATCCTGCTGATCAAGTCTGGCAACCAGCGTGGGTAGCGAGGATGGCCCTGTACCGTCAGAATTCATGGCTTGGTCCTAATGTCACGGAACCATGAACCAGACGTACAACAACAGATAAGTGAAAATAAGAAGGCTTTATTGAAAATCAAGCTGTAAAGCAGAAGTCCAAACGGATGGCGAAACCGAGGCAGAGTCCTTGCGAAGCCAGAGGTCAGGAACCAGGAGGGTAGTCAGACGAAGCCGGGATCAGGAACCAGCAGGGTAGTCAGACGAAGCCAGGATCAGGAACCAGCAGGGTAGTCAGACCAAGCCAGGATCAGGAACCAGCAGGGTAGTCAGACGAAGCCAGGATCAGGGACCAGCAGCAGTCTTAGAAGCATGTGAACACAGGAGGACCAAGCAAGGAACTGAAGCCACAGACCTCCTATATATATGAGCTAGGCATCCTGCTCCTCCCAGTGGGAAGGAGGAGCCGCAGGGTGGGAGGCTACAAGAAACCCAGAAACCAAGATGGCCGCCAGCACATGTCAAACGAAGGAGAACAGCAAGAAGGTAAGACCATGACAGGCGTTGTGTGGGTGAGTGGTTTGCTGATATCAGCATTGTGGATGGAGTGGCCCATGGTGGCGGTGGGGTTATGGTACGGGCAGACGTACGTTATGGATGGAGTGGCCCATGGTGCCGGTGGGGTTATGGTACAGGCAGGCGTAGGCTGTGGATGGAGTCGCCCATGGTGGCGGTGGGGTTATGGTATGGGCAAGCGTATGCTGTGGATGGAGTCGCCCATGGTGGCGGTGGGGTTATGGTATGGGCAGGCGTATGTTGTGGATGGAGTGGCCCATGGTGGCAGTGGGGTTATGGTATGGGCAGGTGTATGTTATGGATGGAGTCACCCATGGTGGCGGTGGGGTTATGGTATGGGCAGGTGTATGTTATGGATGGAGTGGCCCATGGTGCCGGTGGGGTTATGGTATGGGCAGGCGTACGCTGTGGATGGAGTCACCCATGGTGGCGGTGGGGTTATGGTATGGGCAGGTGTATGTTATGGATGGAGTGGCCCATGGTGCCGGTGGGGTTATGGTACGGGCATGCGTACGTTATGGATGGAGTGGCCCGTGGTGCCTGTGGGGTTATGGTACAGGCAGGGGTACGCTGTGGATGGAGTCGCCCAAGGTGGCGGTGGGGTTATGGTATCGGCAGGCATATGTTATGGACAAGGAACACAGGTGCATTTTATTGATGGCATATGAATGCACAGAGATACCATGACGAGATCCTGAGTCCCATTGTTATGCCATTCGTCCACGACCATCACCTCATGCTAATGCACGGCCCCATGTTGCAAGGATCTGAACACAATTCCTGGAAGCTGAAAACATCCCAGTTCTTGCATGGCCAGCATACTCACCGGACATGTCACCCATTGGGCATGTTTGGGATGCTCTGGATCGGCGTATACGGCAGCGTGTTCCAGGTCCTGCCAATATCCAGCAACTTTGCACAGCCATTGAAGAGGAGTGGACCAACATTCCACAGGCCACAATCACCAACCTGATCAACTCTATGCCAAGGAGGCAAATGCTGGTTACAACAGATACTAACTGGTTTTTGGACCCCCCCCAGATCCCCTAATACAGTAAAACTGCACATTTTAGAGTGGCCTTTTATTGTGGCCAGCCTAAGGCACACCTGTGCAATAATCATGCTGTCTAATCAGCATCTTGATATGCCACACTTGTGAGGTGGATGGATTATCTCGGCAAAGGAGAAGTGATCACTAACACAGATTTACACAGATTTGTAAACAATATTTGAGAGAATTCGGCTTTTTGTGTACATAGAAAAAGTCTGAGATCTTTGAGTTCAGCTCATGAAAAATGGGGGCAAAAACAAGTGTTGCAAATAGAGCCCATTCACACTAGCACGACTTGTGAGGCGACTTGTGTTGCCCCAGGTCGCCCCAGGTCGCTTGACATAACAAAAGCAATGTTAATCAATCAGTGTCGTCTTAATTGGCACTACTGAAGGCGCTCCGACTTCAGAAAAGGGTCCTGTACTACTTTGAGGCAACCTGTGATCCGACTTGTCCCATAGACTTCAATGGGAGTCGCCTCCTTATCTTAATTGAAGCGACTTGTTATCAGACTTTCCAGGAAGAAGAAAGAGATTAGCCAGGCATTCCCCACATTGCAGCCATGCCTATTTGGTGTATGTATATATATATATATATATATATATATATATATATATATATATATATATATATATATATGTAATGGTATATATATATTCCATTATCTCTGCTTGGTCTGTGTGAGTGGCACTGGTGGACACAGATAAGTGGCACTGGTGGACACTGATTCATGGCACTGATACGTGGCACTGGTGGACACTGATTCGTGGCACTGATATGTGGCACTGGTGGACACTGATTCATGGCACTGATACGTGGCACTGATACGTGGCACTGATACGTGGCACTGGTGGACACTGATTCGTGGCACTGATATGTGGCACTGGTGGACACTGATTCGTGGCACAGGTGGGCAGTGGCACTGGTGGACACATATGTGGCACTGGTGGGCAGTGGCACTGGTGGACACTTATACGTGGCACTGGTGGGCAGTGGCACTGGTGTACACATACGTGGCACTGGTGGGCAGTGGCACTGGTGGACACTGATACGTGGCACTGGTGGGCAATGAGGAAATGAGTAAAAAAAAAACAGAAAAGGGGAATTAGGTCACAACACATCATATTCTGATCGGCCAAACACAAAGTCATCTGTCATATAAGCCGCAAGTCGGGCTGAAGTCGCGGTAAAGTCGCAGTAAAGTCGTGGTAAAGTCGCGGTAAAATCGCGGCAAAGTCGCGGTCAAATCGAGGTAAAAAGTCGCTCCGACATGGGGCGACTTATGGTCGCGGCAGTGTGAACCGGCTCTCATAATTTTGTTCAGTATAGATTTGGTGCCTCAGGCAAGTCCATGTCACCTGCCAGCAGGGGGCACCATAAACCTGTCTAAGAGAAGCAAATTTTAGCTATAGAAGAGTTGGAGTATCCAAGACATAAAGTTATGTGCTGAGTTCAGCACACTAAAGATCACATTTGAGTGGACCGACCCTTTTTTATATCTCTTCCGCTTAACCCAAAAAAGCTCTGGAATGCCCATGTAATAATAGGAAACTGTAAAGTGGAATTTTAACAAGATACAATGTATTCTTCTTCTTCTGCTCTCTGTGGATTCATCTCGCACATGGATACAGGCCACCAGCACACACTGTGCTATCACCAGGGTTCAATTCAAGTTCCAAGTTCTGACTTGATATCTCCTTGAGCATTGTTCGGAGAAAGCAGCCAAAAAAACGCCACGGAGATTGTTACGAGTGTTAATGTGTCAGTGAATCCGCGCAGAAGACGCAGCGGGAGCTCCAAAGATTCATAAAATATTTTATTTTTATGTGCGCATTGCTGGTCTGAATTGCTGTGTTGGGAACATGAATGGCACTTAGAGGAGAAAAAACTCCTTCCTCTTTCTGATAATATTCCTCTTTGGGATTTCCGATTCATATTTAAAGCAAAACATTTTTTGGGGGGGGGATAGTATGAAGGTGGCTTTTAGCCTATCTTGAGTGCCCCCCATTATTGCCCTCCGGATTGTTTATCCCTTTCATGACCAGGTAAATTTTTTTCGATACAGCACTGCGCAATTTTAACTGACAATTGCGCAGTCGTGCAATGCTGTACCCAAATAAAGGTTGTGTCCTTTTTTCTCACAAATAGAGCTTTCTTTTGGTGGCATTTGATCACCTCTGCAGTTTTTTTTTTTTTTGCGCTATTAAACAAAAATTTTAAAATGTAAAATAATATATATTTTTTTACTTTCTGCTATAAAACATATCCAATATAAAAAAAAGAACAAAACAAATTACCCCAGGCTATCTGTATACTGCCCCAGCCTGTCCATATACTGCCCTAGCCTGTCTTTTTACTACCCTAGTCTGTCTGTATACTGCCCCAGTCTGTCTGTATACTGCCCCAGTCTGTATACTGCCCCAGTCTGTCTGTATACTGCCCCAGTCTGTCTGTATACTGCCCCAGTCTGTATACTGCCCCAGTCTGTCTGTATACTGCCCCAGTCTGTATACTGCCCCAGTCTGTCTGTATACTGCCCTAGCCTGTCTGTATACTGCCCCAGTCTGTATACTGCCCCAGTCTGTATACTGCCCCAGTCTGTCTGTATACTGCCCTAGCCTGTCTGTTTACTACCCTAGTCTGTCTGTTTACTACCCTAGTCTGTCTGTATACTGCCCAGTCTGTCTGTATACTGCCCCAGTCTGTATACTGCCCCAGTCTGTCTGTATACTGCCCCAGTCTGTATACTGCCCCAGTCTGTATACTGCCCCAGTCTGTCTGTATACTGCCCCCGTCTGTATACTGCCCCCGTCTGTATACTGCCCCAGTCTGTCTGTATACTGCCCAGTCTGTATACTGCCCTAGCCTGTCTGTTTACTACCCTAGTCTGTCTGTATACTGCCCCAGTCTGTCTGTTTACTGCCCCAGTCTGTCTGTTTACTGCCCCAGTCTGTCTGTATACTGCCCCAGTCTGTCTGTATACTGCCCTAGTCTGTATACTGCCCCAGTCTGTCTGTATACTGCCCCAGTCTGTATACTGCCCCAGTCTGTCTGTATACTGCCCCAGTCTGTCTGTATACTGCCCCAGTCTGTATACTGCCCCAGTCTGTCTGTATACTGCCCCAGTCTGTCTGTATACTGCCCCAGTCTGTATACTGCCCTAGCCTGTCTGTTTACTACCCTAGTCTGTCTGTATACTGCCCAGTCTGTCTGTATACTGCCCCAGTCTGTCTGTAGACTTTCCCAGTCTGTATACTGCCCCAGTCTGTCTGTATACTGCCCCAGTCTGTCTGTATACTGCCCCAGTCTGTCTGTATATTGGAGCTGGTTCACATATGTCCGGGGTGGCCATGGTCCATTTTTTAAAAAGAGTCCTGTGTTTTTTTTAGTTCAGGTGCGATTTTCAAGTAAAAATCCACACCTGAATTGCACCTAAACAAAATTGCACCGGACACCTTTTAACCACATACTGCCTGCCCACCGTCAAATGACGGCGGAGCGGTGCAGCTATTGTTCTGGGACGTCGTCATATGGGGCGCGCAGTGCGGTGATCGTGGCCGCTCCGTGTTGCTAGGACACGGCGCAACCCCGATCTCGGTAAAGAGCCAATGACATGGCTCTTTACCCATGTGATCGGCTGTGTCCAATCACAGCCGGTCACATGTTAATGAGGCAGTACCATTTATCGGCTCTCCTCGCCTCACACTGTCAGAGTGTGTGGCGAGGAGAGCTGATTAGTGGCTCCTCTCACAGGGGAGACTAGGACAGGTAATCAGGACACTGATCATCAGTGCCCTGATTACAGAAACGTGAAAAACAGTGCCCATCATCAGTGCCCACAATCAGTGCCCATAGTGCTGTCAGTCAGTGCCCATCAGTGCATGCTCATCAGTGCCGCCTCTCTGTGCCACCTCTCAGGGCCCATCAGTGCCACTGTTCAGTGCCCATCAGTGCGGCATTGTAAGATTCTAGTACCTCCGGTACCCTTAATCACCACTTTCTCTGTAATGCGTCCCACCTTTCTCTTCAGGTGGTACGCATATACCTTTAAGAACGATGATGTCACTGCTGAGCGCCGCAGAGCGGCTATTTCAACCGCCGGCGGTCTCACTCACATTGTTCGTTCAACCTGCCTTGTTATCCACATGCTTTCAAGCCTGTCTCTCGATCGGAACCTCCAGCTATTCCCTTTACCTGGAGCAGACCGGAACCTCGCTACTGATCCATGTATCTCGCTACTGGATCATTCCTTATCTACTGGACCTCTCTAAACTACTAACATTACAAGTGATAAGTACCCCGCAGGGGAACCCTCCATAACCTTATTGCACTATCTACCTATGCACATTAAGGACTGTTACTACCTATCCATACTATCCTATCATCTGCACTGTTACATAGATTGCTAGCTCTTGAGCCTACTACCATCTATCATCTGCACTGCTGCATAGATAGCTAGCTCTCCTGTCTAGTACTATCTATCCTTGCACTGGGTTAGTCTATCCTGTATTTGTCATCTGCTGTCCTCACCACCTGTTAGCATACTCGATACTAACCTATCTGCATTCCTAAATACCATCTTGAACTCTCCTGTACAAACCTATCAAGTGCTTACCATCCTTGTCACTGTTCACACCTGTCCCTTCAGCACATCACCTTCATACTATCATATACATCCTATCACTCCAGGAACATCTCATTGAGTGTGTATATATCTGTATGTTGAAGCTGACAGGCCCACGGTGATGAGTCCTGGAGAGTTGGATCTGGTATTCAACACATCTCTACATGACTACTGAGTGGAGATTTTGCAGCTGCAAATCCAGCCTATACTAAAAATGCAGGAGCGTTACAGGCATAATGGCACCTCTTCATAAGTGCGGCATATTGGTACCTCCTCATCAGTGCCACCTCATCAGTGCCCATCAGTGCAGCCTATCAATGCCCATGAGTGCTGCCTCATCAGCGCACATCAGTGAAGGAGAAAAAATTATTTATTTTCAAAATTTATTCAGAAAATGAGAAAAGCTTTTTTTTTTTTTTTTTTTTTTTTTTTAATTTTCTGTCTTTTTTCTTTTTTCTTTTTGTAAGAAATAAAAAACCCAGCAGCAATTAAATACCACCAAAAAAAAGCTCTATTTGTGTGAATAAAATTATAAAAATGTTATATGGGTACAGTGTAGCATTACCGCGCAATTGTCATTTAAAGTGTGACAGCGCTGAAAGCTGAAAGTTGGCCTGGGCAGGAAGGGGGTGAAAGTGCCCAGTATTGAAGTGCTTAAAAACCACACTGAAACCGCAGCCGAATATATTTGAACCAAGCTTATAGGGGGATGTGCAATCAAATTGTATAGGGTATGGCCAGCTTTAGAGCATCTGTGAAGTTTTTTTTTTTTTGCTCTCCATTCCCCCATTGAATAGATTTGTCCTTCTATTTGTAATGGGGGCCTTTGTCGCTGAGAAAGAAAGCATGCACAAACGCTACCTATCTATACAATAGGAATATGCTAAAAGTGACTTAGCTCAGGTTAAAGCAGCTTCATGATCTCTGTAGGCAACCAAGGCTCCAGGCTTATACTACAAGTGAATGCAAGAAATCGGGCGCTAACGTAATTTTCAGGTAAAGTTTTTTCTTTGGCCCTGTGAAGTTTCCACTGGCATAGATCTTCCTTCTTGTTATATCATCATGAGCCCTCTTGTCACCTTTTGCTTTTTTTTTTTTGTAAAGTTTATGTAGAGATTGCCACAAAGTCATCCTTTTCTGCCTTAGGTTGTATGGGCAAACATTTCCCAACTCAACCTCTAGATGACACTGTTGTATCATACATGCCATAGGTCATATATGTCAAAAGGTCAGGCTATTGTTGACCTTGGTTACCTGAATGCATTGTATAACCAGAATTCCTGTAAAAACAATGAAAGCATCTGACACTTGCCCAACATACAACAATGGTATCCATGCTCCCATTGTATTAGAGGACAGCTTGTGCAAATGTTTCCAACAGCAAGGTGTACCTAATAAAGTGGCTGGTGAGTCTATATACAGTATCTGACAAAAGTGAGTACACCCCTCACATTTTTGTAAATATTTTATTCTATCTTTTCATGTGACAGCACTGAAGAAATTACACTTTGCTACAATGTAAAGTAGTGAGTATACAGCTTGTATAACAGTGTAAATTTGCTGTCCCCTCAAAATAACTCAACACACAGCCATTAACATTCTCAGCTCCAAAAGCTTTCACCCCCTTAACCACTTAAGCCCCGGAAGATTTTACCCGCTTCCTGACCAGGGGGTATTTTGCGATTCGGCACTGCGTGACTTTAACGGACAATCGCGCGGTCATGCGATGCTTTACCCAAACAAATTTAATGTCCTTTTTTTCCCACAAACAGAGCTTTCTTTTGGTGGTATTTGATCACCTGTGCGATTTTTTGATCATGCGCTATAAACAAAAAAAGAGTGTAAATTTTGCAAAAATAACAATATTTTTCACAATTTCTATATGAAATTCCCCCCCAAAAAAATGTAAAAATCAAAATTTTTTTACATTTTTGGCCAATTTGTTTTATGCTACCTATGTTTGTTAAAAAAAAATAAGCGAATTTTGATTGGTTTGCGCAAAAGTTATTGCGTTTACTAACTAAGGGAAAGATTTTTGTCATTTTTGTTGTTTTTGTTTTAACGCGTAATGGCGGCGATCTGCGATTTTTTTTGCGGTACTGCGACATTGCGCTGGACAGATCGGACCCTTGACTGAAATTTTTGACACTTTTGGGGGTACCAGTGACATTACTACAGTAATCAGTGCTATACATATGCACTGTTACTGTAAAAATGACACTGGGAGGGAAGGGGTTAACTTTATTGGAGAGGGAGGGGTTAAGTGTGTCCCTAGGGGCGTGCTTCTAACTGTCATTGGATGTGGCTAGTGCTGTAATAGCACAGATCAATGGTCCTACATAGCAGGACCGAGTCATCTGTGTTTTTACACAGGGGAGAATGACAGGTGGCTTTGTTTACACTAGCCGCCTGCCTTTCTCCCTCTCTGCCCGACGATCGCGAGTGACCGGCGGACATCGGGTCCGCCGGTCACACGCGTGGGCTTCCTCTGGTACGAGCGGGGGTGGGAGCACGCCTCCGGCGGCTCGCGCTCGCCCCCTATTGGCTCCCAGGCTAGTGACGTACCGGTACGTCACTTTGCTTGGGAGGGGCTGACCGCCACCGTATATAGTCGGGCGGCGGACGGCAAGTGGTTAATGACCAGGCCATTTTTTGCGATTCGGCACTGCGCTACTTTAACGAAAAATTGCGCGGTCGTGTGACGCTGTATCCAAATAAAATTGATGTCCTTTTTTGTCACAAATAGAGCTTTCTTTTGGTGGTATTTGATCACCTCTGGGGTTTTTAGATTTTGCGCTATGAACAAAAAAAGAGCGACAATTTTGAAGACGACACAATATTTTTTACTTTCTGCTATAAAACATTCCCAATAAAAAAATGTAGAAAATCTAATTTTTTTATCAGTTTAGGCCAATTTGTATTCTGCTACATATTTACGGTAAAAAAAATCCCAAAAAGCATATTTTAATTGGTTTGCGCAAAAGTTATAGCGTTTACAAACTACAGGATAGATTTTTGGACTTTTTTTTTTGTTTTGTTTCTGTTAGTAATGGCGGCAATCAGCGATTTTTAGGGGGACTACGACATTGCGGTGGACAGATGAGACCCCTAACTGACATTTTTGACACTTTTTGGGGACCAGTGTAACTAATACAGTAATCAGTGCTAAATAATATGCACTGTTACTGTATAAATGGCACTGGCAGGGAAGGGGTTAACGCTGGGGGGTTATGTATGCCTAACAATGCTTACTCACTGTGTAGGGGAAGGGCTCTGTGACAGGCACAGGGAGATTGGGGTTGTAGCTTAGCTGAAACTGCTGATCTCTCCCTGCCTGTGTGACAGAAGACTCGCCTGCTTTGTTTACATAAGCAGCCGGGTCTTCTGTCAGTTTCTCTGGCGATTGTGGGAGGCCGGTGGCAATCGCACACAGACACAGTGGGAGCGAGGCTCCAGCGGCATGATATACGTGATATTGCGCAGCCGAGCCGCCCTGCTGCAGTATATTTGCGTGGGACGGCCAGCAAGCGGTTAATGTCTAAACCGCTGGCAACAAAAGTGAGTACACCCCTGAGTGAAAATGTCCAAATGAGACCCAAAGTGTCAATATTTTGTGTGGCCACCATTATTTTCCAGCACTGCATTAACCCTCTTGGGCATGGAGTTCACCAGAGCTTCACAGGTTGTCACTGGAGTCCTCTTCCCCTCCTCCATGATGACATCACAGAGCTGGTGGATGTTAGAGACCTTGCGCTCCTCCACCTTCTGTTTGAGGATGCCCCACAGATGCTCAATAGGGTTTAGTTCTGGAGACATGCTTGGCCAGTCCATCACCTTTACCCTCAGCTTCTTTAGCAAGGCAGTGGTCTTCTTGGAGGTGTGTTTGGGGTCGTTATGTTGGAATACTGCCCTGCGGCCCAGTTTCTGAAGGGAGGGGATCATGCTCTGCTTCAGTATGTCACAGTACATGTTGGCATTCATGGTTCCCTCAATGAACTGTAACTCCCCAGTGCCAGCAGCACTCATGCATCCCCAGACCATGACACTCCCACCACCATGCTTGACTGTAGGCAAGACACACTTATCTTTGTACTCCTCACCTGGTTGCCGCCACACACGCCTGACACCATCTGAACCAAATAAGTTTATCTTGGTCTCATCAGACCACAGGAGATGGTTCCAGTAATCCATGTCCTTAGTCTGCTTGCCTTCAGTAAACTTTTTTCAGGCTTTCTTGTGCATCATCTTTAGAAGAGGCTTCCTTCTGGGATGACAGCCATGTAGACCAATTTGATGCAGTGTGCTGTGTATGGTCTGAGCACTAACAGGCTTACCCCCCCACCACTTCAACCTCTGCACCAATGCTGGCAGCTCTCATACGTCTATTTCCCAAAGACAACCTCTGGATATGACGCTGAGCACGTGCACTCAACTTCTTTGGTTGATCATGGCGAGGCCTGTTCTGAGTGGAACCTGTCCTATTAAACCGCTTTATGGTCTTGGTCACCATGCTGCAGCTCAGTTTCAGGGTCTTGGCAATCTTCTTATAGCCTAGGCCATCTTTATGTAGAGCAACAATTATTTTTTTCAGATCCTCAGAGAGTTCTTTGTCATGAGGTGCCATGTTGAACTTCCAGTGACCAGTATGAGAGAGTGAGAGCGATAACACCAAATTTATTACACCTGCTCCCCATTCACACCTGAGACCTTGTAACACTAACGAGTCACATGACACCGGGGAGGGAAAACGGCTAATTGGGCATTTTTGGACATTTTCACTTAGGGGTGTACTCACTTTTGTTGCCAGCAGTTTATTCCAACATAATAACGACCCCAAACACACCTCCAAGACGACCACTGCCATGCTAAAGAAGCTGGGGCTGCATGAGTGCTGCCGGCACTGAAGGAACCATGAATGCCAACATGTACTGTGACATACTGAAGCAGAGCATGATCCCCTCCCTTCAGAGACTGGGCCGCAGGGCAGTATTCCAACATGACGACCCCAAACATCACCAAGATGACCACTGCCTTGCTAAAGAAGCTGAGGGTAAAGGTGATGGACTGGCCAAGCATGTCTCCAGACCTAAACCCTACTGAACATCTGTGGGGCATCCTCAAATGGAAGGTAGAGGAGCGCAAGGTCTCTAACATCCACCAGCTCCGTGATGTCATCATGGAGGAGTGGAAGAGGACTCCAGTGGCAACCTGTGAAGCTCTGGTGAACTCCATGCCCAAGAGGGTTAAGGCAGTGCTGGAAAATAATGGTGGCCACACAAAATATTCTCACTTTGGGCCCAATTTGGACATTCTCACTTAGGGGTGTACTCACATTTGTTGCCAGCGGTTTAGACATTAATGGCTGTGTGTTGAGGTATTTTGAGGGGACAGCAAATTTACACTGTTATACAAGCTGTACACTCACTACTTTACATTGTAGCAAAGTGTCATTTCTTCAGTGTTGTCACATGAAAAGATAGAATAAAATATTTACAAAAATGTGAGGAGTGTACTTACTTTTGTGAGATTCTGTATATATATATATATATGTTGTGTATATTTACACATACGGATACACATCAAACACAACACCCCTTTCGAGAAAAAACATCTTCAAATGCACTATTTGAGAGTCTGCTGTTCTCTGCAGAAGGAGCTGTTTTTTCTTTCCTTCTAGGGCACGCCGAAAGCCCTGCTCAACCTAGCTCTTAAAAAAAAGTATAAAACATATTTATTATGCCACCTGATAGTTGCGCTGCCAGACAGATAATAGAATCATTATTTGGAACTCTTGGAGCTCTCCTACAATGTTGCCAAGCGTTCCAGCGATTGTGAAATATTATCTCCCGTGAAAAGACATGGAAGGAAACGCGGAGACAACTTGGCTGATGGCTCACACGGTGCTTTATCTTCTGTAAATGAGTCACATGTAATAATTACCCAGGTTTCAGGCTTCACTAGGTCCATGTCAGCTAATTAATTAATTATACATCTGCTCTGGGCTGCTTGGATTCAGCAGAACAGGATGTGTGTCTTTTAGCTGAATGAACGAATACAGAGGAGCCTTTGTTACATAGGAGGCTACTGTATGCTAATAAACCGATCGCTTTCCATGAATGTACAGGTTTGCATTTTTTTTTTTTTTTATTGTTATTTTAATCAAGGGGATGTCTGCTGTGCAATAAAGTTACCCAAAGCTGTTGCTGCCAAGAAGTAAGGCTACCAACATTATCTCATGTGAGGCCCTCTGGTGGAGGTAGGATGTATTGCATGTCGAATTGAGCGCTACAGACAGGTCAGCGGCAGCGCAGGGAGAATACGCCTCTAAAGAGACCCAGTCACTAACCAACTAAGAGGAAAAAAGAACAGAAAAAATAAAATATTTTAAAATGTCTACTTTTAGTGTTCTTTTAACCACTTAAGGACCAGAAGGTCTTACCCGTTAATGACCAGGCCATTTTTTGCGATTTGGCACTGCATTACTTTAACCTCCCTGGCGGTATTCCCGAGTGTGGCTCGGGGTGGGATTTCACTGCCATAAGCGGTAACCCCGAGCCACACTCGGGGTGCCGCCAGGGAGCATCGATGGATCCTTGTAGTGGTTACTTACCTTGTCGCTGGGATCCAGCGATGTGTCCCTTCGGCATACGGCGGTCGGATCTTGCGCCCGATGCGGTAGAACCCCCGGCTTCCGTCTCCTGCGACGTGACGCTCACAGGGGGGTGGAACCGGAGGCAAATTTGAAAATCACAAGCACACTGATTTCATTGCAAAATAAAATAAACTGATATTAGTTTGCCCCCCAGTGCCCTTTCCTGCAGTTTTACTGTACTTTATATATATATATATATATATATATATACACAGTATTTATATATATATATATATTATATATATATATATATATATATATATATATATATATATATATATATATATATATATATATATGTATACGTGTATATATATATATATATATATATATATATATATATATATATATATATATACACATACTCTTTAACTTATTTATAGTTATTTAGTTATTTATTATATTATAAATTTTGATTTTGTGTTTCAAACTTTATCATACCCGAGATGTTATAAAGAAGAACGCACAGTAAAAAAAAAAAATCATATGTAAATAGTTGGTTTGGGCTGCTCATTCTTAAGAATTACATGCAAAATAATTGTACCGCTTTCAGCACCTAAAATCGGAAAGAATCATACCGCCAGGGAGGTTAATGGACAGTTGCGCGGTCGTGCGACTCTGTACCCAAATAAAATAGATTTTTCCTTTTTCCCCACAAATAGAGCTTTCTTTTGGTGGTATTTAATCACCTCTTCAATTGTTATTTTTTGTGCAATAACCAAAAAAAAAATAGCGACAATTCTGAAAAAAAAACAATATTTTTCAATATTGACAAACTGGGAAAGGGACGTTACGATACCAAGGGGAGGTAATGGAGAATTTAGATGCAAATATATAAAAACTATAATCTTTATTATTAAACGTATAGAAATAATAAAATAATAATAATAATAAAAAAATAAAAAAAAACACAGTATATTGTACTGATATCACAGATTTTCAAGTACAAAAGTACTGTAGGTACAGCAAGTATTAAAAAAATGCACACAATACAATACAGAAAACATTCACAAGAAAGAATTTTGTACTTTACACAACAGTGCTCATATATGACAAGATATATGGACTTCAAACCCGTACGCGTTTCGACCGAAGGTCTTCTTCTGGGGGTACACTTGTCCAGAGTTTTAACCCATATCTGCGTATATGATAAACAAAGAAATATAGATAATATACATAAAGATAATAATAACAGTACAAAAAAAAAAACAAATGCGAGGGTATAGGGAACCCTCCCAAAGATATAGTCATGAATTATGTATTTATGTATGTAGTGGAACAGAGCATTTTTTTCTTTTTTTTTCTTAACAATATTTTTCACTTTCTGCTATGTAACATTCCCTAAAAAAAAAAAAAAATTAAAAAATCTCATTTTTTTTCATCATTTTAGGTCAATTTGTATTCTGCTACATATTTTTGGTAAATTCCAATAAGTGTATATTGATTGGTTTGCACAAAAGTTATCGGGTCTACAAACTAGGGGAAAGATTTATATCATTTTTATTTATTTATTTATTTTTACTGGTAATGGCGGCGATCTGCGATTTTTAGCGGGACTGCGACATTGCGGTGGACAGATCGGACCCCTAACTGACATTTTTTACACTTTTGGGGGGGGGGGGGCAGTGACATTACTAAAGTGATCAGTGCTAATATGCACTGTTACTGTAATAACCCCATAACTCTCTTGTATTTGGATACATAAGGATTAAGCACCATGGAAGCTCTGCAGCACTCTCTTGTATTTGAACAATGAACCCTCAATTTTCTAACAACATAAAGGACACAGATCTTTAACCGCCAAGGCGAGAGGGGCACCGACCTGCAACAAAAGAGGCACAAGCCATTGATCAACAATTAAAGAAGAACATACCACTGACTGCCAGTAAAGGGTCACAGACCACTGACCACCAATAAAGACAGCATTTACCAATATCTACCAATGACAGGGTCACAGATCGCTGACCACCAACGAAAGAAGCACAGACCTACAATAAAGGTCGCTTTTTGTGATATTTTTTGAGTACAAGGGCTGCGGCACGTATACAGTATACAGTACAACCTGGAAAGTATTCACAGCGCTTCACTTTTTCCACATTTTATTATGTCACAGCCTTATTCCAGAATGAATTAAATTCATTATTTCTCTCAAATCAAAATTCTACAAACAATACCCTATAATGACAACGGGGGAAGACGTTTGTTTGAAATATTTACAAAAGTATTCACAGCCTTTGCCATGCCACTCACAATTGAGCCCAGGTGCATCCTGTTTCCACTGATCATCTCTGAGACGTTTCTACAACTTGATTGGAGCCCACCTGTGGTAAATTCAGTTGATTGGACCTAATTTGGAAAGGCACACAACTGTCTATATAAGGCCCCAGAGTTATCAGTGCATGTCAGAGCACAAACCAAGCCATGAAGTCCAAGGATTTGCCGGCAGACCTCCGAGACAGGATTGTATGGAGGCACAGATCTGGGGAAGGGTACAGAAAAATCTCTGCATCATTGAAGGTCCCATTGAGCACAGTGGCCTCCATCATCCGTAAATGGAAGAAGTTTGGAACCACCAGGACTCTTCCTAGAGTGGACTGCCGGCCAAACTGAGCGATTGGAGGAGAAGGGCCTTAGTCAGGGAGGTGACCAAGAATCCGATGGTCACTCTGACAGAGCTCCAGCATCTCCGTGGAGAGGAGAACCTTCCAGAAAAAAAACCATTTCTGCGGCACTTCATTAATCAGGCCTGTATGGTGTAGTGGCCAGACAGAAGCCAATCCTCAGTAAAAGGCCCATGACAGCCCACCTAGAGTTTGCCAGAAGCCACCTGAAGGACTCTCAGAAAATGAGAAACAAAATCCCCTGGTCTGATGAAACAAAGATTGAACTCTTTGGCCTGAATGGCAAGCGTCATGTCTGGAGGAAAACAGGCACTGCCCATCATCTGGCCAAAACCCTCCCCACAGTGAAACATGGTGGTGGCAGCATAATGCTGTGAGGATATTTTTCAGCGGCAGGCAATGGGAGACTAGTCAGGTTCGAATGAAAGATGAATGCAGCAATATACCGAGACATCCTTGATTAAAAGCTGTTCCAGAGCACTCTGGACCTCATATTCGGGCAAAGGTTCATCATCCAACAGGAAAACAACCCTAAGCATACAGCCAAGATAACAAAGGAGTAGCTGCGGGACAACTCTGTGAATGTCCTTGGGTGACCCAGCCAGAGCCCGGACTTGAACCCGATCGAACATCTCTGGAGAGATCTGAAAATGGCTGTGCACCGACGCTCCCCATCCAACCTGATGGAGCTTGAGAGGTGATGCAAAGTAGAATGGGATAAACTGCCCCAAAATAGGTGTGCCAAGCTTGTAGCACCATACTCAAAAATACTTGAGGCTGTAATTGGTGCCAAAGGTGCTTCAACAAAGTATTGAGCAAAGGCTGTGAATACTTATGTACACGGGATTTTTAAAATTTTTTAATACATTTGCAGATATGTTAGATTTCAAACAAACTTTTTTCACATTGTCATTATGGGGGATTGTTTGTAGAATTTTGAGGAAAATAATGAACTTAATCCATTTTGGAATAAGGCTGTAACATAACAAAATGTGTAAAAAGTGAAGTGCTGTGAAAATTTTCAGATGCACTGTATAGCAAGTAGGTAAAGGCCTATGGCCATGCCTCCCTCCCCACCTCTCCTTCCACCTCTCTATTTTTCTCTCCCCCTTCCAACGTAGGGGTCTCCAAACCTACCTGTCAGAAGCACAAGTGATGGTCTAAGCATGAAAAGATATTTACTATAGTTTGGCCAACATCTTGTGTACATGCTTAACCTGAAAGTAGAGTTGGACACAGGTACTTAGCATTGCTCCTAACAACTCGTTGTCCTCTTCCCAATGACCAGTCATCTAGCATCAATAGAGGCTGTTAATTGCTGTGCATTGAGAGTTGTCAAAGACATATAGCTCTGGGATCCTCCCTGGCTTTTAGCAGAAAGAATAATAACTGATCTGCTGGCCAGTCAAGCCACATTTTCATGAAAAACATCAGAGGGGGATTGGGCTGGTGATCAGGGGACATAATACATGTTGGGCTGGTGGCTGGTAGATTTACAGTTTTTTAAGGTAGCACATAGAGGTCAAGCACCATTTATTTATGTATCAGGAGCAAAAAAAACAAAAGTGATGAGAGTGCCCCAAATGTTTAACAAGTTCAGAATATATTTACTAATCTGCAATGGAAATCACATTGGTAGCCAGCATGGTTCAGGGGTTTATTGGCCTTCCTTCTTCAGGGCTTGTGGTGGAAAAAGAAGATTAGGTAGGGATTCCAGGAGTACAATTGAAAGCCTCAACAAGGATTCTGTGAGTACCATTCAAAGCCTCAATAGGGATTCTGTGAGCACCATTGAAAGCCTCAACAGGGATTCTACGAGTACCATTCAAAGCTTCATTTGAAGTTCTGGCAGTGTTTCTGTGGGTACCATTCAAAGCCTCAACAAGGATTCTGGAAGTACCCTTGGAGGTCCTGGTATGGATTTTGAGAGTGAGAGTGCCATATCATTACCACAGTTCAGCGCACAATCTAATCTTCTTTTGCCATTGCATGCCCATTGGAAGTCCTAGGGAGGATTCTATGAGTACCATTGGAAGTTCTGGCAGAGTTTCTGTGAGTACCGTTGAAAGCCTCAACAAGGATTCTGTGAGTACCATTCAAAGCCTCAATAGGGATTCTGTGAGTATCATTGAAAGGCTCAACAGGGATTCTACGAGTACCATTCAAAGCCTCAATAGGGATTCTGCAAATACCATTGATAGTCCTGGCATAGATTTTGCAAGTAACAATGAAAGACTCAACAAGGATTCTGCGAGTATCATTGGAAATCCTGTCAGAAATTTTGCAAGTACCATTGGAAGACCTGGAGAGAAATATTTGAGTACCATTGTAGGTTCTGGCAGGGTTTCTGTGGGTACCATTCAAAGTCTCAACAAGGATTCTGGAAGTGCCATTGGAGGTCCTGGTATGGATTCTGAGAGCGAGAGTGCCATATCAACAACTCAGTTCAGCACACAATATAATTTTCTTTTGCCATTGCAAGCCCTGATGAAGGGGGACTGATGAGCTCCTGAAATGCACTGGATACTTTTGTGACCTAAGCATCGGCGGTGCAGCCACCTGTTGAACACTTTGGCACCAGTACTGTGGTGGTCTTTGTCATAATGGCCTTTTACAGAGCTTCATTAATTCAAATACCCTGTACTACTCTTTAAATTAAGGTCAATTTGAGTAGATGTAGCACCCTTTAGTGTAGAGTGCTCGTAAGTGTACAAAGGTTTTTGTAGTGTAGGTAAATTTAGGCTTAGCTGATAGCCAAGCCTGTGTTTAAATCTGGGTGAGAGGTCCAGGGAGGCTGAATGACCCATCAGGCAGCACCTCTGGTACCTTCCCATACTTTCTGGAACTTTGGAGACACTTCCAGAAGAATGGGAGGCAGGTTAGGAGGTGCTGCCTGGAGTATTGATTAGGGCCCCAGCCAATCCCTGTTCAAATGGTCTGGCAGGGGGAGGGCACCTACTAAATACTCTGAGTAAGGCCAGCAGGGGTAGAGTGGTTTGGTGGAAGCTGAAGATGAAGTTCTGAGGAGGCTGTCAGAGGCCCTTGAGGGTAGCCCCCTAGTCTAGGAGGGGGGACGACCTCTGGACTGGAGCTCAGGGGCTGGGGGGATCCTGTTATATTCTCTGTGGTGTGAGAGACAAGAGACTCTGGTCTGGAACAATGGATGTTTATTCAGTACTCACTGTACAAACCAACATGCATCACGGGAGAGGCATATATCTTTTGTGCTTCTATAACATGTGCTCTGAGATGGCTGCTCTAACCCTTGACCCTTGTCATCACTCCTGGGTGGAGCCAGCCTTAAAGTGACAGTACATGTGAAACCCTTCAGGTATAACAGATACTCTGAAAACACAAGGCGGAGCCCTGTCCAGAGGCACAGGAGCAAGAGTGAGGACAGCAGGAGCCAGCGAGCATGTCTGGGAGATCCCCAGGGAGAAGACAGCCGGGTGGCTGGTGAGTGAGACAGTAGGGGAGGACTGAGAGACAGCCTGAGAGGACTGAGGAGGGGCAGTCTGGGATGGCTGGAGAGTCAGTCTGGGAGGACTATTGAAGACTTGCCAATAGGGCTAGTGAAAGGGGCAGCTGCAGCCAGATGGACTGGCAGTGCCTAAAGAGGTGGTGTTGGGATCACTAGCCCTAGGAGTAGCTGGACTTTAGGTCTTTTTCCACACAACAAAGGAGCCCATGGCCCCCTTCTTGTAAAGGTATTTTCCTGGATCTGGAGTGTCTTGTCAGATCCCCCTAACAGTGTTCCAGCTGGGTCTGAGTGTTTCTGCAAGCAAGTGATATGCTGGAGGAAGAGGAGCATACATAGAGAGTGTATATATTTGAAGTGTCCCTGAAGAGACTTTGTTCCAGTCTAGTGGGCATCCCATAATACCTACAGTGCCTTGTGAAAGTATTCGGCCCCCTTGAACTTTGCGACCTTTGCCACATTTCAGGATTCAAACATAAAGATATAAAACTGTAATTTTTTGTGAAGAATCAACAACAAGTGGGACACAATCATGAAGTGGAACAAAATTTATTGGATATTTCAAACTTTTTTAACGAATAAAAAACTGAAAAATTGTCCGTGCAAAATTATTCAGCCCCCTTAAGTTAATACTTTGTAGCGCCACCTTTTGCTGCGATTACAGCTGTAAGTCGCTTGGGGTATGTCTCTATCAGTTTTGCACATCGAGAGACTGACATTTTTGCCCATTCCTCCTTGCAAAACAGCTCGAGCTCAGTGAGGTTGGATGGAGAGCGTTTGTGAACAGCAGTTTTCAGTTCTTTCCACAGATTCTCGATTGGATTCAGGTTTGGACTTTGACTTGGCCATTCTAACACCTGGATATGTTTATTTGTGAACCATTCCATTGTAGATTTTGCTTTATGTTTTGGATCATTGTCTTGACAAATCTCCGTCCCAGTCTCAGGACTTTTGCAGACTCCATCAGGTTTTCTTCCAGAATGGTCCTGTATTTGGCTCTATCCATCTTCCCATCAATTTTAACCATCTTCCCTGTCCCTGCTGAAGAAAAGCAGGCCCGAACCATGATGCTGCCACCACCATGTTTGACAGTGGGGATGGTGTGTTCAGGGTGATGAGCTGTGTTGCTTTTACGCCAAACATAACGTTTTGCATTGTTGCCAAAAAGTTTGATTTTGGTTTCATCTGACCAGAGCACCTTCTTCCACATGTTTGGTGTCTCCCAGGTGGCTTGTGGAAAACTTTAAACAACACTTTTTATGGATATCTTTAAGAAATGGCTTTCTTCTTGCCACTCTTCCATAAAGGGCAGATTTGTGCAGTATACGACTGATTGTTGTCCTATGGACAGAGTCTCCCACCTCAGCTGTAGATCTCTGCAGTTCATCCAGAGTGATCATGGGCCTCTTGGCTGCATCTCTGATCAGTCTTCTCCTTGTATGAGCTGAAAGTTTAGAGGGACGGCCAGGTCTTCGTAGATTTGCAGTGGTCTGATACTCCTTCCATTTCAATATTATCGCTTGCACAGTGCTCCTTGGGATGTTTAAAGTTTGGGAAATCATTTTGTATCAAAATCCGGCTTTAAAATTCTCCACAACAGTATCTCGGACCTGCCTAATGTGTTCCTTGTTCTTCATGATGCTCTCTGCGCTTTAAACGGACCTCTGAGACTATCACAGTGCAGGTACATTTATACGGAGACTTGATTACACACAGGTGGATTCTATTTATCATCATTAGTCATTTAGGTCAACATTGGATCATTCAGAGATCCTCACTGAACTTCTGGAGAGAGTTTGCTGCACTGAAAGTAAAGGGGCTGAATAATTTTGCACGCCCAATTTTTCAGTTTTTTATTTGTTAACAAAGTTTGAAATATCCAATAAATTTCGTTCCACTTCATGATTGTGTCCCACTTGTTGTTGATTCTTCACAAAAAAATGACAGTTTTATATCTTTATGTTTGAAGCCTGAAATGCGGCAAAAGGTCGCAAAGTTCAAGGGGGCCGAATACTTTCGCAAGGCACTGTATATTCCCATCCAAGTTATTAACCCCTAAATAAAATTAAAAAAAACAAGACAAAGCTGCAAGGACTGTTTTCAGTCTCAGTAAACCTGTGGAAAATGTGGTTTGCTTGGCTGTGCAGGGTGGGGGATCCCTATCCACCAGCGGCCTTCTACGGGGGATAAGCTACATCCATAAAATTCAAACATTAGACTTTTGGAGGAATAATTTTAGCTTAGATCACGGTGACACACTCCTTAGGGTAGCCATGTAGCTTGGGGGATATGAATGGAACTACGAGTCAACTACACAAAAAAAAAGAAAATGTGGCCATTTTGACTACCTGTTGTTTTTGGCTGTATTTTCTCTTTAAATCTTCTTAAATCTTTTTCTGCTCTCAGATTCAGCTTCAGGTCGTGAATCTGTACACAGCGCCGGGCCTCTGGGGTATTCTGGAATTCTTCAGCCTTCGAGTCTTCTCTAAAGATCACTTGCCTCTATTAGATGCTTCCTATTGAGGACGGTCACAAATCGCGCCATTGCCTATTTACAGAAGAGAACTCCAGGGATGTGCAGCTCATTGTGGGGACGAGAGAGGAGAGACCGGCTATTTCCCTTCTTCTCGCATACACAATCAGCCGGAGGGAATACAAATATTAATCCCCAAGGCTTCATACTGAGGCTGTTATCTGTTTATCTTGGCTGTGAATGGCATCATGGCATATTTCATTATGTTGCTGTAAAATCTCTCCATAGATTTCTAGAATCCTTTAACTCTGAATACATGATTCTAAATAGAAAAACCACTGACACAATTTGAGGGTTTCAAAAGAAAATGTGTATTCACAGCAGACAAAAGACGTTATTTTCTCTATGCCTGCATTTAAAGAGATCCTGAATGCCAAATATAATGGTCATATCACATCACTAAGATTAATAGCGCTATCACAGATAATGCAGCCTATATTTTGCCAAAAACATGCTATCAATGAGAATGCAGCCTATTTATTCACTAGAGACCAGCGACATCACGCATCATGCAGCCTATCCATTCACTAGAGACAAATGACATCATTGAGAATGAAGCCTATCCATTCACTAGAGACCGGTGATATCACTGAGAATGCAGCCTATCCATTCACTAGAGATCGGTGACATCACTAAGAATGCAGCCTATCCATTCACTAGAGACAAATGACATCATTGAGAATGAAGCCTATCCATTCACTAGAGACCGGTGACATCACTGAGAATGCAGCCTATCCATTCACTAGAGACCGGTGATATCACTGAGAATGCAGCCTATCCATTCACTAGAGACCGGTGACATCACTGAGAATGCAGCCTATCCATTCACTAGAGATCGGTGACATCACTGAGAATGTAGCCTATCCATTCACTAGAGATCGGTGACATCACTAAGAATGCAGCCTATCCATTCACTAGAGACCGGTGACATCACTGAGAATGCAGCCTATCCATTCACTAGAGACCGGTGACATCACTGAGAATGCAGCCTATCCATTCACTAGAGAGCGGTGACATCACTGAGAATGCAGCCTATCCATACACTAGAGAGCAGTGACATCACTGAGAATGAAGCCTATCCATTCACTAGAGACCGGTGACATCACTAAGAATGCAGCCTATCCATTCACTAGAGACCGGTGACATCACTGAGAATGCAGCCTATCCATTCACTAGAGACTGGTGACATCACTAAGAATGCAGCCTATCCATTCACTAGAGACTGGTGACATCACTAAGAATGCAGCCTATCCATTCACTAGAGACCGGTGATATCACTGAGAATGCAGCCTATCCATTCACTAGAGACTGGTGACATCACTAAGAATGCAGCCTATCCATTCACTAGAGACTGGTCACATCACTAAGAATGCAGCCTATCCATTCACTAGAGACTGGTGACATCACTGAGAATGCAGCCTATCCATTCACTAGAGACCGGTGACATCACTGAGAATGCAGCCTATCCATTCACTAGAGACCGGTGAAATCACTGAGAATGCAGCCTATCCATTCACTAGAGACCGGTGACATCACTGAGAATGCAGCCTATCCATTCACTAGAGACCGGTGACATCACTGAGAATGCAGCCTATCCATTCACTAGAGATCGGTGACATCACTAAGAATGCAGCCTATCCATTCACTAGAGACCGGTGACATCATTGAAGATGCAGCCTATCCTTTCACCGGAGACCAGTGACATCACAGAGAATGCAGCCTATCCATTCACCGGAGATCAATGGCATAACAGAAAATGCAGCCTATCCATTCACTGGAGACCGATGACATCACAGAGAATGCACACTACCCAATCACTAGAGAGCGGTGACATCACTGAGAATGCAGCCTATCCATTCACTAGAGACCGGTGACATCATTGAAGATGCAGCCAATCCTTTCACCGGAGACCGATGACATCACAGAGAATGCAGCCTATCCATTCACCGGAGATCGATGGCATAAAAGAGAATGCAGCCTATCCATTCACTGGAGACCGATGACATCACAGAGAATGCAGTCTATCCTTTCACTAAAGACCTGTAACATGACTGGGAATACAGTTTATCCATTCACTAGAGACCGGTGACATCACTGAGAATGCAGCCTATCCATTCACTAGAGACCGGTGACATCACTGAGAATGCAGCCTATCCATACACTAGAGACGGCGGTGACATCACGCATCATGCAGCTTATTCACTTGCACAATATACAGCATGCACTCAACATGAACTATTGCACCTCATTTTAGGCCCCTTTAAGAACTAAAAAATAAATAATAGAATTAAAAAAAGTCTTTATGGTGATACCTCAACTGGTACAGCGAGCAATCTTAAGTCACGTGATGACCCGCCCACCCCCCCCCCCCCCCTTTAAAATGTTTCCCCACCAGCACGCATAATCCTGTACTTAAGCTGCCAGCTGCTGCTACATTTTCTAAATTTGAAGTTACACAAAAATGCCAAACAAAGGAAACTACAAAAAAAATTAGATTTTTTTTTTTTCTGGATAATAGCCTTTCTGCAAATACAACACAGAGGATGGAACATTCATTTAAAGTGTCGTCTTCTTATCAACGGACCGGCATAAAGCAACAAAATCACAGAAACACAGCCGGAAAAAAAAGAGTCCTATCTATTTGGCTTCAAAATAACATATTTGCTATTATTATGCAAACAAATGCCGTTTTCACAGGAGAAAAATGACTAATGCAAAATGATGCCTAAAACGGCAGCCGAGACTCCTTGGTTTCGCCCTGCTGAGGATTTCTCTTTGCCTTGGTGCCATTTTCAAGCTAAAATGTATTTATTATAATTGCCTGGAGGTGCCCTGACTCCATTGTACTGACAAACGCCCCGTGCCTTGTTATCTAGAGGGCTGATGTGCTAACTGTATTCATTTTCCCATAAGCAACCGAAGAGTCATTTACCAACCAGAACACAACACATCAAACATTTCCTCCATAAAGGGAAACTACAGTCCATTATACGCTCGGCTTAAAATGCAACCTCCATTTAACCCAACTGTACTATCAGTTAACAGCCGAGGTATTTAAAATCCTATAAGATGATGCCGTTACAGTGCTGCGCTCAATATGCCAGCAAATTTGGAAAACTCAGCAATGGCCACAGGACTGGAAGAGGTCCGTTTACATTCCGATACCAAAGAAGGGCAGCTCCAAAGAATGTTCAAACTACTGTAGCACTGCCCCCCGTAGGGACTGCTGAATATTAACTCTGCGGGCTCCCCTGGTTACCAACACACGGCTATAAGCCAATGCAATTCTTACATTCCTCTTGGCTCTTCACCTCAATAAACAGTCCAGGGGTATTGGGTTTTTTGTTGTTGTTCATTTTGTAATGGGGATAGGAGAAGGGAATAGTGCAATACTCCGATTTAACTGTTCACAATATCTGAGGACTTCTATCTTCTACTTCACATGTAGGTATGGAACAGCCAGGCTGTTAATTCACTCTGCCACTTTAGATGAATGGGGTTGCTTTCTCTCAAGACGACTTGGTGAACAATATCTTATCTTCAGAATACTCTTCCTAGCACCCTCTTTCTGCTGACACCCGTCCACTGACTATCCTATGAGCAGGGGTGGCCCCCTTCAGGTCAGGCCCCTTGACACGAGTCCCTGTACTCACGATACTGCAGCAACAGGGTCTCCAGTGTCTCCCCTCTCAGTCACCCTCCCTGGACCTCTGGGTTCAGCTCCACTTAACCGCTCCTCTGGTCCTCAGGACGACCTCCTGGGACCGCATAACACCTCCACAGAGGAGGAGGCAGCCGCCCCCTCCCTCCAGGGCTCTGCTCTTCAATGAAAGACCCAAAGCACATGTGCTCCTGGGTTTTATACAGTAACCCAGCATGCACCAAGGCAACCTGCACTCTGCCAATCATTAGGACTGTATCAAAAGCCTATGCACCCATTTGCCAGGTTTCTTCCTACTGTCCAACATGCCTCCCTATTGGAGGCATTTTGGACACTCTTCAAACTGGATGATGATGAATTGGGTTGCTTTCTCTCAAGACGACTTGGTGAACAATATCTTATCTTCAGAATACTCTTCCTAGCACCCTCTTTCTGCTGACACCCGTCCACTGACTATCCTATGAGCAGGGGTGGCCCCCCTTCAGGTCAGGCCCCTTGACACGAGTCCCTGTACTCACGATACTGCAGCAACAGGGTCTCCAGTGTCTCCCCTCTCAGTCACCCTCCCTGGACCTCTGGGTTCAGCTCCACTTAACCGCTCCTCTGGGCCTCAGGATGACCTCCTGCGACCGCATTGTACCTCCACAGAGGAGGAGGCAGACGCCCCCTCCCTCCGGGACTCCGCTCTCCAACGAAAGACCCCGAGCACATGTGCTCCTGGGTTTTATACAGTAACCCAGCATGCACCGAGGCAACCTGTACTCTGCCAATCATCAGGACTTTATCAAAAGCCTATGCACCCATTTGCCAGTTTTCTTCCTACTGTCCAACATGCCTCCCTATTGGAGGCATGTTGGACACTCTCCAGACTGAATGAATCGCATAATGAGCACAATGAGCAGACATCACTAACAGATCCTGCTCTCTGGTAGGCAGAGAACAATATAGATTTACCTGCAGCCTCTTTGGTTAGCAGACAGAGCCCAAAACCACACTCTCTCACCAGCACCTACCTAGGAGGGTGCTACACTACCATACGATCGCATTCGTCTCACACGCTAGCAAGCTTATGCTGAATGTTCTAAAGGCTAGGCTTCAGCAGCATGTTAACTGAGAGCTACCACAAGTCGAAGAGGCAGAGGAACTAGAGATCAAATGCCAACATTTGCTGGATCATGGAGAAAGCAAGGGAGTTCCAGAAGAATAAAAATATCACATCAACTGTAGCGCAATCTAATGTGCATAGTCCCTGTAATGGACCGTTTCAGCAGACAAGGGGTTAAAATCCGTTTAGGCGATATGCCCCTTTCTGAGAGACAGGCACAGCTACTTGCAGGACACCAAACTCCCGAACTGGATACAAAATAGCACTCCAACCTGGAACCTCACGAATAGCTGCTAGCAGACGAACAGGAAAAGCATACATCAGCTTACACTCCTAGCATTCAGTCTCCAACAGCATACAGTGAATCCCCCCAAGAACGAGACAAGGCTCCGTGTGAGGTTCAAGCAGTGGTCTGACTTAGAACTGTTTATTAAATCCACACAAACACATTATATACACTATCAGGTAATGTGAGTCTCATTGCATTAGCATATAAAATTATAAAAATCAACCGTCCTGCAATAGTCAATCGTGTTAAATTGTCCTATAATCCAGTGACTTCAGTGACCTCCATCAATGGCTAAAATGCCCGCTCACCTCCAAGCAATGGCCCCACAACAGAGCCTCAAATGCCTGTAATTATGTCCCTCTGAATCTCACTGGGATGGCCTTCCTCTGGATGTACCTGGACCCAAATGGACTCCATAAATCTTGTATAGCCAGAAAATAAAGAGAAACCATAGTGCTCTCTATTTCAAACAATGTATTGCTCTACACTGAGCAAAATAATAAATGCAACACTTTTGGTTTTTCCCCCATTTTTCATGAGCTGAACTCAAAGATCTAAGACTTTTTCTATGTACACAAAAGGCCGATTTCTCTCAAATATTGCTCCCAAATCTGTGTAAATCTGTGTTAGTGATCACTTCTCCTTTGCCGAGATAATCCATCCACCTCACAGGTGTGACATATCAAGATGCTGATTAGACAGCATGATTATTGCACAGGTGTGCCTTAGGCTGCCCACAATAAAAGGCCACTCTAAAATGTGCAGTTTTATCACACAGCACAATGCACAGATGTCGCAAGTTTTGAGGGAACGTCCAATTGGCATGCTGACTGCAGGGATGTCCACCAGAGCTGTTGCCTGTGAATTGAATATTAATTTCTCTATCATAAGCCGTCTCCAAGTTCAGAGAATTAGGCAGTACATCCAACCGGCCTCACAACCGCAGACCACGTGTGACCACACCAGCCCAGGACCTCCACATGCAGCATCTTCACCTCCAAGATCATCTGAGACCAGCCAGCCGGACAGCTGCTGCAACAATTGTACAAACACGGGGCAAAGAGGAATTGGGACTTTATATGAGACTCCTGACCAGCAGAGTCTCCATCCCTAATGCAATAAAGATAGATTCATATTTGTATGGTCAGTGGAGGCTGTTTGTGATCCTTTTTGGAGACCCTCACCCTATATTTCATTTCTACACCATACCTGCTTAACGCACGCAGGCCTCGCTCCCTCAGTTCCCAGGCGGGACATATCCCCGGACGATACGTTACCTCCGAAACAGCTGATTCCCATTGTAAGCTATACCTCGGTCAGGTTTGTGAGGTTTACTTGTGTATTGGATCTACTGTTGTTCAGATATGAATATCTTCTCTAGACACTTGAACCATGCCTACTCCTGATGAAGTGAATTTTCACGAAACGCGTTGAGTTTAACAAAGGCAATCCTATCAATTACAAGCTTTTATTATACCCTGTTTTCATTACCTTATTAAAGTTCTTATTGTTTATCTGTATGTACCAGGATAATATTGTATTACTTTGTACCTCTGTGTTAGACCATGTATATCTACCTATGTTTCATTCATGTATATCCCATTACCATGGGTTACATGTTCTTACCGAGCATTTGGTTTTACTAATATTTGGTCTATAGACTCCCAATAAATATACGATGTTATTATTATTCTTCTGGTCCTTCTCCTTATGTACTCATATTTATTCCATAGCTGGTCACACCTCATACAAAGTCCCATTTTTTCTTTTGTTTTCTTGCTTTATTGCTGCAACAATTGGTTTACATAACCAAAGAATTTCTGCACAAACTGTAAGAACCCGTCTCAGGGAAGCTCATTCGCATGCTCATCATCCTCATCGGGGTCTCCACCTCACTGCAGTTCCTCGTTGTAACTGACTTGAGAGGACAAATTCTCCCATTCGATGGCGTCTGGCACTTTGAAAAGGTGTCCTCTTCACAGATGAATCCCGGTTTTCTTAGATCTTTGAGTTCAGCTCATGAAAAATGGGGGCAAAAACAAGTGTTGCATTTTATAATTTTGTTCAGTATAAAACCAGGGATAAAAATACTCACATAGAAATGTGAAAATAAAACACATCATCAGCTCTCCCTGCTAACTAAATAACATGGAAAATCCTAAACAGAGGCTCCCTCCACCTGTATGCGTTACGCTTCCAAATAAGCTTCCTCAGCAAGTGGAAGCGTAACGCGTACGGGTGGAGGGAGCCTCTGTTCAGGATTTTCCATGTTATTTAGTATAGGACTATTTAACCACTTTACGACCAGCCACCGCAGATGTATTGCGGCAGTCTGGCTTGTACAGGCAAAGCGCCGTACATGTACGGCGCTCGACTGGGAGGAGCTAGGGGACGATCGCGTGCCCCTGGATCCGCGCTCCCGCCCCCGCTCGTCAGCGGAGGAGCCAGTGCGGGTGTCAGGCGGCTCCGATGGCTGCCAGCCAGCCGCGATCTCCCGCCGCTGACAAAGAAGGACGGACGGCTGATGTAAACATTGTGTAAAAAGACTGTTTGATCCTGTCTTCTCTGATCTTCCACTTCTTCCACAGTTCCCAATTCATCTGCTGATAGTAGAGCTATGGGGGCACTCTGCACATGCTCAGTTTGGTGTGTATTGCTAGAGAGTTTTTTTTTTTTTGGCGGGTGCATGTGATCAGCACAGGGCCAATCAGCACTATCCAGACAGAGGGCCATGGCTCCTGCAGCCTCATAGGACAGTCAGAGGAGAATGAAAACTCCTCCTACAAACTTTAACCAGACACTGATAGAAGTCACAAGACTGATATATACTGCTGATGAGAAAAGGTATTTAGCTGTTTATATTTTCAAAAATAATTGTATTTCCATGTTCTGTGTACTGTGGAAAAGCAGATATAGTGCAAGCAGGTTCCTGGGGAGACCAGATATAGTGAATCCAGGTTCCTGTGTAGACCAGATATAGTGATACAGATTTCTGGGGAGACCAGATATAGTGAATGCAGCAGGCTCCTGGATAGACCAGATACAGTGAATGCAGGCTCCTGGGGAGACCAGATATAGTGAATGCAGGCTCCTGGGGAGACCAGATATAGTGAGTGCAGAGTCCTGGGGAGACCAGATATAGTGAATGAAGGCTCCTGGGGAGACCTGATACAGTGAATGCAGGCTCCTGGGGAGACTAGATATAGTGAATGCAGAGTCCTGGGGAGACCAGATATAGTGAGTGCAGGCTCCTGGGGAGATCAGATATAGTGAATGCAGGCTCCTGGGTAACCAGATATAGTGAGTGCAGGCTCCTGGGGAGACCAGATATAGTGAGTGCAGGCTCCTGGGGAGATCAGATATAGTGAATGCAGGCTCCTGGGTAACCAGATATAGTGAATGCAGAGTCCTGGGGATACCAGATATAGTGAATGCAGTGTCCTGGGGAGACCAGATATAGTGAATGCAGAGTCCTGAGGAGACCAGATATAGTGAATGCAGGGTCCTGGGGAGACCAGATATAGTGAATGCAGGCTCCTGGGTAACCAGATATAGTGAATGCAGGGTCCTGGGGAGACCAGATATAGTGAATGCAGAGTCCTGGGGAGACCAGATATAGTGAATGCAGGGTCCTTGGGAGACCAGATATAATGAATTCAGGCTCCTGGGTTTAGCAACACTTTAACTTCAAAATATCATTCCAAAAGTAAGTTCCTCTGGACACAAATGTGTAGTCCAGGCTAGCTGTTTCAAGCTGTGGCCTGTGCACATTAGCTGCTGATATGCAAAAGAAAAGAAATCTTCGGATTGTCCAGTTATTTTAATTACCGCTGCAAAGCTACCCGCGCTAGGAATGCGCACACAGCCACAGCACAATGAGACAAGACGTCCTAGCTAGAAGAGCAAGACTTGACAGAAGCGTATTATACCCTTTCTACTGGTGACATTAATCTAACAAGTTTTCACTTTGAAAGAAAGGCCATAAATATGCAAGGTGCCCGCTACAAGTCGCACTCTTATCTAGTCAGCGTTTTATTTGGAGCGTCAGCAGTTCCGGACTGCAGGCTGACACCTCTGACATTGTTCTATCTCTTCCGAGCTTCCAGGGACCGGGCTTAGGGGCCAAACATCTGCTCTGTCCGAAGTGTTCATTGCAGCAGGGGCCGAAGAGATGTCTGAGCTGCTGACCTAGATAATGGCCGGAGAGTAAAATGCGATCCCCAAAATGAAGAATGAAATCATATTACTGCATGCTAAGGCTTTAAAAATTAAATTCTGCACTTTGTAGAAAGAGAAACTGTTTTTTTTTTTTACTTTTGACTTTGCTGTATGTCCCCTATGGGAGTGACCGGCTTCCCATGCGTTTTGTTTGACAATAGTTGCCTATTAGCCCGGCAAATTGCAAGAATTGAAAAACAAGATCCCCCCACCAACACCTAAAGACTTCAATGAAGGTTACCTGTCAAGGTCAGGCTCAGAGATAAGAAGCTATATCAGTAGAGAGGCTCCCACCGACCAGCCTAAGCACTAACCGGTATTCACCAGAGCTCCTGATGATGGCAGGGCCATCTTACCGAATAAGCATGCTGGGCAGTTGCCGGGGGGCCCCACTTGCACGGGGGGCCCCACCTGCCCAGTGACCCAGCCCCAGCCAAGCATTAGTCCTGATTCCCGTGTGCATCCCACCGCCGAACTTAGCAGGTGGCAAGCACCTATCGGCCCTGCGCTGCTGTCAGGCCACTTGGGCCATGGAGGGGGAGCCCACAACTGCAGAAATGCCTGTCCCGCTCCACAGGAACAGACACACAGGACAGTCGAGTCTGACTCCCGTCCATGTGTGTGTCACCAGACCCAGCCGCCAAACATGGAAGCTGTCATTAGCCTGGCACTGCTGTACCAATAAATATCGCCTTATCGATAATTCGCATTTTTATTCTCGTGGGTGATTGTATAGGCAGAGCCCCAGTGCACTGCATTGCCCGGGGGGCCTTTAATGCTCTTAAGATAGCACTGGATGGTGGAGATGGGTTTTGCTGCATGTTAGTACCAGGTCGCGGTCCTAAGGATCGCCCCACCAGGAGGTCCAGTTGCAGATATAGCAAGTAGGTGGTGTGCAGCATGATGCGGCAGCAATAATTCACAAAGGCAGGTGCAATAGAGAACTTGTATTGAAGATGCAGTAACCGTTTACAACAAAACCGGAGGGAGGACCGCCCAACCGGGTGCACTCGCGGTTTTCAGTAAGATAGTGGAGCGATGCTCAGCTGGAATGATAGCGTCTGTAAAGAGGGCAGAATGCGCCCTGGCTGTCTCCTGCCCAATCGGGAAGATGTCTAGAGGTGTAGCAGACTCTACGCTTTCCCTCCTCAACAGGAACCTTTCCCTACTGCTAGTACGGTCCCTAACAGGCTGGGTATCTTTCCCTACACTGCACACTCAAAAATGCGGGAGCCAGGGCCTTAAATAGGCTAAGCCTGACCCAGGATGGCTGTCAGACTCACATGTGGAGGCAACATAATGTGGGATAGCTCCCCCAGTGACCAAGGAATTCATAGTGGAACCATGTTTCTCTTTACTTCATCTACAAATACAGTGGCACAGCAGGAGAGTGCCACCTGTCATGGAGAAAGTAGACTGCACCTGTCTACAAGGAGGTAGAGATCAAGCAGAAGGGTAGTCAGTAAACAAGCCAAAGGTTGGTAACTAGTTGTTGCAGATTGGGATCAAGGAGAAGCATAGTCGAGGAACAAGCCAAAGGTTAGTAACGAGTGGTAGCGAAGATACAGACGGTGGCAGGAGTGACAAGAGCAAGATATTGGCTGGAGAGAACACAAAATTCTGGCAAACAGGAAGTCCAAAGGCATGGCTTAAATGGGAATTTAATGGGAGGGGCAAAGAGTCCAAGTTTCAAGAGAAACAGGGTTTAAGGCAGGGTCAGTCAAGGAATTGTTTGAGGAGCTGTTCAGCATGCTAGGTGGCTCAGCGAGAAGGGACATCGCCAGACACAGCAGAGGTTGTAGGTTCAGACCTGGTTCCAGAAATTAACACAAAGTCACAAGTAGTAAAAAAGTAACCCATTTCAGGGGCCAATACCTTGGCAACATTATTTCACAGGCAATGCCATTACACAACCATTGGATTCCACATGTCCATCAATGTCTCCTACAGATTTCTGTATAGAAGGTCACTTTACAGTCCTTATGTCACGTACCTCGTGGACATTGAGCTATAGAGGGGGCTTCTCTTGCACCTCTTGTCCAACACCCTTGGTAGTGATGACAGGAGGTGTTTGGACACAGAGTGGCATGAGGGCTGGTATAACAGGCATCACCAACTGAGGTTTGCAAGAAACAGATGACTGTGGATCACCAAGCAGGAACCAGGAACTGGAACACGGCGAAGCTTGTCTCAGCAGGCATGAGCGTAGCCGGGACACAAGCCGAAAGGTCATCAACAGCCGGACAGCGAAGGTACAGGAACATAGAACAGAAGCAGAGTCAGGATACAGGCTGGAGTCAGTACATAGTCGGACAGCAGGTCACAGAAGCAGAAGACGGGAATTGAGTCAGAGAATAAGCCGAGGTCACAACCGGCAGACGGGAATCCAGAGATTGGTCAAGGGCAAGCCGGGTCAAGCACGGGTAGGCAGGTATAGCAGGTCAAGGCACGGGTAAACAGGAACTAGCTAAAGGCCACTCAGTGATATATTCATGCCATAGTTCAGCCTAAATAAGTCGTTTGGTGCCAGTACTCGTTCTCACGCGCATGCGCATATGCCTATTTCTTCTTTTGCACACACTAATACGTTCGCGCATGTGTTCCAATGCCCGTTCTGTATGGGGAATTTGCTCATAGTTATGAGCATGAACATGTAACGGCCTTCTGGTTCCTACTGAGCTTCTCTTACACCCTATTTGATTTTTAACAAAACAGCTATATCTGGTCTCCCCAGGACCCTGCATTCACTATATCTGGTCTCCCCAGGACTCTGCATTCACTATATCTGGTCTCCCCAGGTCTCTGCATTCACTATATCTGGTCTCCCCAGGACCCTGCATTCACTATATCTGGTCTCCCCAGGACCCTCTATTCACTATATCTGGTCTCCCCAGGACTCTGCATTCACTATATCTGGTCTCCCTAGGAGCCTGCATTCACTATATCTGGTCTCCCCAGGACTCTGCATTCACTATAGCTGGTCTCCCCAGGACTCTGCATTCTCTATATCTGGTCTCCCCAGGAGCCTGCATTTACTATATCTGGTCTCCCAGGACCCTGCATTCACTATATCTGGTCTCCCCAGGACTCTGAAATTCACTATATCTGGTCTCCCCAGGACTCTGCATTCACTATACATGGTCTCCCCAGGACTCTGCAGTCACTAGATCTGGTCTCCCCAGGACCCTGCATTCACTATATCTGGTCTCCCCAGGACTCTGCATTCTCTATATCTGGTCTCCCTAGGAGCCTGCATTCACTATATCTGGTCTCCCCAGGACCCTGCATTTACTATATCTGGTCTCCCCAGGACTCTGCATTCACTATATCTGGTCTCCCTAGGAGCCTGCATTCACTATACCTGGTCTCCCTAGGAGTCTGCATTCACTATATCTGGTCTCCCCAGGAGCGAGCATTTACTATATCTTATCTCCCCAGGGCTCTGCTCTCCCAATACCCAGTCTCACACAGTGCACAGAACATGGAAATGCAATTATTTTAGTTAATATAAACAGCTAAATTCCTTTTCTCATCAGCAGTATATAGCAGCCTTGTGACTTCTATCAGTGTCTGGGTAAAGCTTGTAGGAGGAGTTTTCATTCTCCCTTGATTGTCCTATAAGGCTGCAGGACCCCTGACCCTCTATCTAGACAGTGACATTGGCCCTGTGCTGATCACATGTACTCCCTCCCTCCCAGAAAAAAAAACTCTCAATCAAAACACACCAAACTGAGCATGGGCAGAGTGCCCCCAAGGCTCTGTACTATCAGGAGATGGATTGGGGACCGTGGAAGAAGGGGAGGATCAGAGAAGATAGGATCAAACAGCCTTTTTACACAATGCAGAGTACTAACCCCTTAGGGTGGAGTGAGTATAAGCATGCTTTACTGCATATACACACTGATTTTACTGTTGTGGGTTTAAGCCCCGATGAAGAGGGGTGAATTTTTCCTTAAAACGCGTTGGTCTTGTTTTTTTTTTTTTTTTACTTTTCTACTGGTAGTGACTTTGCTATCAATAATAAAGGACATATAGATTTTTAATTGTTTTTCCCTTTGGCTTCTTTTAATCACAGTTCCAATTACAGAAAATCCACAGGAATTCTGTATCCGGCACCCAGCCTGGACTCGTATTTGGTCTAAAAAACTCAAGGCAGGGTTGACTCACCCCTTTCAGGCAGAGCTGTATGCGGGCCTTGCCTGGTTTGACTGTTCCATCGGCTGTGTATGAATCACGCCCCTATATGCCGAAGAAGGATTCCGCTCATCGTTATTACAAACGTTCAGATCCAGATGCAAAAAAGCACAAAGAAACAAACAGCCAGCAGCAATGCTTGTATGCTTAGCATCAGCAGGGCACAAAGGAGCCGGCATATGTTGTGTAGCGGCAGGATGGCCCGCACGCCCAGGGCTGGAGAAGAGTGTGCTGGCATTCAGTATTGGTAGCCATGGGTTATTGAAGCATTTCCCCCCCATGACACGAACGGCAGAGAACAAAGCATGAAAGCTTGCTACATTGTATACTCTTCATAGTGAAACGCACCTGCTACGTCCTCCCTCCGAACCTGCATCTCCGCACAAACCACTTCCAGGAGACGCATCAAACAAACGCTATACGGTAGGAAATGCAAAAATAGAATATATATATAATTTAGCTGCTAGGAGCCAAAACTTTTATTCATGTTTTGCCTGGCTGCTGGAAATTCGAAGCCCTCTTTGTATTATATATTTATTTATAATACCAATAAAACAAATAAATAATCTAATAAAGTGTTCATGTGCAAACAATTATTAATATTATTATTATTGTCATACAAATTGGGGCTATGATAAAAATTATTTGCACATGAACATTTTATTATATTATTTTTTACTGCTACAGGTGTAGGCGTTGTTTTATTGGTATTATATATTTCTGATTTTTTTTTACTTAGTTAACAACAGCTACATATTTAAAAAAAAAAAAATAATAATAATAATAATTTTATCAATAGTTTCCACATAGCGTGGGTTTAATATTAATTTTATCACATATTTGTAAATAAAGGGAAGGGAAAGGAAAGGGACAATATGGGAATGGGGAAAAAGTGGGACTTTAGATGAGACTCTTGCCATCGAGTCTCCATCCCTATGTATATGATTAAACAATGGAACACATAGTGTTCAGGAAATGAGTGGGACTTTGTATGAGGTGTGGCCAGTTGCAGACGTTAATAAGGGTATATACATATGCTGGTAAGCACAGAAATGTACAATTGATTAACCGCTTGCCGACCGCCCCACGACTATATACTGCGGCGGTCAGCCCCTCACAGGCAGAGTGACGTAGGGGTACGTCACTAGCCTGTGAGGCTCTGGGGAGCGAGCGCGCGCCGGCGGCGGCGCTCTCCCGCTCCCGCACGGTCACGGACCCCCCCGCGCATGTGACTGGTGGACCCGATGTCCGCCGGTCACTCAGCGATCGTCGGGGGAGAGGGAGAAAGTCAGGCGGCTAGTGTCATTCTCCCCTGTGTAGGAACACTGATCATACGGTTCTACTATGTAGGACCGTTGATCATTGTTCCTACAGCTCAAGCCCCAGCCAATCACAGTAGAAAGCACGCCCCTAGGGACACACACAGCCCCTCCCTCTCCAATAAAGTTAACCCCTTCACTGCCAGTGTCATTTTACAGTAACAGTGCATATGTATAGCACTGATTACTGTAGAAATGTCACTGGTACCCCCAAAAGTGTCAAAAATGTCAGTCAAGGGTCCGATCTGTCCGCCGCAATGTCGCAGTACCACAAAAAAAATCGCAGATCGCCGCCATTACGCGTTAAAAAAAAAACAACAAAAATGACAAAAATCTTTCCCTTTGTTAGTAAACGCGATAACTTTTGCGCAAACCAATCAAAATACGCTTTTTGCGATTTTTTTTTTACCAAACATATGTAGCATAAAACAAATTGGCCGAAAATGTTAAAAAATGTAGATTTTTACATTTTTTTGGGGGGGGGAATTTCATATAAAAAAATGTGAAAAATATTGTTATTTTTGCAAAATTGACGCTGTTTTTTTGTTTATAGCGCATGATCAAAAAATCGCACAGGTGATCAAATACCACCAAAAGAAAGCTCTGTTTGTGGGAAAAAAAGGACGTCAAATTAGTTTAGGTACAGCGTCGTACGACTGCGCAATTGTCCGTTAAGGTCACACAGTGCCGAATCGCAAAATACCCCCTGGTCTTTAAGCAGCCAAATCCTCTGGGGCTTAAGTGGTTAACATCTCGCATTTATTAAACATATCATGGCAGTTAATATCGGTACATATTAAAGTACAAGAACAATAAACAGACATACAGAGTATGTATTAAACAAGCACACAAAGTGTGTATAATAAACTTAGTCTGATTAAGCGCCCGTTCACATACGAGCGACGCTACTTCCTGGGGTGACCTCCAAGGTCGCGGTGCGAGCAGCACGCCGCGACCTCGGAGCGGCCGCCACGGACTTCATAACATTGAAGTCTATGGCGGTCGCCTCCTGGTCGCCCCAAAGAAGCTCCGGACCCTTTTTCTAAGTAGGAGCGACTTGTGTCGCTCCTATTAGAACGGGTCCGCAGCTTCCCTATGGGAGGCGACCTGCGGCGACCTGTGAGGTGACCAGGTCGCCTCACAGGTCGCCTTAGTGTGAACGGGGGCTTAATCATACATAATGAAAAATACAGTCAAAGAGTATTGGAGAAGAAAATCATTTAAAAACAATAGGTAATGGTTGGATGCATGATGTAACTGGCAAATCAAAATTGCCTCTTGGGTTAAGGTGCATGATGAAACTTGCAAATATCAATTGCCTCATAGGCTCGACGCGTTTTGTGAACAAAGTATTCACTTCCTCAGGAGCAGGCATGATACTGATATCTAAAAGGATACATATAAGTAAATGATATTGCATCCAACAAAGGGGTATCGTAGGTAATGAGTGAGGATATAGCTTACATGGGGATGTTGACTGTCAGTGAGGATGTGCATCAACCGGGAATGAGTCCAAGTTGGGAACTGAGAGAGCACATTCCCCCGCCCAGGACAGAGCGCATGGTCCATACAAATAATAAGGATCTCCATAGTGGGTCTTGATGGGCTTGGCTTGAGAAACCAGTGAGACTGTATGAAGATATCAAATGGGTACATTATATATAACCAAAAGGTAGTGTTTGTGTAATAAACAGACCCGGAACCAAGATACCAAATTGTGTTAATAAAGTACACAAACCCAAGACCAGAATACCAGGAGAAAATGGCAAAAAGATGTGAAAAGCTGTGTATCAGCCAGTCTAGATGAGGTGATAAAGAAGGAGTTAGTGATGAGTATAGGACAAGGGGAAACACAAACCTGAGTATGCATCAACCAACGAAGTGTTAAAAAATTAACAAAAAGAAAAAGAAAGTGACCATCACCAAAAAAATGTGAAAGGAGCATCATACACAAATTGCTGGATGGTAAGACCATGAACACATGGTTGGAGTGGTGTGCAAAGGCAAATGAAGGAAGAGAAAGAACCTACGTAGTACCAAGGTAGGGACAGCTCTCAGCATCACGATGCAAATCAGAATGAAGGGAGTCCCTCGGGCAGACAAGTGTTGCCCACGCTGGTCTCCCTAAAATGAATGCCGATGGAATCACGTGTCGGGACGTCGGCGCCATTGGATTGACGCCACGCTCCGCACGGAATGACGTGATGACTGAACCCCCGCCCCCGCTCCGGATAGGCCGAGGCGGGGGGGGGGGAGGGGACGGAAGCGCTCAGGGCGCATCGCAGTTCCCAAGGAGGACGGTCCGGGAAATACTGGGACCCCAGTGACAGTCAGCTAGAAGGATAGCGAAAACTAAAATATATCTAAATGTAGGGAACAATGCCAATTGTCATGTACTATATAAATATAAAGGACATATTGCCGGATAAACTGGATAGATCTAATTGGGATAAAAATATTAAGACGCTGGTTGCACACCTCCATCCCTGAATCTAATGTAAATAAAGGGAAGGGAAAGGAAAGGGACAATATGGGAATGGGGAAAAAGTGGGACTTTAGATGAGACTCTTGCCATCGAGTCTCCATCCCTATGTATATGATTAAATGTATCACATATTTATTTGTCATCGGCATAAGCTTGTCCAAAAACAAAAAAACAAGCAAAGATAGGAAATTGAGAGCATATTGAGGCATATATGGACTTTAATGGTACCGTATACAATTTTCACACAAATGTTATATATATTTATATATATTTGTTTATTTTTTATATTTATTTATAATACCAATAAAACAACGCTTACACCTGTAGCAGTAGTAAATAATATAATAAAGTGTTCATGTGCAAATAATTATTAATATTATTATTGTCATACCAATTGGGGGGTATGATAATAATTGTTTGCACATGAACACTTTATTATATTATTTACTACTGCTACAGGTGTAAGCGTTGTTTTATTGGTATTATATATTTCTGAGTTTATTACTTAGCGAACAGCAGCTGCATATTTAACCACTTTACCACGGGAGGATTTTGCTGTCTTCCGTCCAGGCCACTTTTTGCGATTCTGCGCTGTGCGACTTTAACTGACAATTGCGCGGTCGTGCGACGCCGTACCCAAACGAAATGTACGTCCTTTTTTTCCCACAAACAGAGCTTTCTTTTGGTGGTATTTGATCACCTGTGCGATTTTTACTTTTTGCGCTATAAACAAAAAAAGAGCGTTTATTTTGAAAAAAATAACAATATTTTTCACATTTTTTTATATGAAATTCCCCCCCAAAAAATATAAAAATCAAATTTTTTTTACATTTTTGGCCAATTTGTTTTATGCTACATATGTTTAGTAAAAAAAATCGCAATAAGCGTATTTTGATTGGTTTGTGCAAAAGTTATTGCGTTTACTAACTAAGGGAAAGATTTCTGTCATTTTTGGTGGGTTTTTTTTAACGCGTAATGGCGGTGAGCTGCGATTTTTTTTGCGGGACTGCGACATTGCGGCGGACAGATCGGACCCTTGACTGACATTTTTGACACTTTTGGGGGTACCAGTGACATTTCTACAGTAATCAGTGCTATATATATGCACTGTTACTGTAAAAATGACACTGGCAGGGAAGGGGTTAATTTTATTGGAGAGGGAGGGGTTAATGTATGCCTGGTGCTTACTGACGTGTGGGGGGGGGAGGTGACTGTGTGACAGAAGGACAGATCGGATGTCCAGCTATGCTGAACACTCCGATCTGTCACTCCCTGTCACTATGGAGATCCGCCCGCTGTGTTTACACACAGCGGGCGGATCTCCAGACTCGATCCCCGACGATCGGGGCAGAGCAGCGGCAATCGCCGCTGCTCCTCCCCTGGCCCGACTCCCGCTGTGAATGAACACAGCGGGAGCGAGCCTCCGGCGGCGCGCGAGCGCCGCCCACAAGGGGCGGAGTCCAGCGACGTAGGTCTACGTCGCTGGACGGGATCGCGGCACTTTGCCGCAGTAGCCTCCATGTGAGCGGGGCTAAAGTGGTTAAAAAAAAAAAAAAAATAATAATAATTTTATCAATAGTTTCCATATAGCGCGGATTTAATATTAATTTAATATTTAATATTAATATTGGTAGCCATGGCTTATTGAAGCATTTCCCTTACGTACTTAGTGAACAGCAGCTGCATATTTAACCACTTAAGGACCGCCTGCCGCAGAAATACTGCTCCTCCTCCTGCAGGAACCGACGTAGCAGTACGTCGGTCACGCGCCTGCTGCTAGGGGGCGAGCACACGCCGCCAGCGGCACACTCCCGCCCCCACTCTGCAATGCACTGGGCCGGCGGCTCTGATTGCCACCTGACACCCGCGATCGCTCCCCGCTGAGAGAGAAGGACGGTCGGATGTTGTAAACACAGCTGACCGTTCTTCTCCCTGGAATGATCACAGAGCCCCTGTGATCCTTCTATATAGGATCACATGTCTCTATGATCATTTCAAAAGCCACGCCCCCCCACAGTTAGAATCACTCCCCTAGGCTTACATTTAACCCCTGATCACCCACAGTGTTAACCCCTTCCCTGCCAGTGTCATTATTACAGTGACAGTGCATATTTTTAGCACTGATTACTGTAGTAATGTCACTGGTCCCCCCCAAAAGTGTCAAAAATGTCAGTTAGGGGTCCGATCTGTCCGCCGCAATGTCGCAGTCCTGCTAAAAATCGCAGATCGCTGCCATCAACATTAAAAAAAAAAAAACAAACACAATAAAAATGACATAAATCTTTTTCCGTAGTTAGTAAACGCGATAACTTTTGCGCAAACCAATCAAAATACACTTTTTGTGGGGTTTTGTTTACCAGAAATATGTAGGAGAAAACAAATTGGCCTAAAATGTTAAAAAAATTAGATTTTTACATTTTTTTGGGGGAATTTCATTTTTGGGAATGTTATATGTAATATGTTTAGGTTATATAAATAAATATACAAATATATATATGTTATATATAAGTGAAAATTATTGTTTTTTTTATTTTCAGAGTTGTCCCTCTTTATTTGTTTACAGCGCAAAAAATAAAAATCGCAGAGGTGATCAAATACCACCAAAAGAAAGCTCTGTTTGTGGAAAAAAAGAGACATCAATTTTATTAGGGTACAGTGTCGCACAACCGCGCAATTGTCAGTTAAAATAACGCAGTGCCGAATTGCAAAAAATGGCCTGGTCATTAGGGGGGGGGGGGGGGAACCTTCCGGTCCAGAAGTGGTTAAAAAAATAAAATAATAATTTTATTAATGGTTTCCAAAAAGCGCGGGTTTAATATTAATATAATCACATATTTATTTACCATCGGCATAAGCTTTTCCAAAAACAAAAAAAAATAAGCAAAGATAGGAAAATGAAAGAGAGTGTATTGAGGCATATATGGACTTCCATGGTTCCGTATACAATTTTCACACAAATATTAGATATAAAAAGATTTTTATTCAAAAATATAAAAAAAAAAAAAAAAAGACACATATCAATCTAAAAGCATCAGCAAGAACATTTTCCTGACAGACTCCATGGCAGCATACGTATCGGGTTTGGCCCCGCCTCCAAACCTACCCATAGGACCTCACTCCCATAAATCTTTGCTCCTGTTCAGCACACGTGTTCTTTTTTTGTCCTCCAAAGGATTACCTGATATCCTACCTGAAGATGGATTCCGGGTGATGGATGGCTCTACCAGTCGGGTATGGAGCTCTCCAATAAGCCCCAGCTGCTGCGGGGTATGGAGTAGGGGCGAAGATGTATGCAGCCTTGGCCAATAAGCCCAGCTGCTGCGGGTGGCCGGTACCCTAAGAATGAGATAAGTCCGGTGTGTGCATCCATCCCTGGTGATCTGCGGTCCGTGAGTACAAAGTCCTCCATGGCAGCTATTTTGTTTATATTATTGCTTGCTCGTGCCTTTATGTCTTACCTGGTTTTTCTCCTGCCTTCCCTGGTGGCTAGTGGTCCGGGGCCGGTCAGCGATTCACTTCCTGACCGGCCTCCGGTGCGCGCTACTGCGCATGTGCGGCGCCTCGGGAACGAGGCTTGGTTCTCGCGCATGCGCTGTGTAAGCACAAGGCATGCGCAGTAAGCTGGCGTCGGTGGCGATCGCTGATGACGTCACCAGGCGCCATATTTAAACCCCAGAGCTGTCAGCAGTGTTGTGTTTGTACACACTGCTGATACTGGGTGTTACACATACAAAAATCGTTCGTTTTTGTGGTCATTTTGCTGTGCGCTGCCGCTCTGCCTGCTAACCTTGGTTCCTGGTGAGTACTGGCCCCAGTTTGGGAGCAACCCCCCCCCCCCCGCTTTGCTGGTTTTTCTGACATGCTGTCCGGCTCATTCTTGTAGGTCAGCATCAGAATGGAAGCTACTTTGCCCTCCGGTGGTCAGCCCGCCCCTAACAGGTATTTGGGGCTTCTTGGTGGGGTTGTGGGTTATAGGGGGTGGGGGTAGGAACTCAAGTGTTCCTAGCTTCCTGTCTGTGTTTTCTGTTTTTTCTCTTGTTCACAGCCCTCCTCGTTCAGAGACTAGGCACTCTTCTCAAAGAAGTGAAAGGCGCTCAAGCTCTCGCCACCGGCACTCTACTGGAAAGTCCCGTTCGGGCTCACATCATCGTAAAGCGTCCACTTCAGCCAGCCACGCACAGAGACCTGACAAAGCAGGTTGCAGGGGCTGTGGCGCTAGTGTCCCGGAGAGGAAGCTTTTCTGTGACAGATGTTTCTCCCAGGCTGCGGGAGAAAGGGATACTTCCGATCAACGCATTGAGGCTTTGGTCAAGAGAGTGGTAAAGGACTCTTTGGCAGAGTTGGGTGTCAGTCGTTCTCAAGACACTGCAACGGCTTCCCCAAGCCCTTCCCCTGTAGCACTACAGGTACAGGAAGATTTCGAGTCGGCCCACACAAGCCATCAGTCGATGCTCTTGTCGGGTAGCGACTCTGAAGATGAAGATCCCTGCTTGGGTTTTGAATATACCTTGGTGCCTTCCCTGGTTAAAGCGGTCAGAGAGACCTTAAATTGGGAAGAGTCAGCTGTTCCCCCTCCCAAGCAGAAGAAGTACTTTAAACAGCTCTATAAGGAGCGTGTTAATTTTCCCTTCCTGGGAGAGTTGGGTGAAATCATCTTGGAGGAGTGGAAAAAGGTGGAACGAAAGAATTCCTTAGTATCCAAGATGGCTAAACTTTACCCCTTCAAAGAGGATGATGTGAAACATCTTGAGTCTCCTCCCCTAGTTGACGCAGCAGTCATGAGACTGGTCAAGCACGTGACCCTTCCCTTAGAGGATACGGTCTCATTTAAAGACCCGTTGGACCGAAGGATGGACTCTGATTTGAAGAGAATCTACCTTACAGCAGGTATGGCCTGTAAACCAGTCCTGGCTTTGGCTGCTCTATCCAAAGCCATGGAGTCTTGGGCTGATGTGGTAGACGACTCGGTCAGATCGGTTTCGGAGGAGGTGGCCAGAAGCGCTCCAATCCAGGAGCTTAGGCTGGGCGCGTCGTTCCTTGGGGAGGCTTCCATAGACTTGATCCGTCTATTGGCAAGAGTTATGCTGTCCTCGGTCACAGCTAAGAGAGCTCTTTGGCTCCGCCCTTGGGTTGCGGATCCGGCATCAAAGCAAGTTTGGTGCCGTATTCCCTTTGAGGGGTCCTCCCTTTTCGGGAATAAACTTGACGAGGCCATAACCCGGGCTACAGGCGGTAAGTCTGGGTTTCTTCCCCAGGATCGGCGCCAGTTCAACGTCAAGAAAGGACAGCCTACCAGAAAATTTGTGCCTGACCGGGCCAGGGAAGCTCGTTCTTATAGACCTGGTCGGGAGTTCAACCGGAACTGGAGATCCAGACAGTCTTCCAGGAAGACGACAAAGAACGTCTCCTCGGGGGACCGTGAGCCCACTAAGTCCTTTTGAAGGTGGGCCCGCTCAGACATGTCGGGTGGGTGCGCGTCTACGCTCCTTCCGACATGTCTGGGCGGCTTCGATTCAGGACCCCTGGGCCGTCAGGACGGTGTCTTCAGGCCACAAGTGGGTCTTCAAGGAGAGGCCAGGCTCAAGGTTCCTGCCTACTGCCATACCATGCCTAGAAGAAAGGCGTCAGATTTTGTTTTCTTACGTCGAAGCTCTCATTGCTCAAGGGGCTGTCATCTCCGTTCCAGAGTCCGAGCGAGGCCAAGGAATATATTCTCCGCTATTTCTGGTCCAAAAGAAGAACGGATCATGGAGACCAGTAATAGATTTGACCTTCTTGAACAAATTCATAAAAAAAGAAAGGTTCAAAATGGAGTCCCTGTTGTCCATACAGCAGTCAGTCCAGCCGGCAGATTGGATGGTGTCCATCGACTTGAAAGACGCCTACTTTCATGTCCCTGTGGACGAAGATTTTCAAAGGTTTCTCCGGTTCGAAGTGGGAGGATTACATCTTCAGTTTATCTGTCTCCCATTCGGGCTCTCAACGTCTCCACGGACCTTTTCAAAAATCTTATTGGCCGTGGTAGCCCTACTGAGATTGAAAGGTATCCGTCTTCACCACTATTTGGACGATCTACTCCTGTTGTCCCAAGACAGAGACCAACTATTAGTTCATCTGGAGCAGGTCGTGTCCACTCTCCAGAAGTTTGGTTGGTTACTCAACAAGGAGAAGAGTCACCTGATTCCAACTCAGTCCCTGATCTACTTGGGCGCTCTGTTCGACACAGAGAAGGCGACTATCTCTCTTCCAGAGGAAAAGATAGGGACTCTTCGAGACAGGATTCGCTTTGCCCTCTCATCCTCTCATCTTCAGGCACGTCAATGCCTGAAGGTGATCGGGACTATGGTCGCAGTAGTCCCCATGGTGAAGTGGGCCCTGTGGAGGATGAGACCCTTTCAGAAGGGATTCCTTCAGCAATGGGATACGTGGCATCTGGATCAACGCATCTTCTTAACCCCTTCAATGAGAGCGAGTCTCCCCTGGTGGTTATGCAGAGACCACCTACTGAACTGCCACTCTCTGAGGCCAGCTCCGTGGGTAGTGGTTACCTCGGACGCCAGCAACATAGGCTGGGGTGCCCACTGTCTGTCGGAGGTGGCACAGGGCAGGTGGGAGTTTTCCACTCGAGGAATAGTATCCAACATACTAGAACTCTGAGCAGCATTCCAAGCTCTTCGAGCATTTGCTCACCTGACAAAAGACCAACCTGTCATGCTGCGCCTGGACAACACCTCAGCAGTGGCATACATCAGGAAACAAGGGGGAACACGCAGCTGGTCCCTATTGAGGGAAGTGGAGCCGATTATGTCCTGGGCACAGAAAAATCTCTCGAATCTTTCAGCGGTTTATGTTCCAGGAGTCCAGAATGTCAAAGCAGACTTCTTGTCCAGAGTGGATCTGGACAACAACGAGTGGTCCCTTCACAAGGAAACGTTCAACTGGATCCTAACATTGGGGCTTTCTCCAGAGGTAGACCTCTTCGCCTCCCCCTGCAATCACAAACTGCCGAAGTACTACTCAAGATTCAGAGATCCACAAGCATCAGGGATAGATGCACTCTCGGATCAGTGGAGATTCCACAGGGCATACGCCTTCCCACCAATTCCGATTGTGTTGCAGTTCCTTCGGAGACTCAGGTCGGAGCCAGTGGAGGTAGTGGCGGTGATTCCCTTCTGGCCGAACAGGCCATGGTTTCCCCTTCTGACGCTACTCAGTGTTCGAGACCCAATCCCACTACCCTTCAGACCGGATCTGTTGTCCCAGGGGTCTGTACTCCATCCGTGCCCAGACCGTTTACATCTCAGGGTCTGGATGTTGAGAGGAGGAGGTTACAGACTTTAGGCTGTCCAGAAACGGCAATCTCGACATTACTTAGTGCTAGAAGAAGCTCAACGAACAGGGTGTATCAGAGAATCTGGGAAAAATTTTCTGCACAACTGAATACAAGGCCTGATCCTCAATCTTCAATTAAGATCCAGGATGTATTGAGCTTTCTCCAATCAGGACTGGATTTGCCTCTATCAGTGAGTTCGCTCAGAGTCCAGGTCTCGGCTATTTCCGCTTTTACAGGGATCTCCTGGGCCACTCATGCCCTAATTCGTCAGTTCTTCCAAGGGGCAGTGAGAATCAGACCTCAGAGAAAACCCAGGTTTCCCAAGTGGGATCTGCCACTAGTTCTGGATTTCCTGGCGAGTCAGATTCAAGACATGTCTGATTCTTTGACCATAAGAGAGCTTACACTGATAACAGTGTTTCTGGTAGCTATAACCTCAGCAAAAAGAGTGTCGGAAATTGGGTCCTTTGGGACACAAGAGCCTTTCTTAACCTTTTTTCCTGACAGAGTGGTGCTCATCCCCATGCTGGATGCGAGACCAAAAAGGACCTCTGTCTTCCATGAAAACATAGAAACAGTATTACCAACCTTTAGACAGGAAGAGGAAGAATCTTCGGTTCATCCGCTGGATGTTGGAGAGTGTATTAAGAAATATTTAGATGCCACTTCCTCTTTCAGAAAATCAGAACATCTTTTTGTTACCTTCTATGGAAAAAACAAAGGTTCAAGAGCCTCGACGAGATCCATTTCCTCTTGGATCATCCAGACCATCCAGTGGGCTTATAGGGCTAAGGGCTTGACCCCTCCAGCAGTAGTTACAGCTCATTCGACGCGGAGCATCTCTACCTCCTGGGCAGTATCCAGACATGTGGCTCCTGAAGTCATTTGCAGAGCAGCGTCGTGGTCCTCTATTAACACTTTCTTATCCCATTACTGTGTTGAGCCAGCGGCTCTTTCTTCTGTGAATTTCGGTTTGCAAGTCCTGTCTGTTTGACAAAATGCATTAAACTTTTCTGTTCAGCACCTGCCCACCCTGTGTGTACGGCGAGTTATTTCCCGATACGTATGCTGCCATGGAGTCTGTCAGGAAAACGGAAAATTTATATCAAATACTTACCGTAATTTTCCTTTCCTGATGGACTCCATGGCAGCAGGAGTTCCCTCCCGGATTTCTGTGGAGGATAGTTACAGAACACGTGTGCTGAACAGGAGCAAAGATTTATGGGAGTGAGGTCCTATGGGTAGGTTTGGAGGCGGGGCCAAACCCGATACGTATGCTGCCATGGAGTCCATCAGGAAAGGAAAATTACGGTAAGTATTTGATATAAATTTTCCGTTTTTTGTGTCTCAATGAAAATTATTCACACATGGGATGATCTTAACCAGTTCTGGACCGGAAGGATTTGCCCCCTTAACCACTTAAGCCCCGGAAGATTTTACCCCCTTCCTGACCAGGGGGTATTTTGCGATTCGTCACTGCGTGACTTTAACGGACAATTGCGCGGTCGTGCGACGCTGTACCTAAACTAATTTGACGTCCTTTTTTTCCCACAAACAGAGCTTTCTTTTGGTTGTATTTGATCACCTGTGCGATTTTTTGATCACGCGCTATAAACAAAAAAAGAGCGTCAATTTTGCAAAAATAACAATATTTTTCACATTGTTTTATATGAAATTCCCCCCCAAAAAAATGTAAAAATCAAAATTTTTTAACATTTTCGGCCAATTTGTTTTATGCTACATATGTTTAGTAAAAAAAATCGCAAAAAGCGTATTTTGATTGGTTTGCGCAAAAGTTATCGCGTTTACTAACAAAGGGAAAGATTTTTGTCATTTTTGTTGTTTTTTTTTTTAACGCATAATGGCGGCGATCTGCGATTTTTTTTGCGGTACTGCGACATTGCGGCGGACAGATCGGACCCTTGACTGACATTTTTGACACTTTTGGGGTTACCATTGACATTACTACAGTAATCAGTGCTATACATATGCACTGTTACTGTAAAAATACACTGGCAGTGAAGGGGTTAACTTTTTTTGAAAGGGCGGGGCTATGTGTGTCCCTAGGGGCGTGCTTTCTACTGTGATTGGCTGTGGCTTCATATGTATGAACAGTGATCAACGGTTCTACATAGTAGAACCGTATGATCATCCTTCATACACAGGGGAGAATGACAGGCGGCTTGTTTACACAAGCTGCCTGCCTTTCTCCCTCTCCCCCGACGATCGCCGAGTGACCGGCGGACATCGGGTCCGCCGGTCACACGCGCAGGGGGGTGCGTGACCGTGCGGGAGCGGGAGCGCACCTCCGGGGGTGCGCGCTCGCTCCCTAGACCCTCACAGGCTAGCGACGTAGCCCTACGTCACTTTGCCTGTGAGGGGCTGACCGCCGCCGTAGATAGTCGTGCGGCGGTCGGCAAGTGGTTAATGACCAGGCCATTTTATGTGATTCAGCACTGCGTTACTTTAAAGGACAATTGCGCGGTCATGCGACGCTGTACCCAAATAAAATTGATGTCCCTTTTTTTCCCACAAACAGAGCTTTCTTTTGGTGGTATTTGATCACCTGTGCGATTTTTATTTTTTGTGCTATAAACAAAAAAATGCGACAATTCCCAAAAAAAAAAAAAAAAAACAATATTTTTCACATTCTGCTATATAACATTCCCCCCCCCCCCCCGAAAAAAAAAAAAAAAACAATATTTTGGTAAAAAAAAAAAAATCGCAGTAAGCGTATTTTGATTGGTTTGTGCAAAAGTTATCGCGTCTACAAACTAGGGGAAAGATTTATGTCATTTTTATTTGTGTTTAAATAGTAATGGCAGCGATCTGCAATTTTTAGCAGGACTGCGATATTGCAGCGGACAGATCGGACCCCTAACTGACATTTTTGACACTTTTGGGGGTACCAGTGACATTACTACAGTAATATATGTATAATGTATGTGCTATACATATGCACTGCTACTGTAATAATGACATTGGCAGGGAAGGGGTTAACACAGTGGTTATTAAAAGGTTAAGTGTGAGCCTAGGGGAGTGTTTCTAACTGTATGGGGGCGGGGCTTGTGAAATGAATACAGAGACATGTGATCCTATATAGAAGGATCACAGGCGCTCTGTGATCATTTCAGGGAGAAGAACGGTCAGCTGTGTTTACAACAGCTGACCGTCCTTCTCTCTTAGCGGGAAAATCGTGGTAGTCGGTCCCATGGATCGGCATCTCCGCTGCCTAGTGAGGGGGGGGGGAGCGCGCTACATCTTTCTCCCCCCCCTTGTTAAAGGAGGCTTCCAGATTCCGATAAGCCCCCCCGCCCGCAGACCCCCACAACCACCGGCCACAGTTGTTGGGATGAGGCTCTTGTTCCCATCAACATGGGGACATGGTGCTTTTTAGTGGGGGGTAAAGCCCACCCTGCCCCAAAGCACCCACTCCCCCATTTTGAGGGCATGTGGCCTGGTATGGTTCAAGAGGGTGGTTCAGGACCTGCCAGGCTGCAAACATGGATAAGGGTCTGGTATGAATTTTGGGGGTTGGCCCCACGCCATTGAATACAGTTTGTATGAGCTTTTTGTGTCAGCAAAAGATCTGTCTCCTGCTGAAATCCCCCCTCCCAGCACAAATCCCCCCCCACCCCCTGTCCCAGCTCAAATCCTCTACCTCTTCGAATCCCCAGCACAAATCCACCCAAAAAAAACACGTCTCCTGGCACAAATCCTCTACCCCTCACATTTCCCCACCAAATACACATCCCCCCACTCCAAATCCCCCCCACCCGAACATCCTACTAGCACAAATCACCCTTCCTCCAAAAAATCCCCCCTCCTAGCACAAATCCTCTTCCTCTAAAAGCACACCCCTATTAAATGTCCCCTCCGAATACAATTTCTCCTCCCCCACTTCAAATCCCCCCCCCCCCCCAAACATCCCTACTAGCACAAATCACCCTCCTCCCAAAAAAATCCCCCTCCTAGCACAAATCATCTTCCCCCAAATTTCCCCTCAAAATACACATCTTCTCCCTCCCACTTCAAATCCCCCCTCCAAACATCCCTACTAGCACAAATTGCCCTACCCCAAAAAATCACCCCTCCTAGCACATCCCTCTATCAAATTTCCCCTCCAAATACACACCCCCCCCTACTCCAAATCCCCCCCCCAAAATCCCTACTAGCACGAATCTCCCTCCTCCCAAAAAAATCCCCCCTCCTAGCACAAATCCTCTTCCTCTAAAAGCACCCCTCTATCAAATTTCCCCTCCAAATACACATCACCCCTACTCCAAATCCCCTCCCCCCAAAAATCCCTACTAGCACGAATCTCCCTCCCCCCAAAAAAATCCCCCCTCCAAGCACAAATACTCTTCCTCTAAAAGCACCCCTCTATAAAATTTCCCCTCCAAATACACATCTTCTCCTCCCACTTCAAATCCCTCCCAAACATTCCTTCTAGCACAAATTTCCCTCCCCCAAAAAATCACCCCTCCTAGCACAAATCCTCTTCCTCCAAAAGCACCCCTCTATTAAATGTCCCCTCCGAACACACATTCCCCCCCCCACTCCAAATCCCCCGCCCCAAACATCCCTACTAGCACGAATCACCCTCCCCCCAAAAAAATCACCCCTCCCAGCACAAATCCTCTTCCCCTAAAAGAACCCCTCTATCAAATTTCTCCTCTGAATACACATCCTCTCCCCGCCCACTCCAAATCCCCCACCCCAAACATCCATACTAGCACGAATTGCCCTCCCCCCTCCTAGCACAAATCCTCTTTCCCTAAAAGCACCATCCTTTTAAATTTCCCCTCCTAGAGTAATTATTACCCCGTGCTGCCTCCCAAACCCCCCCCCCCTCTTCCCCATCTCATTGTGGTGCCCCCCCACCCCCCCTCACATGATTCCACAGTGCCCAGGGCAGCCGCCCCTCCTACCCACCCCTTGTCTCGGCCCTGCGGGGTAGCGCTACCCATTCTATGTCTGGGATGGTATAAGTGTGAACCCAGCCTAGGAAACGGCAATCGAATGTCATTGTTCAGAACCCTCCCCGCCTGCAAGTGGGAAATATCAAATATTTCTTTCTAAAACGTCGAATTTATCTGATTGATCACAAATGTGAACAATGAAACATTGTATTATTTTACAGCTCTACAGATCAAATACATTACAGATTCCCGGTGAGATTAGGACTCACTGCAGAAGAGGGGAGGTTAGCAGGCGTGATTGACTAAAGCTGTCAAATATGGAGGTTATCACGCCGGAGCCGGAGCCGGCACTGCATGTACCGGCCTGTCTGAACCATCTGTTTGCTCTGCAGAAGGTTTTTATAGGAGACAGCAATACACAAAAAAATTAAATAAAATAAAAATAAAACAAATCAGTTTTTGTGGCGTCTGTTATCTGTTTTTTTTATGTTGATTTTAATGCAGGCCCTGCGATCTCCATCCGCACGCTGCATCTCTGAGCGGCTTTGTGTGAAGAGCAGATTGGGTCTACAAGGATTTGAATTATTGCACAAATGATATTCCGATCTCTCCTCTTCTTCTGTACGGTGACAGGGGACAAAGGAGAGAGATGCCGCGCCAAACAATATCTAATTGAATAATGCTTTTTACTCTGGAGATATTATTTCTGAATCCAAACTGATAGTGTCAACTGTCAAACATGAATGATTTAGTACTGGAGGAGTCCGCGTCTGCAGGAAGCATGGCACCATCTGTGTTTTCTCAAACAACCACATTGTCTATTTAGCAGGGACTTTGAAAGGAAGCTGTGGGTTTTTTTTCGGGTGAAGCAGGCAGGGGCAGTCTACTTTCTCTACTGTAGGTGGCGCTCTCCTGCAGTTGAAGAGGACATCAGGAGGAATAGGGTTGCTCTATGGTTTTCTCAAACAACCACATTGTCTATTTAGCAGGGACTTTGAAAGAAAGCTGTGGGGGCTTTTGGGTAAAGCAGGCAGGTGCAGTCTACTTTCTCCACTGTAGGTGGCGCTCTCCTGCAGGTGGAGAGGACCTCAGGAGGAACAGGGTTCTTCTATGGTTTTCTCAAACAACCACATTGTCTAAGAAGCTGTGGGGGCTTTTGGTTAAAGCAGGCAGGTGCAGTCTACTTTCTCCACTGTAGGTGGCGCTCTCCTGCAGGTGGAGAGGACCTCAGGAGGAACTGGGTTCCTCTATGGTTTTCAAACAACCTCATTGTCTATTTAGCAGGAACTTTGAAAGGAAGCTGTGGGGTTTTTGGGGTAAAGCAGGCAGGTGCAGTCTACTTTCTCCACTGTAGGTGGCGCTCTGCTGCAGGTGGAGAGGACCTCAGGAGGAACAGGGTTCCTCTATGGTTTTCTCAAACAACCACATTGTCTATTTAGCAGGGACTTTGAAAGGAAGCTGTGGGGGTTTTTGGGTAAAGCAGGCAGGTGCAGTCTACTTTCTCCACTGTAGGTGGCGCTCTCCTGCAGGTGCAGAGGACCTCAGGAGGAACAGGGTTCCTCTAGAATCTATGGTTTTCTCAAACAACCACATTGTCTATTAAGCAGGGACTTTGAAAGAAAGCTGTGGGGGCTTTTGGGTAAAGCAGGCAGGTGCAGTCTACTTTCTCCACTGTAGGTGGCGCTCTCCTGCAGTTGAAGAGGACAGCAGGAGGAACTGGGTTACTCTATGGTTTTCTAAAACAACCACATTGTCTATTTAGCAGGGACTTTGAAAAGAAGCTGTGGGGGTTTTTGGGTAAAGCAGGCAGGTGCAGTCTACTTTCTCCACTGTAGGTGGCGCTCTCCTGCAGGTGCAGAGGACCTCAGGAGGAACAGGGTTCCTCTATGGTTTTCTCAAACAACCACATTGTCTAAGAAGCTGTGGGGGCTTTTGGGTAAAGCAGGCAGGTGCAGTCTACTTTCTCCACTGTAGGGGGCGCTCTTCAGCAGGTGGAGAGAACCTCAGGAGGAACAGGGTTCCTCTATGGTTTTCTCACACAACCACATTGTCTATTTAGCAGGGACTTTGAAAGGAAGCTGTGGGTTTTTTTGGGTAAAGCAGACAGGTGCAGTCTACTTTCTCCACTGTAGGTGGCGCTCTCCTGCAGTTGAAGAGGACGTCAGGAAGAACAGGGTTCTTCTATGGTTTTCTGGGTCACTGGGAAGCTATCCTATTGGATGCTGGTCCATGGGACCCATGTGGCCATGTTGGGTCAGGCCAGTGGCGGCTGGTGCATTGGGGGCGCAGGGGCGCCACCCCCCTATCCATGCCTGCAGCCCTCTTATCTACATGCAGGGTCCTGGACGCATGGAGTTCAATGGGGCTTTTTTTTTTTTTTAACCATGTGATTAGAGCCAGAGACTCTAATAGGCTAAGAAAAAAGAGTGGGCTCGGGGGCGCAGAGCGCTGCCCCCCCGAGCCCACCCAGTTGTGTGACAATAGCGAAAGAAGATTTGCTATTGTCACACGGATCCTCCTCCTGGCCAATAAGGAAGTGGCTTCTGAGACCAGTTTCCTGATTGGCCGAAAGGAGAAGCCATGTCATTGGGCATGGAGGAGGAGGGAGGAGACGCAGAAGACTGAGGGGGAAGAAGCCGAAGCCGCCGCCGTTTGCTGCTGCAGATGTCCAGGCAGGGTGAGTGAGCCGGGGTCCTGCTGTGGTCCTGGGGGGGGGGGTTTGGTGTGCAGCCTGGTGTGGTCTTCGAGGGGCATGGTCCGTCTGCCGCCCCCCCCCCACTGGCCCATGGAGCACCAGCCACCACTGGGTCAGAAAGAGCCTTTTTAAATCTTTGATACCGACAGTAAGCAAATATGCAGCCTTACTGGACAGAGACTGGGGCATAGACATGCACACATGGGGTGCCAGATTCTCCCTGCTCCCTGGCTGCAGAGCAAGGGACTGGGGAATATCTGTCCTTAGTCCCTTTCTCGTTCTCAAAAGCTCAGACATCCTAAAAAAAACTGTAAAAAAAAAAGTAAATAATAAAAAAGTATTTTGTAAAAAATAATAATACAAAAACTTGTAGAAAAAGAATAATAAAAAAAATTGTACAAAGAAAATAAAAATAAAATAAACTACTGACATGTGTATTTCCCACTGCCCTACTGATATATATATATATATATATATATATATATATATATATATATATATATATATATATATATATATATATATATATATACAGTCAGGTCCATAAATATTGGGACATCAACACAATTCTAATCTTTTTGGCTCTATACACCACCACAATGGATTTGAAATGAAACAAACAAGATGTGCTTTAACTGCAGACTTTCAGCTTTAATTTGAGGGTATTTACATCCAAATCAGGTGAACGGTGTAGGAATTACAACAGTTTGTATATGTGCCTCCCACTTTTTAAGGGACCAAAAGTAATGGGATTAGAGGGATACAGATTAACAATCATAAATCAAACTTTCACTTTTTAATACTTGGTTGCAAATCCTTTGCAGTTAATTACAGCCTGAAGTCTGGAATGCATAGACATCACCAGACGCTGGGTTTCATCCCTGGTGATGCTCTGCCAGGCCTCTACTGCAACTGTCTTCAGTTCCTGCTTGTTCTTGGGGCATTTTCCCTTCAGTTTTGTCTTCAGCAAGTGAAATGCATGCTCAATCGGATTCAGGTCAGGGGATTGACTTGGCCATTGCAGAGCATTCCACTTCTTTCCCTTAAAAAACTCTTTGGTTGCTTTTGCAGTATGCTTCGGGTCATTGTCCATCTGCACTGTGAAGCGCCGTCCAATGAGTTCTGAAGCATTTGGCTGAATATGAGGAGATAATATTGCCCGAAACACTTCTGAATTCATCCTGATGCTTTTGTCAGCAGTCACATCATCAATAAATACAAGAGAACCAGTTCCATTGGCAGCCATACATGCCCACGCCATGACACTACCACCACCATGCTTCACTGATGAGGTGGTATGCTTTGGATCATGAGCAGTTCCTTTCCTTCTCCATACTCTTCTCTTCCCATCACTCTGGTACAAGTTGATCTTGGTCTTATCTGTCCATAGGATGTTGTTCCAGAACTGTGAAGGCTTTTTAGATGTTGTTTGGCAAACTCTAATCTGGCCTTCCTGTTTTTGAGGCTCACCAATGGTTTACATCTTGTGGTGAACCCTCTGTATTCACTCTGGTGAAGTCTTCTCTTGATTGTTGACTTTGACACACATACACCTACCTCCTGGAGAGTGATCTTGATCTGGCCAACTGTTGTGAAGGTGACACACATACACCTACCTCCTGGAGAGTGATCTTGATCTGGCCAACTGTTGTGAAGGGTGTTTTCTTCACCAGGGAAAGAATTCTTCGTCATCCACCACAGTTGTTTTCCGTGGTCTTCCGGGTCTTTTGGTGTTGCTGAGCTCACCGTTGCATTCTTTCTTTTTAAGGATGTTCCAAACAGTTGATTTGGCCACACCTAATGTTTTTGCTATCTCTCTGATGGGTTGGTTTTATTTTTTCAGCCTAATGATGGCTTGCTTCACTGATAGTGACAGATCTTTGGATCTCATATTGAGAGTTGACAGCAACAGATTCCAAATGCAAATAGCATACTTGAAATTATCTCTGGACCTTTTATCTGCTCCCTGTAAATGGGATAATGAGGGAATAACACACACCTGGCCATGGAACAGCTGAGCAGCCAATTGTCCCATTACTTTTGGTCCCTTAAAAAGTGGGAGGCACATATACAAACTGTTGTAATTCCTACACCGTTCACCTGATTTGGATGTAAATACCCTCAAATTAAAGCTGAAAGTCTGCAGTTAAAGCACATCTTGTTTGTTTCATTTCATATCCATTGTGGTGGTGTATAGAGCCAAAAATATTAGAATTGTGTTGATGTCCCAATATTTATGGACCTGACTGTATATATACACACAGTATCTCACAGAAATGAGTACACCCATACACCCTGCCGGCATCACCCCGGTACCGGCATCCGGCAAGCCGCTCGGCTGTTATTACAAGGAGCGGGAGGGGACAGTTATTATCATATGCCCCTTGTGTTGATTCTTCTTCTTTTAGGAGAAATCGTATTCCCTCTGGGGGACAATAAAAATAAACTTAAAATAAAACAGAAAAAATAAAATAAAATCACCACAAGGGACATAATTTACAGTTAGTATCATTTGTCTCCTGTGCTGATTCTTCTCCTTTAAGGAGAAATATTCCTAGCTCCAGGGGTCAATTAAGAAAAAATAAATAAATAAAAATTAACACAAGTTACAGTATAATATGTCTCTTGTGGTGACTTCTTGTTTTAGGAGAAATCTTCCTCTGTCCAGGGGGTCAATAAAAATAAAACTTAAAAACAAAAAAATAAATCAGCACAAGGGACAAAACTTAGTTAGTATCATCTGTCTCTTGTGCTGAGTCTTCTTCTTTTAGGAGACATCTTCCTCCATTTGGGGGTCAATAAAAATATAATCTTAAAATAAAATATTTAAAAAAATAAAATCAACACAAGGGACATAGCTTACAGTTATTATCATGTGTCCCTTGTGCTGATTCTTTTTCTTTTAGGAGAAATCTTTCTCCCTCCGGGGGTTAATAAAACTAAAGTGCTGTCAGGAGCTCTCATCAAGAAAGGGTGAGAAATGTAAAGATGAAATCAGGGCGGCTAAAATAGAACACGAGAGACATATAGCGGAGGAGAGTAAAAAGAACCCCAAGAAGTTCTTTAAGTATATAAACAGTAAGAAAGCGAGGCCAGAACACATTGGCCCCATAAAAGATGATAAAGGAAAAATGGCCACTGAGGACAGAGAAAAGGCGGAAGTGTTAAATAATTTATTTTCTTCAGTCTTCACAAAGGAATCGGGGGGCTACACGGACCCAGCTTGTAAGGCCGAACTAAATAATACACCTCAGGAAGTGCCGCCATGGCTAACAGAAGATAGACTTAGAGCTAAACTAGAGAAGCTTAACATAAATAAATCCCCGGGACCGGATGGCTTGCACCCGAGGGTTCTTAAAGAGCTCAGCCAGGTGATTGCCAGACCATTATTCTTGATCTTTAAGGATAGTTTACAGACGGGTATGGTGCCAGCTGATTGGAAAAAAGCCAACGTGGTACCAATATTTAAAAAGGGGCCGAGATATATCCCGGGTAACTATAGGCTGATCAGCCTAACATCTGTAGTCTGCAAAATATTGGAGGGGATGTTAAGGGACCACATACAAGACTTTAGTAATGAAAACGGTATTATAAGTATTAATCAGCACGGATTCATGAAAAATCGTTCGTGCCAAACCAATCTATTAACCTTCTATGATGAAGTGAGCTGCCACCTAGATAAAGGTAAGCCTGTGGATGTGGTGTATCTGGACTTTGCAAAGGCCTTTGACACCGTTCCCCACAAACGCTTACTGTACAAACTAAGGAAGGTAGGTATGGACCATAAGGTGAGTACCTGGATAAAGACCTGGCTCCAGGGGAGAGTCCAGAGGGTGGTGATTAATGGGGAGTACTCGGATTGGGCGGGTGTGGAAAGTGGGGTCCCCCAGGGTTCTGTCCTGGGACCAATCCTGTTTAATTTATTCATAAATGATCTAGAGGAGGGGATATTGAGTACAATCTCAGTATTTGCAGATGATACTAAACTAAGCATGCCAATATCTTCTATGCAGGATGTGGAAACCTTGCAAGCAGACCTGAACAAAATAACGGGGTGGGCAACTACATGGCAGATGAGATTTAATGTTGAAAAATGTAAAGTAATGCACTTGGGGGCCAGAAACCAGAAAGCAAGCTACTCACTAGGGGGGGAACCTCTGGGTGAGTCTAGGATGGAAAAGGACTTGGGGGTACTGGTAGACAACAGGCTTGGCAGTGGCATGCAATGCCAGGCCGCCGCAAGCAAAGCCAACAGAATACTGGGATGTATAAAAAAGGGGATTCACTCCAGAAATAAAGAGATTATTCTCCCACTCTACAAGACTCTGGTCCGGCCACATCTGGAGTATGCTGTCCAGTTCTGGGCACCGGTCCTCAGGAAGGATGTGCTGGAACTGGAGAAAGTCCAGAGAAGGGCAACAAAAATAATTAGGGGAATGGAGGACATCAGCTATGAGGAAAGACTACAAGCACTGAACCTATTCTCTCTGGAGAAGAGACGATTGAGGGGGGATATGATATCAATGTACAAATACTGTACTGGCGACCCGAGCATAAGGAACAAACTATTCAGAGTAAGGAGATACAATAAGACACGTGGCCACTCACTAAAACTAGAGGAAAGGCGGTTTAACCTTAAAGTGCGTAAGGGGTTCTTCACTGTAAGAGCGGTAAGGATGTGGAATTCTCTTCCACAAGCAGTCATATCAGCAGGGAGCATTGATAGTTTCAAAAAACTGTTAGATGGACACCTTAAAGACCACAACATACAGGGGTATACAATGTACAACATACAGGGGTATACAATGTACAACATACAGGGGGTATACAATGTACGGCTAAAAGCAAACACACACACACATCATAGGTTGAACTGGATGGACTGATGTCTTTTTTCAACCTCACAAACTATGTAACTATGTAACTATGTGACCACGACTGCCTTTTCCTGCCAGATCTACCATTTACCTACAACTTCTATGGATGATATAGGATTTATGAATGGAGGGGGTGGAGCTATCAATTATCTACCCATCCTCCATTCATAGTACAACTTCTAGGAACGTTGGATCTGGCAGAAAAGGGGGGGGGGGTAATTAGTTTCTCTTGATAATTGAAGATTTCTACAATATAAGATGAATTAGCACAAGGGACACATCATGCAAATAATTTTCGTCCCTTGTGCTGATGTTTATGTTTTGATTTTAGCTAAACTTTGCCATAAAGAAAAATCAAGTCTCCTCCAGTGTGCTGTGTGGCAGAGCTGTGCTACTTTGAGGACTGAATAGACATAAATACAAATTCTTAGCAGGTAACTGGGGGGGTTACCATCTGCAGTGAACCGGTTACGCGGTTGCGTGGTTACGTAAAAGATACATATGACCTTCAAGTTCAAACTAAAAACAAAAATCAGCATGGAAAACATCGCCCGAGTACAATAATAATGTTTTAATTGTGCTTCGAGTAGACAGACATTTTTCTGCTACTGGATGTCATTCTAAAGAAAAGATTTTATATTACTGGGGGGCAAATCTTCTCCGCACTACGACTGAATTTACTCCATTTAAAGTAGCTTAGTGCTGCAGTGCCCTCTGCTGGTGCAAAAGATGACTGCGGATGTTTCACACAATCTACACATAGTGACAGATACGATACAACATTCAGAAACAAATATAATGTAACATGAAATAATGGCGATTAGGTAGACAGACGGATGGTGATAGAGAGATAATTGTTTGGATGAATGATGGAGGATGGATAAGGGATGGATGATGGAGGACAGATGAGTGATGAAGGATGGATCAGGGATGGATGGATGATGGAGGACGGATGAATGATGGAGGATGGATAAGGGATGGATGAAGGAGAGCGGATGAATGATGGAGGATGGATAAGGGATGGATGAAGGAGGGCGGATGAATGATGGAGAATGGATAAGGAATGGATGATATGGAGGAGAGATGAGTGATGGAGGATGGATAAGGGATTGATGGATGATGGAGGACGGATGAGTGATGGAGGATGGATAATGGATTGATGGATGATGGAGGACGGATGAATGATGGAGGATGGATAAGGGATGGATGGATGATGGAGGACGGATGAGTGATGGAGGATGGATAAGGGATGGATGGATGATGGAGGACGGATGAGTGATGGAGGATGGATAAGGGATAGATGGATGATGGAGGACAGATGAGTGATGGAGGATGAATAAGGGATGGATGGATAAGGGATAGATGGATTATGGAGGACGGATGAATGATGGAGGATGGATAAGGGATGGATGGATGATGGAGGACGGATGAGTGATGGAGGATGGATAAGGAATGGATGATATGGTGGAGAGATGAGTGGAGGATGGATAAGGGATGGATGGACGATGGGGGACGGATGAGTGATGGAGGATGGATAAGGGATGGATGGATGATGGAGGACAGATGAGTTATGGAGGATGAATAAGGGATGGATGGATAAGGGATAGATGGATTATGGAGGACGGATGAATGATGGAGGATGGATAAGGGATGGATGGATGATGGAGGACGGATGAGTGATGGAGGATGGATAAGGGATGGATGGATAAGGGACGGATGGATGATAAATGGATGGATGGATGGATGATAGACTGGTTTATATATAGATAGACAGACAGATAGATAGATAGATAGATAGATAGATAGATAGATAGATAGATAGATAGATAGATAGATAGATAGATAGATAGATAGATAGATAGATAGATAGATAGATAGATAGATAGATAGACAGACAGACAGACAGACAGATAGACAGACAGACAGATAGACAGACAGACAGACAGACAGACAGATAGACAGATAGACAGATAGACAGACAGATAGATAGATAGATAGATAGATAGATAGATAGATAGATAGATAGATAGATAGATAGATAGATAGATAGATAGATAGATAGATAGATAGATAGATAGAGATAGATAGATAGATAGATAGATAGATAGATAGATAGATAGATAGATAGATAGATAGACAGATAGACAGATGGACAGATGGACAGATGGACAGATAGACAGATAGACAGATAGACAGACAGATAGATAGATAGATAGATAGATAGATAGATAGATAGATAGATAGATAGATAGATAGATAGATAGATAGATAGATAGATAGATAGATAGATAGATAGATAGATAGATAGATAGATAGATAGATAGATAGATAGATTTAAGTGGAAGTGACTGAAATGAGCTGCAGGAGACAGGAAAAGATGAAAACAGGAATATAAAATGCCAATTGTATTAGATACAGGACAAATTGGCCTAAAATTATGAAAAATTTTTTTTTTTTTATTGGGAATGTTTTATAGCAGAAAGTGAAAAGCTATATTTTTTTGTTTATAGCGCAAAAAATAAAAATCGTACAGGTGATCAAATACCACTAAAAGAAAGCTCTATTTGTGGGGGGGGGGGGGGGGGAAGGACATCAATTTTATTTGGGTACAGCGTCGCACGACTGCACAATTGTTAGTTAAAATAACGCTGTGCCGAATCGCAAAAAATGGCCTGGTCATTAAGGGGAGAAATCCTTCCAGAGCTGAATTGGTTAAAGTAGGTCTAAATTCCAACTGGAAGACATTTAGTTTTCTAAAGCGTTGTCCCCGTATCATAGAATTGGCATTTTATATTCCAAAAAAGTTGGGACAAGGCCATGTTTAGCACTGTGTGGCCTCCCCTCTTCTTTTTATAACAGTCTGCAAACGTCTGGGGACTGAGGAGAAGTTGCTGAAGTTTAGGTATAGGAAAGTTGTCCCATTCTTGTCTAATACAGGCTTCTAGTTGCTCAACTGTCTTAGGTCTTCTTTGTCACATCTTCCTCTTTATGATGCGCCAAATGTTTTCTATGGGTGAAAGATCTGGACTGCAGGCTGGCCATTTCAGTACCCGGATCCTTCTTCTACGCAGCCATGATGTTGTAATTGATGCAGTATGTGGTCTGGCATTGTCATGTTGGAAAATGCAAGGTCTTCCCTGAAAGAGACGACGTCTGGATGGGAGCATATGTTGTTCTAGAACTTGGATATACCTTTCAGCATTGATGGTGCCTTTCCAGATGTGTAAGCTGCCCATGCCACACGCACTCATGCAACCCCCATACCATCAGAGATGCAGGCTTCTGAACTGAGCGCTGATAACAACTTGGGTTGTCCTTGTCCTCTTTAGTCCGGATGACATGGCGTCCCAGTTTTCCAAAAAGAACTTCAAATTTTGATTTGTCTGACCACAGAACAGTTTTCCACTTTGCCACAGACCATTATAAATGATCCTTGGCCCAGAGAAAACGCCTGCGCTTCTGGATCATGTTTAGATATGGCTTCTTTTTTGGCCTATAGAGTTTTAGCCGGCAACGGTGAATGGCATGGTGGATTGTGTTCACCGACAATGTTTTCTGGAAGTATTCCTGAGCCCATGTTGTGATTTCCATTACAGTATTATTCCTGTATGTGATGCAGTGCCGTCTAAGGGCCCGAAGATCACCGCCATCCAGTATGGTTTTCCAGCATTGACCCTTACAGAGATTGTTCCAGATTCTCTGAATATTTGGATGATATTATGCACTGTAGATGATGAGAACTTCAAACTCTTTGCAATTTTTCTCTGAGAAACTCCTTTCTGATATTACTCCACTATTTTTCACCGCAGCATTGGGGGAATTGGTGATCCTCTGCCCTTCCTGACTTCTGAGAGACACTGCCACTCTGAGAGGCTCTTTTTATACCCAATCATGTTGCCAATTGACCGAATAAGTTGCAAATTGGTCCTCCAGCTGTTCCTTATATGTACATTTAACTTTTCCAGCCTCTTATTGCTACCTGTCCCAACTTTTTTGGAATGTGTAGCTCTCATGAAATCCAAAATGAGCCAATATTTGGCATGACATTTCAAAATGTCTCACTTTCAACATTTGATATGTTATCTATATTATATTGTGAATAAAATAAGTTTATGAGATTTGTAAATTAGTCCATTCCTTTTTTACTCAAAATTTGTAAAGTGTCCCAACTTTTTTGGAATTGGGTTTGTATCTGACTATCTATCTATCTATCTATCTATCTATCTATCTATCTATCTATCTATCTATCTATCTATCTATCTATCTAAAAAAGGACATCAATTTTTTTTGGGGTACATCGTCGCACAACCGCAAAATCATCCATTAAAATAACACAGTGGCAAATGACAAAAACTTGGCCTGGTCATTAAGGGGGGAAATATTCTGGTCCATGAGTGGTTAACAGAGAGAGAAACATAGGGGTGGGCTTCACAGCAGAGTTGTATAAAGTACTTGAAACCCATACTTGAGTAGAAGTACAAGTGCTCGATCAAAAAGGGACTTGAGTAGAAGTACTAAAGTATTCAACATTTTTTGTACTTAAGTATTGCAAGTAGTTTTTTTTTTTTTTATTTTGCTACTGAAGTACTGAAAGTAAAAGTATAAGTACTGTGTTATGTAGTTATTAAAGAAAGAAGTCAAAAGTTTGAACATCATATTGTTTTTTATTATTTCAAATGCAGCTTTTATTTATACATACAGTAGCATTTATTTTCCTATGCGCTGATAATACACATGTTTTGAGCTTCATGAAACCTGCCATCTACTGTTCTGGCAGTGGTCATTTTTATAATTGTAACGAGTAACTATGCAGCACAAAAAAAAAAAATATCAGAGTAGAAGTATTGAAATCATTGAAAAAATGTAGTGGAAGTAGGAGAAAAAAATTATACTCTAGGAAAGTACAGATACCGCCTTTCGGTACTTAAGTACAGTAGTGAAGTAGTTCTACTTAGTTACTATACATCTCTGCTTCACAGTGACTGATCACTGTGATAGCCAATCAGAGGCTTTTACAGCAATCAGGTGACCCAGAACCAGGGCCAGGACAAGGGGTGGGCAGGAGGGACAGTGGCCCTGGACGCAATCGTTTATTGCAGGGATGGGGGGGGTGCCTTGAACCTAACCCTAAGGAAAGGGGGGGCGCAGTTTGGCATCCTTGCCCTGGATGTCCTTGTCCCAGCACTGCCCAGAACTGGGACTTTCAAGCCCTGATTGCTAGTACGGGACCCGGGGCTCTCAGTGAGATCTCTGTCTCTGTGCTGGGAGCGCTCTGTGTTGCCCGCTCCCAGCACGAAGACAGATGCACAGATATTCCGCTCCCCATGGAAAAAATCCCAGTCCAGTGAGGCCCCATATCTGCGTGCTGTCAGCGTGAAGGGGTTAAACGTCAGCTTGGAATTTCTGCATTTGCCTGTTTATAGCAGATTTCAGCCCTCAGCCATGGAAATTCACCACCTGATCACTCCAGACCGACGCGCTGAAAGTTTAAGTGGCTTTTCAGATGCTTACCTGATTGAGCAACATAAAATGTTTATTATGAGATAATTATTTTTTAAAAGCAGAGAAATTTGCCACCCAGAGTCAGACAATTATTTCTCAATAACATTTTTTTTTTTGATCATTAGGAGTCGTTCACACCAGAAGGCGCGCCTAACGGCACACCGTATACAAGGGAAAGGTTGGGGAGTTCTTGTCCTAATGCAAAGTGCTATAGAACCCAAGGTGAACATGCCAATACCGCAACCCCCCCCCAAAAAAAAAGCATAAATTCCCCAGTATCCGCTGCCCCTGCTGAATTCACCCAGAACAAATCCCCCCCCCCCAAAAAAAATCATCCCTTCCAACCCAAACCTCTACCCTTCAAATCCCTCAAATTTCCTCTCCAAGTACAAATCCACCCATTCCAAATCCCCCTCCCAGCACAAATCTCCCTCCTAGCCATCGTCTTACACTAGAGACCTACAATGAAGAGGTTAATTACCACTAAAGAATGTCCTCTGCTAAAGTTTTCCCAAGGCTTACCCTATACCAGCCCTCAAAAATTCCACTCGCCTGCTTGTATTTTGCGAGTGGAGTGATGAGGTTGGCGAGGAAGGGCTGTGCTGTAAGAAAAGGGTGGACCCGGGGCGCAGAGCAGTGCGCCCTGAGCCCACCCATTGTGTGACAATAGCGAATGAATATTCACTTTTGTCACACGGATCCTCCTCCTAGCCAATCAGGAAGCGGGTCCTGATTGGCTGAAAGGTGAACAATTGCCATTGGCCAAAGAGGAGGAGGAGGAGACGCAGAGGATTGAGGAGAAATCACTGCATCAGGTAAGTGCACGCTGGTCTCTCTGTACGCTGTGGTCACTCTGCATTTAAGGGGGAACGCTGTGGGCACTCTGCATTTAAGGGGGCACGCTGTGTGCACTCTGCATTGAAAGGGGGCACGCTGTGGTCACTCTGCATTGAAAGGGGGCACGCTGTGGGCACTCTGGATTGAAAGGGGGCATGCTGTGGGCACTCTGCATTGAAAGGGGGCACGCTGTGGTCACTCTGCATTGAAAGGGGGCATGCTGTGGGCACTCTGCATTGAAAGGGGGCAGGCTGTGGGCACTCTGCATTGAAAGGGGGCACGCTGTGGTCACTCTGCATTGAAAGGGGAATGCTTTGGTCTCTCTGCATTGAAGGGGGCACGCTGTGGGCACTCTGCATTGAAAGGGGGCACGCTGAGGGCACTCTTCATTGAAAGGGGGCACACTGTGGCCACTCTTCATTGAAAGGGTGCACGCTGTGCGCACTCTGCATTGAAAGGGGGCACGCTGTGGGCACTCTGCATTGAAAGGGGGCACGCAGTGGACACTCTGCATTGAAAGGGGGCACGCTGTGGGCACTCTGCATTTAAGGGGGCATGCTGTGGGCACTCTGCATTTAAGGGGGCATGCTGTGGGCACTCTAAAGTTGTTGTTGTTGTTGTTAATATTTTTTTAACTTAATTCTCAATAAAACATTTATTTATGAGATATTTTACGGGGGCGTGTTTAGGGGCGGAGCAGGGTAGGGTTTGGGTGGGGCAACAAGTGGCGAGTAACTTTTAAGGCCTCATGACTTGAAATTTTGAGCCCTGCCCTATACCATGTTGTGGAATCTGACTTACCTGGCCAGTTATTTCTCAGTGTTCCCAGTGCAGTCCAGATGTGTCACTCCATCGTAGATGACATCACCTCTCCTGGCTGGCTCGCCAAACTGTTGTGGAATCTTTTCTTGTCAGGTACAAACACCTGATACCTATTAGTCAGTGATACCAAATCAGAGATATGTAGCTACATAGAGATCAGACAAGACTCAGTAGTTGAATCAAAGTGATCTAAATTTTATTATTCCGCGTTTGAGATTAAATATACCCTATGATGTATGAAAAGTAGGTTGTATTAAGATATTATTTGACCAATCAAGAGTTAGTAAAAAGTTTTTAGCAAGCTTAGTGTTAAAAGTCTATATTGCGGCGTTTGCAATTTTCATCAGGGACTTTTCGGAAAAGATATATGTGTCTTGTGGTCACGTTATCCAGACAGGATTCCTTATTCTCCAAGGAGGGGGGGTTTTTTACTGTTGCAGAATATTTCAGCCCATCAAATATATTTGTAGCTTTTGCAAAGTTGCATGAACATGAAAGAAATAAGATAGAGACAAGGGATTAATATTTTGAAGCCATTTTGTCCTAAGTAGCCATCTTTGCCGCCTCAACCACATTCAAGTTCCTCAAGCAATAAATCCTAAAAAGACACTTCCTTTCTGGTTATTGCTTTGAGAGACTGATAAACTTCTGTGCCCCTGGCTGCTGTGTACCCAGTAGGAAATAGAACCTGTGACAAAAACGTGTTGGGGATACAACAACTTTAAGCTTAGCCTATTAACTGCAGTTCACAAATAGGACACTAGATGTCGCTAATGCTCAGTGATAAGCTATGCATTTTCTATGACAAGTTGCAGAGGCGTAACTAGAACCTTCAGGGCCCTGATGCAAGAAACCATGAAGGGCCCCCAGACCCCTGGCCGGGGGCCCTTACCTTCAAGCCCAGGGCTCTTCCCACTAATCCTGGGGCTCTTTACACTCGTTGCATGGCCTTTTATTACGGTCCCGCAGCAGGATTCTTTCACAAGTTCTGCAGTGGGCCCCCTTCCTGCAATCTTGGGGCCTCCCCACAGTGGTGCAATGCCAGGGTCCGGTTGCAAGTGTGACCTTTGCGATCCTGGAAGTTCACCCACTGGTTTGCTACCGGGCCCCCTGGAGCATGGGGCCCGGTAGCGATTGCAACCCCTGCAACCCCTGTAGTTACGCCCCTGACAAGTTGTATTTCCTGTACATTGTACTGTACTCGTTGGTTACCTTTTCCTGTCTGTGTTTTTTCTTACCATGAGAAGGTGACATCTTTGCTATCTGTGGTTATGTTCCAATAAAGAAGCCAGTTCCTGTTACTCCACAATGTCTGATCTGAATAGACTCCGCTGCACCCAGTGATCGCACTATGCAACAAAACGGCGGGACCAGCCTTGCGTTTGCTTTACATAAGTATGACCCACTACTATTTCTTCTGGGTCCTGTGACTCTCTTCTTTGCTCCACTGATGATGGAACACCTGTGCATGAAATGACATCTTCCCTGACACTCGGATCTGTTCTCGGCATGCCAAAAATGAGCCGGAATGTACCGTACACAAAAAAAAATTTGCAAGGACCAGTGCAGTGCTGGGGCAAGGTCGTCCAGCACACAGGGCAAAGATGCCAAACTGCGCCCCCCCCTTTCCTATAGGGTTATGGTGAAGGCACCCTAATCCCTGCAATAAACCATTGTGCCCAGGGCAGCTGTCCCTCCTGCCCACCCCTTGTCCCAGCCCTGGCCCAGTGAGAAATGTTTTTTTGGCAATGTCCCAGCTTGTCTCTCTTGCTAAACAACTCCAAAGCCTTGCAATATTTTACTGCCCAAGATTAGTTACACTTTTAAACAGATGTTAACCCTAAGTTGATCAATTTAAATTGGTATTAACCACTTCTGGACCGGAAGGATTTGCCCCCTTAATGACCAGGCCATATTTTGAGATTTGGCACTGCCTTACTTTAACTGACAATTGCGCGGTCGTGCAACGCTGTACCCAAATAAAATTAATGTCCTCTACCATATTTTATGGTCATGCAAAAGCTTAACAAGCTACCGGCACAACGTTTTTCAGCTGAGCACTTCTGGACCGGGAGATTTTTCCCCCTTAATGACCAGGCCATTTTTTACAATTCGGCACTGCGTTATTTTAATTGACAATTCCGCAGTCGTGCGGCGCTGTACCCAAATAAAATTGATGTCCTTTATTTTCCACAAACAGAGCTTTCTTTTGGTGGTATTTGATCACCTGTGCAATTTTTATTTTTTGCACTATAAACAAAAAAAGAGCGACAATTCTGAAAAAAAAACGATATTTTTCACATTCTGCTATATAACATTCCCAACGTTCTGCTACATATTTTTGGTAAAAAAAAATCGTAATAAGCGTATTTTGATTGGTTTGCGCAAAAGGTATCGCGTCTACTAACTAGGGGAATGATTTATGTCATTTTTATTGTTTTTTTACTAGTAATGGCGGCAATCTGCGATTTTTAGCAGGACTGTGACATTGCGGCGGACAGATCGGACCCCTGACTGACATTTTTGACACTTTTGGGGGGAACAGTGACATTACTACAGTAATCAGTGCTAAAAATATGCACTGTTACTGTACTAATGACACTGGCAGGGAAAGGGGCTAACACAGTGGGTGATCAAGGGGTTAAATGTGAGCCTAGGGCAGTGATTCTAACTGTGGGGGGGCGTGGCCTGTGAAATGAACACAAAGACGTGTGATCCTATATAGAAGGATCACAGGCACTCTGTGATCATTCCAGGGAGAAGAACGGTCAGATGTGTTTACAACAGCGGGGTTCGATCACGGGTGTCAGGCGGCAATCAGAGCCGCCTGCCCACTGCATCGGCTTCCCCACTGACTAGCGGGGGCGGGAGCGCTCTAGCCTCATGCTCGCGAGCGCCGTACATGTATGGCGATTTGCCTGGGAGCGGCTGCCTGCCGCAGTACATCTGCGGCTGGTGGTCGTAAAGCGGTAAGAGGCGGGGATAGAGGTGACATCATTGACCATATCTGGCCATTGCCACGTTTGGTCAATGTCATTGCACAAATATGGCCATGGACCATATCTGGGCAGTGATGTCATTGCTAGGTCATTGCTATCACCACCCCTGTGACTTTAGCGGATCCTAGGAAAGTGGCGGGTGCCAGCACCCGCGGCTTCCCTAGGAACCAGTGGCAGCAGGAAGTGGTAGAAATACTGCTACTTTATATGATGCTTGGCTCTTGCCAAACAGGGGGTCAAACAGACAAAAGTTTGGGGTCTGTTTGGGGTCCCAATGCCCCAAGCAGCCAAAGTTTGGTCCGCATTCCATACTATGTAAAAATCACTATACCTAAACTGCCGCTTTAAACATCATCCGAAATTCAGAATTAATTATAGTTCTAAATAATTTATCTATTGCACTATTTTTTAATAAAAAGTACACATCCTTTAATTGATAAGGAACCCCAGAGCCTAGAAAACCATTGAATTCCCGTTCAGTGGTCCACAGAGGAAAGGAAGCAGCTTTTAGATGAGATAAGGCAAATAAATGGAGTGTATTTTTTGGTCTATGTTCAGCGACACACTGTGAACTTAAACCTGTGATTAATAAAACATGCACACAATGAAGAGAGGAGCGTTTGACAGAATGGAACCACGTAGGTTTTCATACGGAGTACCCAGAGGACCGACCTAATTCCAAAAGACGCCATTTCATGACGGCAACTACGTTCTGCACTGAGTGCTATGATATTTTTTGACAGGCAGTTGTTTGAAATTCGTTCAAGTGTAGACTTTATGTCATGTAGGAAAATCTGCATTCTTCGATTTTGGGGCTTTCAGATAAAACGTGGCTTTAGGAGATTAAGGTTGCGGTGCTTTGGGAAAACCAGTGCATATATATAAAGGGTATATCCGTCGCACTTTGTCAAAATTGAGTGGGCACCCATTGGTGAAACAAATGGCAATTGGTTATAAGCTCCCAGGGCTCTGGTGGTGAAAACTTCTTACCGAACATCCAAATCGGCATTTGTCAGGATCCAGACCTGAACCTGCAACCTCTGTGGTGTCTACCTGTAGCTCTTCTCACTGTGCCACCTGAGATGCTGGACAGCTCCCTCTCTGATCTCTTAGGACAATCTTGCTTAGTCGCTTGTTTCTCAAGAACCTTGAACTCTTTGCTCCTCCCACAAACTTCCTGATTTAAGCACTTCCTGTTTGCCAGATTATTGAGCTTTTTCCACCCTTTATCTTGCTTCTTTGCGTACCTTCAGCTGTCCTTATCTCCAACCTGCAATCACTTTTTACCAAGCTTTGGCTTGTTTACTGACTACGCTTCTACTGTGCCACCTGAGATGCTGGACAGCTCCCTCTCTGATCTCTTAGGACAATCTTGCTTCGTCTCTTGTTTCTCATGAACCTTGAACGAACTTCCTGATTTAATCCATATCTCTGCACTTCCTGTTTGCCAGATTATTGAGCTTTTCCCACCCTTTTTCTTGCTTCTTTGCGTACCTTCAGCTGTCCTTATCTCCAACCTGCAATCACTTTTTACCAAGCTGTGGCTTGTTTACTGACTACGCTTTTACTGTGCCACCTGAGATGCTGGACAGCTCCCTCTCTGATCTCTTAGGACAATCTTGCTTCGTCTCTTGTTTCTCATGAACCTTGAACGAACTTCCTGATTTAATCCATATCCCTGCACTTCCTGTTTGCCAGATTATTGAGCTTTTCCCACCCTTTTTCTTGCTTCTTTGCGTACCTTCAGCTGTCCTTATCTCCAACCTGCAATCACTTTTTACCAAGCTGTGGCTTGTTTACTGACTACGCTTTTACTGTGCCACCTGAGATGCTGGACAGCTCCCTCTCTGATCTCTTAGGACAACCTTGCTTTGTCTCTTGTTTCTCAAGAACCTTGAACTCTTTGCTCCTCCCACAAACTTCCTGATTTAAGCCATATCTCTGCACTTCCTGTTTGCCAGATTATTGAGCTTTTTCCACCCTTTATCTTGCTTCTTTGCGTACCTTCACCTGTCCTTATCTCCAACCTGCAATCACTTTTTACCAAGCTTTGGCTTGTTTACTGACTACGCTTCTACTTTGCCACCTGAGATGCTGGACAGCTCCCTCTCTGATCTCTTAGGACAATCTTGCTTCGTCTCTTGTTTCTCCTGAACCTTGAACTCTTTGCTCCTCCCACGAGCTTCCTGATTTAAGCCATATCTCTGCACTTCCTGTTTGCCAGATTATTGAGCTTTTCCCACCCTTTTTCTTGCTTCTTTGCGTACCTTCAGCTGTCCTTATCTCCAACCTGCAATCACTTTTTACCAAGCTGTGGCTTGTTTACTGACTACGCTTTTACTGTGCCACCTGAGATGCTGGACAGCTCCCTCTCTGATCTCTTAGGACAACCTTGCTTTGTCTCTTGTTTCTCAAGAACCTTGAACTCTTTGCTCCTCCCACAAACTTCCTGATTTAAGCCATATCTCTGCACTTCCTGTTTGCCAGATTATTGAGCTTTTTCCACCCTTTATCTTGCTTCTTTGCGTACCTTCACCTGTCCTTATCTCCAACCTGCAATCACTTTTTACCAAGCTTTGGCTTGTTTACTGACTATGCTTCTACTGTGCCACCTGAGATGCTGGACAGCTCCCTCTCTGATCTCTTAGGACAATCTTGCTTCGTCTCTTGTTTCTCATGAACCTTGAATTAACTTCCTGATTTAAGCCATATCTCTGCACTTCCTGTTTGCCAGATTATTGAGCTTTTCCCACCCTTTATCTTGCTTCTTTGCCTACCTTCAGCTGTCCTTATCTCCAACCTGCAATCACTTTTTACTAAGCTTTGGCTTGTTTACTGACTACGCTTCTACTGTGCCACCTGAGATGCTGGACAGTTCCCTCTGATATCTTAGGACAGGGGTGTCCAAACTACGACCCTCCAGCTGTTGTGGAACTAGACATTCCACGAGGCATTGTAAATCTCTGACATTCACAGACATGACTAGGCATGATGGGAGTTGTAGTTCCTGAACAGCTGGAGGGCCATAGTTTGGACATCCCTGTCCTAAGATATCAGAGGGAACTGTCCAGCATCTCAGGTGGCACAGACAATCTTGCTTCATCTCTTGTTTCTCAAGAACCTTGAACTCTTTGCTCCTCCCACGAACTTCCTGATTTAAGCCATATCTCTGCACTTCCTGTTTGCCAGATTATTGAGCTTTTTCCACCCTTTATCTTGCTTCTTTTTGTACCTTCAGCTGTCCTTATCTCCAACCTGCAATCACTTTTTACCAAGCTTTGGCTTGTTTACTGACTACGCTTCTGCTTGATCCTGACCTGCTATATCTGCTACTGGACCCCTGCTTGCTCACCCCCTGGTGGGGTGACCCGGAGGACTGCGACTTGGTACTAACACTCAGCAAAACCCATCTCCACTAGGGTTGCCACCTCATCCCTTTAATCCAGGGCACATATTAATTGCACAGCTTATGAGGCTGATATAATGCACATAAAGCCCCTTTCACATGGGCAGGAGGATGACAGCTCCGTGTCCGCTTATTTTGCAGAGATTGAGCTGTCAGATCCCCACTCTCCTCTATGGGAGATTGGATGATAATGGACCCCCTGTCTGTTTTTATCCAATCTTATCTGATCCGATTCTCCAGATGGATGGAAAATAGGGTTTCCATCCGTCCGGATTTCACGGACAGGATTGGATCGGATAGCAGCGGGTGTCAGCGGAGATGTCACCACTGACATCCGCTGCTCCATAGAGGTGCATGGAGCATCCGATCAGATCCGCCTGAAAAACTGAAAGGGACCGGATCGGAAAAAACGTGTGAAAGGGGCCTTTGGCACCAAGTGAGTTTAATTACCACCTTAATCAGCCACAGAACCTGTGTAATTAACCTCTTGCTGACCACCCGCCGCAGATATACTGCAACAAGGTGTCTCGGCTACGCAAATCGCCCGACCCATACGTCGCTCCTCAGGAGCGAGCATGGGGGGCGCGCGCACACAGCGATTCGTGAGAGGGGAAGCTGATCTGTGGGGCCGGTGGCCACGATTGCCACCGGGCACCCGCGATCACTCCCTGGGAAGACAGAACGGCGGCCTGCTGATGTAAACAAAGCAGACCGTTGTTCTGTCAGCAATCAACACAGGGCTCCTGTGTTCCTCCTATTTAGGAACACAGGTCACTGTGTTGATTCCAAAAGCCCTGCCCCCGCACAGTTAGAAAACACCCCCTAGGCATGCATTTAACCCTTTGATCGCCCCTGGTGTTAACCCCTTCCCTGCCAGTGTCATTATTACAGTAACAGTGCATATTTTTAGCACTGATTACTGGAGTAATGTCACTAGTCCCCCCCAAAAGTGTCAAAAATGTCAGTTAGGTGTCCGATCTGTTCGCCGCAATGTCGCAGTCACGCTAAAAAATCGCAGATCGCTGCCATTACTAGTAAAAAAAAAATAATAATTAAATAAAAATGACATAAATCTTTCCCATAGTTTGCAGACGTGATAACTTTTGCGCAAACCAATCAATATACACTTATTGGGATTTTTTGTTTTTACCAAAAATATGTAGCAGAATGCATATTGGTCTAAAATGATGAAAAAAATTTGGATTTTTTTTATTTTTTTTTATTGGCTGTGTTTTTTAGCAGAAAATAAAAAATATTGTTTGTTTTTTTTAGAATTTTCGCAATTTTTTTTGTTTATAGTGCAAAAAAATAAAAACCTCAGGTGATCAAATACCACCAAAAGAAAGCTCTATTTGTGGGAAAAAAGGACATCAATTTTATTTGGTTACAGCATTGCACGAATGCGCAATTGTCCATTAAAAAATGCCGTTTCGCAAAAAATGGCCTGGTCATTAAGGAGGTAAAACCTTCCGGTCCAGAAATGATTAAAGCCAATTGCACCCCCAAAAACCACCAAAAAGCGCTTTGATTTCACTTTCTTTAATTAATTCAATGCATTTTGCCATAATGGCAACATTTTACCAAAATTTCAGATTTTTTACTGAAATTTTAGGAATGAATATTCTCAATTTATTTCAACCTTAGTATATACTAAAATAGTAATCCCAAAGGGAACCTAATATAATATAAATGTGTCAATCATTGCATTCTATAATGTGAGGTGATCACTTATCCATGATAAAAAAATATTAACCGCCGTCAGGACGAATGGTACATCCTTGATGTGAATGTTCTATAAAGCCTAAAATAGATTCTGTGTATGTCTGCCATAGCAACAACCTGAACTTTGTATGCGTGTGTTGGATGTAAAAAGGATATTTTCAGAAGCTTATAAACCATTCCTGCTCGTGTCTTGTACTCAAAAAACAAAAAATAAATAAATAAATATATAAAATAATAAATATATTAAAAAACAGGTTCTCAATATAATTGTGAGAAATAAAAATGTAATAAATAAAAGTCCCAGAGAAACAGTTTAAACATCAAATATTCCTTCTGTAAAAGTACTTCAGTGCTTCCACCACCTCATATAGATAAGCTGCTTACCTGAAGGAGAGACTTCTAAGTGAGGGAGGTCAACTAGGCTCCTATCTCCACATACCAAAGTGTAGGCAATTCTGCTCTCCCTCTCCAACTTCGATTGCACAAACTAAATTTGGCAGTAAAGAGCAGAGAAAAAAAAAACTCCATAGTAGAAAAACACCATTTATTAAAACAAGGTGCCGCTCCACCAAGCTCGCATGCGTAATGACGTCAGCGCTAATCTCCAGCCTATCTTCTGTTCTTTGTTTTTGTAGGTTGATATTATTTAGTAATATTTTATTAAACCCTCCATGTATCATTTCACTTTATTTTATTAAACCCTCCAAGTATCATTTTACTTCAGAAGATGAAGCAGGATCACCAAATCAGTAGATATCCCATCTGCTGCCTTGTTAGTGGAACTCCCTTCCAGTACTATGTCCATATTTGGTCAGTGATGTCACCACATCATCACTCCCTTAACAACTTAAAGTGGAGTTCCACCCATTTTTGGAACTTTAGATCTTTGTAATCCCCTTTAAAATGGCTTTTACCAATGGAAACTTTTTTTTTTTTTTTTTTTTGCTAGTAAATACCTTAATTTCGGATTTATTCCTCCTCTCCTCACTTCCTGGTCTGATCGGCGATGACGTCATTCGGCGATCCGCAGTGTCTGCTGGGATGTATTCTATTCCAGAAATCTCAGTAGCTGTAGCTGTACTGAGCCGTGCCTGCCCCGCCTCCGCCCCGCCTCCTCTCAATGAATTGCATTGTATGAATGTATTAAGGCTGTTCTCTGCCCAGCCTCCGCCCCGCCTCCTCTCAATACAACTCAATGAGAGGAGGCGGGGTGGAGGCGGGGCAGAGAACGGCCTTAATACATTCATACAATGCAACTGAATGAGAGGAGGCGGGGCGGAGGCGGGGCAGGCACGGCTCAGTACAGATACAGCTACTGAGATTTCTGGAATAGAATACATCCCAGCAGACACTGCGGATCGCCGAATGACGTCATCGCCGATCGGACCAGGAAGTGAGGAGAGGAGGAATAAAGCCGAAATTAAGGTATTTACTAGCAAAAAAAAAAAAAAAAAAGTTTCCATTGGTAAAAGCCGTTTTAAAGGGGATTACAAAGATCTATGTATTCCAACCTATTAAAAATGGGTGGAACTCCGCTTTAAGCCCCAGCCCTATTTCGGACACTTTTTGTTCACGCGTTAAAATCAGTATTTTTTCCTAGAAAACTACTTAGAACCCCCAAACATTATATATATATTTTTTAGCAAAGACTCTGGAGAATAAAATGTCGGTCATTGCAATATTTTTGTCACACGGTATTTGCGCAGCGGTCTTTAAAGCACCATTTTTTTGGAAAAATTTAGAAAAATCACATTTCACTGCATTTAAAAAATACTAAACAGTAAAGTTAGCCCATTTTTTTGTATATTGTGAAAGATGATGTCACGCCGAGTAAATAGATACCCAACATGTTATGGTTTAAAATTGCGCCCCCCACCCCCCCGTGGGATGGCGACAAACTATGGTCAATAGAGATCTCAATAGGCGACGCTTTAAATTTATTTAACGGTTACCAGTTTAGAGTTAGAGTGTAGCTCTTTTTTTTAATTATTGCTCACGCTCTGGCGATCGCGGCGATACCTCACATGTGTGGTTTGAACAACGATTTCATTTGCGGCTCGACTTCCGTATACGTTTTTTTTTGTGCGCGAGCTAACGGTGACGGGGGCGGCTAAATTTTTATTTTTTTTCCCCATTTATTTTATTTATTTTTTTAACTTTATTACAGTTTTAAAAAAAAATAAAAAATCTGATCACTTTTAATGCTGTCACAAGCAATGTAAACATCCCTTGTGACACCAATATGCAGTGACAGGTACACTTTATGGAGGGATCGAGGGTCTAAAAGACCCCAAACCCCTCCACTGCACTTCCCTGTATGCAAAACGCCGAAAACGGCATTTTTGCATACAGCCGTTTTTCAAATTTGCCGCCTTTTGCAGCACAGTAACCCGGAAGTGACGTCATGGACGCCGCCTCCGGGTTACGTCATCGGAGACCCGATCTAAGCCGTTTCCGGCTTTGATCGGGACTCCATCCAGCCGGCGGAAGTGCCGGCTGGGTGCTTGGGGCTCCCGGTGGGACGGGAGCCCCGGTAACAGCCACGGAAGGCGGCGGGAGGGGGGGGATGCCCCCTCCCGCCACCCCCGGGTACCGATCGAGCGGTTCCCGATATCATCCCGGTATAACCCCGCAAAGTTTACCGACGTACCCCTACGTCAGGTATGCGGTAGGTGGTTAACCACTTAAGCCCCGGAGGATTTGGCTGCTCAAAGACCAGGCCCTATTTTGCGATTCGGCACTGCGTGACTGTAATGCAAACTGCGCCAAATGAAATTGATGTCCCTTTTTTTCCCCACAAACAGAGCTTTCTTTTGGTGGTATTTGATCACCTGTCCCATTTTTACTTTTTGCGCTATAAACAAAAAAAGAGCGACAATTTAGAAAAAATAACAATATTTTTCAAATTTTTTATACGAAATTCTTAAAAAAAATGTAGAAATCAAAATGTTTCAACATTTTAGGCCAATTTGTTGTCTGCTACATATTTTTGGTTAAAAAAAATCGCAATAAGCGTATTTTGATTGGTCTGCGCAAAAGTACTAACTACGGGAAAGATTTATGCCATTTTTATTGTTTTGTTTTTTAATGAGTAATGGCGGCGATCTGCGATTTTGTTTGCGGGACTGCGACATTGCGGCGGACAGATCGTACACTTGACTGACATTTTTGACACTTTTGGGGGGACCAGTGACATTACTACAGTAATCAGTGCTAAAAATATGCACTGTTACTGTAAAAATGACACTGGCAGGGAAGGGGTTAACTTTATTGATGATCAAGGGTTTAGGTGTGTCCCTAGAGGCGTGATTCTAACTGTCAGGGGGCGTGGCTTGTTAGATCATCACAGAGACATACGATCCTACAGAGCAGGATCGCATAGCCTCAGTGAAGATCTAAGGGAGAATGACAGACGGCTGTGTTTACATCAGCCATCTGCCTTTCTCCCTCTCCTGCGGGAGATCGCGAGTGGCCCGGCGGACATCGGAGCCGCCAGTCACACGCGCGGGGATGTCCGTGAACAAGCGGTGCGCACTTGTCCCCTAGAGGCTCGTGGGCGAGTGACGTACCCCTACGTCACTTTGCCCAGGAGAGGCTGACTGCCGCAGTATATAGTCTTGCGGCAGTCGGCAAGTGGTTAAATATAAGCCTAACGGCAGCTCCAAAAAGCTGTCAAGAGTGGCAAAATCGTATAAGCGGGTTTTTTCTTTAGATCGTCGGAAGGGAACATTCATCCCAATTAAGGGATCATTTCACGCCTCCCGTAGCTGAGCCTAACATGTAAAGGGGTCACCCTGGTGGAAGACGTAGGCTAACCTGAGGTGTGGAGTCTAATGGCGCTTTTCCACTGCATGGAACCGTACCGGTTCGGCACCCTTTTGTGCTTTTCCACTGCTGGTACCGCATGGTATAGGGTCGGAACGGTTCGGTACGGTACGGTATAGGTTTGCTTTTCCACTGCATGGAACCGAACGGTACGGTACGGTACGGCCCTGAAAAAACACTACCTACTCGATTGTGGTTCCAACAGGTACCAAACTGGTACCATATCCCACAATCCTTTGCATGCAGTCACTACTAGCCACTGATTGGTCAGAGAATCACACCCACCCCGTTGTTATCCCACCCACTTAACTTTAGTACTGCTTTAGTGGAAAAGCAAACCTATACCATACCGTACCGAACCGTTCCGACCCTATACCATGTGGTACCAGCAGTGGAAAAGCAAACCAGGTCAAGCAGGGCCGAGTAGAGCCGAGCCGGTACTAGCCGGTACTTGCAGTGGAAAAGTGCCATAAGTGCCAACCGGTGTTCACCAGAGCTCCTAAAGGTGGAGATGGACTTCACTGCTTGTTGGCATCAGGTCGCGGTCCTCAGAGTTGCCCCGTCATGATGTGAGTGAGTTCGGATCCTGGAGCGGAGGAACCGATAGGGATTAGATAGAAGCGTAGTCACAAGAAAGTCATCAGCCAATGGGAATCAAGATCCAGGAAGGTCGTCAGCCAAAAGGGAAATCGAGAGCCAGGAAGGTCGTCAACCAAAGCCAGGTCATGCACGGAGGAACACGGAAAACAGAAGATAGCCAGCAGAGATGCACCTAGAAGCACAAACACACGAGCAAAGAACTGCAAGCCAACAGGTGATATATATATCCTGAGTGCAACCTCATCACTAAGCGACGCCCAGGAAGCAGCAGGAAGTGATGAAGCTATCAGAGTCTATAAAAGACGACAGTCAGCACATGTCCAAGATAGCTGCAGACAGGAAGGCAAGGTAAGACCTTGACAGATTGGTAGAATCAGGGAGGTTGCCATATGTGGGCCCTCCTGGTACTCCCCTTTTAACTATTATAAAGTGTTTGTAAATTTTTTGGGGTGAGGTGTTTTTTTTCTTTCGGTGGGGCGTTAGATGAAGAAGCTGGATGGGGCCAGGTAAGTGCACCATTGCACGGCCACTTTATTATTTTCTATTTATTTTTCTCTTTTCGTTCGTCACCTTTCACTTTTGTGTATGGTTATTCACTGGATGAAGGGTGTGAGTCCTCGGGCTTACTCTGACATCCCAGGGGGAGGATGTGTGGCCCTCCAGTTCCTTCCTCCCCTGCCTCTGGGGGATCCCTCTTAAGGAGAGCTATTCTGACCTAGTATTTGATGGTAAGCTTCAGCTGGCCTTGAAGAACGGGGTTTGCCAGGCCTTCTGGTTAGTCAGACCATGTAAACCTTTGTCACCGGTAGGAGCCTTGCACCCCGGGGGGTCAGGGTAGAGGTCCTACTCCTCCGGGGGTGGACTAAAAGCACACCCTTAAGTGAAATTTTTAGTGTGTGTGTGTTTCACATGCACATTTTTGTTTACTTACGGGTTTTTTCGTTCTACGTTTTGCACCGCCATGGACTTAAATAAAAAAGAAAAGGAGTAGTCGGATAGATTTCTGAATGTAGTGAGGAGGAAGATGGGAAAAGGTACCCATGTTTTGAAGATAGGGTTTGTCTTTTTTTCTTTATCAATTTTTCCCCTTTTTATACGATGTATGTTGGTAATTACATGTATATTGTAGGGAATTTGGATTCTCCTGGGGGGATTTTTTTTTAACCACTTACCGCATACTAACGTTTATTTACGTCGGCAGACTTTGCGGTAGTATACTGGTATGATGCCTCTAGCTAGAGACACCATCCCGGTACCGTGGTTTAGTGCCAATGGTCGGCTTTCCGTCGGTAATGACCGATGCGGCTCGGGAGCCGCTCGATCGTTATCCGGGTGAGCGGGAGGGGAATTCCCCCCCCCCCTCCCGCTTCCTTCCGTGACTTTGCTCGGGGCTCCCGTCCCACCAGGAGCCCCGAGCACCCAGCCGTCACGTCCGCCAGCTGGATGGAGTCCCGATGAATGGCGGAAACGGCTTTGATCGGGTCTCCGATGACGTAACACGGAGGCGGCGTCCATGACGTCACTTCCGGGTTACTGTGCTGCAAAAGGCGGCAAATTTAAAAAATGGCTGTATGCAAAAATGCAGTTTTCGGCGTTTTGCATACATGGAAGTGTAGTGGAGGGGTCTAGGGTCTTTTAGACACTCGATCCCTCCATAAAGAGTACCTGTCACTGCATATTGGTGTCACAAGGGATGTTTACATTGCTTGTGACAGCAAGAAAAGTGATCAGATTTTTATTTATTTTTTTAAACCTGTAATAAAGTTAAAAAAATAAATAAATAGGAAAAAAAAAAATTTTAGCCGCCCCCCGTAACCGTTAGCTCGTGCACAAAAAAAACATATACGGAAGTCGAGCTGCGAATGAAATCGCCGCGATCGCCAGAGCGTGGGCAATAATTTAAAAAAAAGAGCTACACTCTAACTCTAAACTGGTAACCGTTAAATAAATTTAAAGCGTCGCCTATTGAGATCTCTATTGACCGTAGTTTGTCGCCATCCCACGGGGGGGCGCAATTTTAAACCGTAACATGTTGGGTATCCATTTACTCGGTGAGACATCATCTTTCACAATATACAAAAAAAAATGGGCTAACTTCACTGATTAGTATTTTTTAAATGCAGTGAAATGTGATTTTTCAAAATTTTTCCCAAAAAATTGTGTTTTAAAGACCGCTGCGCAAATACCGCCTGACAAAAAATATTGCAATGACCGACATTTTATTCTCCAGAGTCTTTGCTAAAAAAATATATATAATGTTTGGGGGTTCTAAGTAGTTTTCTAGGAAAAAATACTGATTTTAACTTGTAAACAAAAAGTGTCCGAAATAGGGCTGGGGCTTAAGTGGTTAAACATTTTTTTCTTGTGCATATTCCGGGAATACTTCCTGTGTTTTTTAGTGTTTTGTCTTGGTATTACCTTTTTTCAAAATTTAATAAAAAAAGAGTTTAAACACAAAATATTAATCGGGATTAAAACTGGATTTTATATAAATAAATATATATATATATATATATATATATATATATATATATATATATATATATATTTTTTTTTTTTTTTATTTCAAGCAGCTGAAATATAAATTACATTAGTATTCTGTCAAATTGGTATTTAAAAAAAATGTTTGCGTTGGTATGAGGTGGTATCAAAAAAGTTTCAAGACTAGTTTTGTAACACGCCAACAGATGGCAGCACATGGCCTTAATAAGTCAGTGTGCCAAAATACATTATCCTGTGTACATCGGGAGCTGTGTAACTGGTGCTATTCTAACCACAAGCGTTACCACGTCTGCTAAACTGGACAAATCTGGCACAGAGACATTTGACATGATTCGGCAAGTTTACGGAGATGCTGCAATGAGTAGTTTGAGGTGTTTTGAGTGGCAGACGCGCTTCAAGAGCGGAAGAACATCACTGGAAGATGACGTAAGATCAGAAAGACCTTCAATGAAGCTCAATACTTGCTCAAAAACGTTGACACCATTTGGCAGCTTTTGCATGATGATCCTCAAAGAAAAATCGCACATGCCACTCAAAACACCTCGAACGGCTCAGTTGCCAAATCATGTCAAACGTCTCTGTGGCAGATTTGCCCAGTTTCACTCAGAGTTTCAAGTTTGCTCCTTGTTCTAATTTGCTGTCCATGATGAAAGAGCAGACGTGGTAACACACGTGGTCAGAATAGCACCACACTGACTTACAAAGGTGAGTGCTCCCTGTGACTGTGCATGCAGCCTTGTGCTGCCATCTGTTGGCATGTTACAAAACTCTCAAAACCTTTTGATAACACCTCGCACATGTCCCCTGGGGCAATGCCCAGCCCCCCATGCACTTTTTTTGGCCAAGATCTAGGCCAGTAATGGCGAACCTTGGCACCCCAGATGTTTTGGAACTACATTTCCCATGATGCTCATGCATTCTGCAAAAAGTTGAGCATCATGGGAAATGTAGTTCCAAAACATCTCGGGTGCCAAGGTTCGCCATCACTGATATAGGCTATTAAACTCAAAAATGGAAAAAACGGATTTGATGGATTTGGCTCTCATGCACTTTAATGGGGATTCAGCACCCAAACTTTTGATATGTTTTGGCTGAATCTCTGTGAACTGAACCAAGGTGTGTTCGGCCAATCCCTAGTCTTGTTCTGCACTATGTCTCTGTATAGAGATAGCCATCTTGGTAGAGAAGTTTGGATTTCTCATGGCATAGCTTTCTCCCTAATAACTGGAGATCAGATGATTAGTGGAGTAATGACCAAGAACCAGCAGCAAATGCGGTGGAAACACAAATCACAGAAGCAGAAGTTAGGAGATCCTTGCATTGCTGGTCCTCAGCAACAGTTTCGTCTCAACAGGAGAACAGTGAGCAGCAGCGCTGTAGTGACATCACCAAATCTTAAAAACTTGCCCATAATAATAGCTTTTAAATTGAGGGCCACTAGTACTCTTAATATAGGAGACATGAGTTTTCTGTTTAATGTTGGTGGTAGCTGACTATAACCCCTTACATCAGTTGTTCTCAAACACTGGGCTGTGGTCTGCTGCCAGACTACAGCCTCCTTCCTCTGAGGCCTCCAGCCAGCTGACAATTCCCTAACATATCACAGTGTCTCCCAGCTACCATAGTGCTTTCAACCTCCTATAATTGCCCACAGTGGTCCTCAACCCACCCACAGTGGCCCCAATTTCCCACAGTGCCACCCGGACTCCCACAGTGCCCCAAGCCTCCTAAAGAACCTCCAGCCCCCCAACTTCCAACAGTGTCCCATAGAGCCTCCCAAGCTCCCATAGTGCCTTCTAGCCCAAGCAGTGCCAGCCAGTCTCCTACAACGTCCCTTTAAAATCCAGGCCTCCTGCAGACACTCTAGCCCCCCGACAGAAGTATTATCCTTGACAGGGCCACCAAGTCTATTGCTGAGTTCCCTAACCCTCTTTGGAACCCCAATTCCCCCCACATAGACACCCAGCCCCACCCAGAGCTGTCCAGCCTTCCCATACACATTTGTATTCCCATACTTTTGTTTTTTTTTTTTTTTACTGTTTCGATATAGAAAATTTCAGAAAAATTTACCAGGCCCTGGCCTCTATAAGTTTGAGAACCAATGTCTTACATTACTTTTGCAGTTGATATTATCTAACCATAAGATCAATTTAATCTAGAGTGAATACACCTACCAGAATGTTTTTGAGAAGTGAGAGGAAAGCAGAACATCATACAGATAGTGTCCATGGTACAAACTGAGCACAAGACCTAAAACAACAGTTCTAACCATTTAGCCATCTACCCATCCAAAAGGAACGTAAGGTTAGACATTTGCAATTCGTTCTGTTACGAATTGAAATTTGGACTACATTTTTGTTATTTAAAGATTTGGATGTATCCGAACTTCTAAATAACAATAGTAATGAATGTCATCAAATCTGAAAAAAATTATAACTAAACTAATTATCTAAATTTGAAAATGAATTTGAATTTGAAAATAAATTTAAATTTGAATTGGAAATATAATAAAATAGAATAGAAAATAAAAGAATAGAATAAAATAGAATAGAAAAAAATGTAATATCATACAACCCGATTCCAAAAAAGTTGGGACACTGTACAAATTGTGAATAAAAACAGAATGCAATGATGTGGAAGTTTCAAATTTCAATATTTTATTCAGAATACAACATAGATGACATATCAAATGTTTAAACTGAGAAAATGTATAATTTTAAGGGAAAAATAAGTTGATTTTAAATTTCATGGCATCAACACATCTCAAAAAAGTTGGGACAAGGCCATGTTTACCACTGTGTGGCCTCCCCTCTTCTTTTTATAACAGTCTGCAAACGTCTGGGGACTGAGGAGAAGTTGCTGAAGTTTAGGAATAGGAATGTTGTCCCATTCTTGTCTAATACAGGCTTCTAGTTGCTCAACTGTCTTAGGTCTTCTTTGTCGCATCTTCCTCTTTATGATGCGCCAAATGTTTTCTATGGGTGAAATATCTGGACTGCAGGCTGGCCATTTCAGTACCCGGATCCTTCTTCTACGCAGCCATGATGTTGTAATTGATGCAGTATGTGGTCTGGCATTGTCATGTTGGAAAATGCAAGGTCTTCCCTGAAAGAGACAACATCTGGATGGGAGCATATGTTCTTCTAGAACTTGGATATACCTTTCAGCATTGATGGTGCCTTTCCAGATGTGTAAGCTGCCCATGCCACACGCACTCATGCAACCCCATACCATCAGAGATGCCGGCTTCTGAACTGAGCGCTGATAACAACTTGGGTTGTCCTTTAGTCCGGATGACATGGCGTCCCAGTTTTCCAAAAAGAACTTCAAATTTTGATTCGTCTGACCACAGAACAGTTTTCCACTTTGCCACAGTCCATTATAAATGAGCCTTGGCCCAGAGAAAACGCCTGCGCTTCTGGATCATGTTTAGATATGGCTTCTTTTTTGGCCTATAGAGTTTTAGCCGGCAACGGCGAATGGCACGGTGGATTGTATTCACCGACAATGTTTTCTGGAAGTATTCCTGAGCCCATGTTGTGATTTCCATTACAGTAGCATTCCTGTATGTGATGCAGTGCCGTCTAAGGGCCCGAAGATCACCGCCATCCAGTATGGTTTTCCGGCTTGACCCTTACACACAGAGATTGTTCCAGATTCTCTGAATCTTTGGATGATATTATGCACTGTAGATGATGAGAACTTCCAACTCAAAATTTTCTCTGAGAAACTCCTTTCTGATATTGCTCCACTATTTTCCGCCGCAGCATTGGGGGAATTGGTGATCCTCCGCCCATCTTGACTTCTTATACCCAATCATGTTGCCAATTGAACTAATAAGTTGTAAATTGGTCCTCCAGCTGTTCCTTATATGTACATTTAACTTTTCCGGCCTCTTATTGCTACCTGTCCCAACTTTTTTGGAATGTGTAGCTCTCATGAAATCCAAAATGAGCCAATATTTGGCATGACATTTCAAAATGTCTCACTTTCAACATTTGATATGTTATCTATATTATATTGTGAATAAAATATAAGTTTGAGATTTGTAAATTAGTCCATTCTTTTTTTTTACTCAAAATTTTTAAAGTGTCCCAACTTTTTTGGATATTGGGTTTGTAGAATAAAATAGAATAGAAAAGAGTAAAATAGAATTTATAAGAATAGAATAGAAAAAAATTGATTAGAATAGAACAGAATAGAATAAATATAGCCCTCTTTTGAAATTTGAATTTCATTTAAATTCAAAATTTGAATGGATTTAAAAATAAACTAATCCGAGAATAGAAGCAAATTCTGAAAATAAATCATTCAAACATAACGAATATGACAAAATAAAATGATTAACTTGATTAACAAGTCCGATACAAATATTTCCAGCATGCATGCATGATAAACTGTTTTTACTATTTAATATCTAACTAGTAAGTCATCTACCCATCCATGAACAACATATGATTAGATGTGTGCGATAACATTTTTCATTGTTCAGATGTATCCAAATTTCCAAATCACAATAGAAAAGAATGTCAACAAAACCAAAATAAATTATAATGAGACAAATTATCTGAATTTGAAAAACAATTTTAATTTTAAAATTATTTGGATTTGAAATTAAAACGTGTTTCAGTAAATACAGTAAGGTATAAAAGTTAAATAAGATGATGATTTCTACTTGCGTTACAGAACGGAATAGAATAGAAAAGAATAGTATAGAATAGAATAAAAGAGAATAGAAAAAATAGAATTGAAAAAAAAAAGAATGAAATGGAAAAAATAGAATAGAAGAGTATAGAATAGAATAAAATAAAACAGAATAGAATAAAAAATTGAATAATAAAGAGTAGAAATAGATTAGCATGGAAAAGAATGAATATAGCCCTCTTCCGAAACTCGAATACATTTTTTTTTTTGCAGCAATAGGTTTTTATTGAGTTTTAGAAAAGATAACAGAATACACATGATAAAAGACACATGTTCAAGTCTGTAATAGTCAAAAGCAATACATGCCTGTAACAGATTAAGGATAATGAAGCAATCACAAGACAAAACCTGAGGGATTATTTGGTAATCATTGGAAACCAATATTCCCAGGGTTTTTGGAATTCGGGATATGTGTTAGTGCTGATAGCTAGAACCTTTTTGTACTCAAAGGTAAGGTTTGGGTACATAGATGAGGTCAGAAACTGTTCGCCAGAGCCAAGTTATGAGCGCCATGGCGGCTAGCAAAAAAAGTACAGTGGAATTCTTTAGAGGTGTTTTCTATACCCAAATATAGCAAGGCCAATGCTGGATCAGGTTTGAGAATAAAACCTGTTACTTGTGATATTAACCACTTGCCGACCAGCCGCCGCCTATATACCACGTCAGGTTACCCCGAATCGTCGTACCTGTACAGTGGTTCGCGGGAGCGATCCTGGGGGGTGCACACGCGCTGCTGGAGGTGCACGCGCACGCCCACTCACCAGCAGGGAGGCCAATCCACAGGGCCGGCGGCCTCAATTGCCACTGGGCACCCGCGATCGCTCCCCGTGAAGAGAGAACAGCGGTCTGCTGTTGTAAACCCAGCAGACGGTTGTTCTCTCAGGAATCAATACAGAGCTCCTGTATTCCTTCTATTTAGGAACACAGGTCTCTGTGTTGATTCCATAAGCCCATCCCCCCAAAAGTTGGAAAACACCCCCTAGGCTCACATTTAACCCTTTGATTGCCCCTGGGTTAACCCCTTCCCTGCCAGTGTCATGATTACAGTTAACAGTGCATACGTTTAGCACTGATTACTGTAGTAATGTCACTGGTCCCCCCAAAAGTGTCAAAAATGGCAGTTAGGTGTCCGATCTGTCCGCCGCAATGTCGCAGTCCCGCTAAAAATCGCTGATCGCAGCCATTACTAGTAAAAAAAGAAATAAATACATTTATAAAAATGACATCAATTTTTCTCCTAGTTTGTAGACGCGATAACATTTGTGCAAACCATACGCTTATTGGGATTTTTTTTTACCATAAATATGTAGCAGAATACAAATTGGCCTAAAAGGATGAAAAAATTAGATTTTTAAACTAATTCTTTTTTTTTTTTTGGGGGGGGGGGGGATGTTATCAAGCAGAAAGTTAAAAATATAGTTTTTTTTTTTTTTTTCAGAATTGTCGCTCTTTTATTATTTATAGCGCAAAAAATAAAATTCGCACAGGTGATCAAATACCACCAAAAGAAAGCTCTGTTTGTGGGGAAAAAAGGACATCAATTTTATTTGGGTACAGCGTTGGACGACTGCGGAATTATCAATTGAATTAACGCTGTGCCGAATTGTAAAAAATGGCGTGGTCATTAAGGGGGAAAATCTCCCGGTCCAGAAGTGGTCAGCTGAAAAACTTTGTGCCGGTAGTTTGTTAATCTTTTGCAGGACCATAAAATATGGTAGAGGGTGCCAGTTTGGTAACATTCCCCCCAACATAGGGGGGAGATGTCGGGGGAGAACTTTACCATGTGGCTTGGAGTCAAGTACTCCGAGAGAGGATTTTCTGTGATAATCCCAATGATTGATGCAATGAGTGGTATGTTGGGAATGTTTTATAGCTTTAAGCCATTGGTTTTTGGAAATGAATGGATGTAAGTCAAGTTCCTAAAGACTCATTGGGAAAGATTTAAAAAAGGTCTGTTAATTCTGCAGGAGCAAATAGCACATGGACATAACATCGCTCTTAGGCTTGTTGTTAGTTAGGAATGGCCATGCCGCAGGAGGTATAGATAGAGCAGGTTTAAAACAGCGTTTTATGAGTGCTGACACCAGTAAGTAATTGAAAACCTCTTTAGAATGTTGAAGGAGCTTTGTATGTCTTCAAAGGATAAGGCTTGGGAGTCAGTACCTTCAGGGGAGTACTGGGCCAGGGGGCAGGGGGGAAATTGCCCCCTGGGCCACTCTGATACCCTTTAAAAAGGTTGAACCACTTCTGCCACAGACATGCCTAAAGGTTTCCTGGTGAAGAAAAGTAAAAAGTCCCCACTGCTGACCTACTGAGTGTGGGTTGAAGACAAGGACAGAGCGCAGGCCTCTCCCCCAGCATGGATGGCGTAAAGTGTCTAAGCAGAGGCCGGTTCCATGCCCCCTGGAGACTCTCCTCCCCCAGGCAGCCTTGACCGAGTTGTCCCAGCTCCCCCCAACCACCCCCAGCTGGACAGGTCGGGAACCCAGATTCACCTGGTAGGTAGAGAGTACCTGGAGCCAAGCTTCAGCCTGGAATGGGGGTCAGGAGAAGCCATGGAAAAGGGAGAGTGGGAGGGGGGCTGAGTTGCTGCACCATAGGCCTCTGGTTTGTACTTGCCCCCTGGGCCAAAGGTTGCGAGTCAGCCCCTGAGTAACTAGATCCTCTACCCAAAGGATTGCGGATTCATTCCACCTTTTCGTGGATAGGTGGGGAATGTGGAATTCAAGTGCGGATATAGGAGTATAAAACAGGAAAAAATCAGCGCAAGGTCAATTAAAACGATCGAAAAGGTAAGGAGCCACTTAACCAACTATGATACCAGCTGTAAATTATCAATATAAATAGGAAGTGGTGCTAAATCCTAATAGTGCAACCATGAATAATCGTATGGTAAATAATGTGGCATGAAAATAATTAAACATGCAGTGAATAAATTCAAAATAAAATACATAACTGAAAAAATATGTAGAGAAAAAAATCAATCATATGAAAGTGATATAATGAAATAGGTGCAAAATCCAGTGTTAGGTGAACATAAAAAAAATCCTTTTAATGAAAACGATATTTTCAATCTTAAACAAGAGTTTCCATAAAGTGCAAAAAAGATTATAAGTAAAGTTGATTGATGAAATCCAACACAAAGCACCCACACTTACCAGATAGCATGGACCATAAATTATAATGGTCAGAAAAGCACAAAATAACCCGACATCCGTGATAGGCAGTGGCTGCTAAGCAGCAGCTCCAGATAAATCGGGAATAAAAAAAAATGAACAAGTATGGTGAAGCCTGCTAACATTTAGATCCTTTTATTTAAAATATATAAGAAGTATCGTCAATCAGATGTAAACAGGCACATACGAGTCGAAAACCAGCAGACTGTCAGCTCATGAGGAAGGAATGCTGTGAGTAACGGCTGAGCAAGCGGGATGTCTTCAGTAACAGCCAATCGGCCTGCCCCTGGGAAGCCGTCACTGATAAACACATCGGGATTGGTTGTTACTGAAGATATCACACTTGCTTAATCGTTACTCACAGCGTTCCTTTCTCATGAGCTGACAGTCTGAGCAGCCACCGCCTATCTCAGATGCCGGGTTATTTTGTGCTTTTATGACCATTATAATTTATGGTACATGCTATCTGGTAAGAAGCGTATACATAAGTGTTGGTGGCAGATATAGGAGTGCTGACTTTTTTGTGTCTAGCGTTTTATGGACTTTTTGTTGGACAAGGGTTCTCCTGGCAGGGAATGCTGCTTTTATGGTAGCGGGAAGGGAAGTTGTGTCTATTCTCTTCCACCTATCCGCTAATAGAAGACCGTTAAGATCGTTGGTGTTCATTAGAAAGGAATCTACTGTATGTCCAGCCTTAAATTGTCTGGGAAAGGTGTGAACCATTCTTTCAGTTGGGTTAACTGAGTGGCAGTCCAGTAGTCTGGTACGTCTACAAGACTGAAGCCTAGTACACACGCAACAAATTCCCGCCGACCGGTCATCCATCTTTTGTCCAGAGTGGTGTTTTGTTGGTTGGAATGTGCCTAGACTGCACACAAATTTTCTCGCCCGACAAAATTCTACTTCAGAAGTGATGTCATGTGTTGGTTTGCTTTCTTTGTGTTCTTTCTTCTCTGAGCATGCCCAATCTTGCTCATAAGATTTTTCCCTGTCGAAATCTGTACTGACTGCATGAAAATCGGACGTGTTTTGACGGAGGACAAAAATTTTATAGCCTGCACACCAGAATTTTTTCGGCCGAAAAGTTGGAGTCGGTTGTCGGAAGCATCATACTAACAAGTCGAAAATCGGCAGAGCGGTCGACGGACGAAAATTCCCGGCCGAATTTCGACTCGTGTGTACGGGCCTTAACTCCTCCATTCCTCCGGTATTTAATGAGATGGGTATGGGGACAGCGGGCTCTTTTGCCTTTCCAAACAAACCACTTAGTAATGGAGACAAGGGATTTTAAGTAGATGGAGTTCATCGGGATAGTCCTGAAGAGATCAAGAATTTGCGGTGGGATCATCATTTTCAGTGTAGCCATTCTGCCCATCAGAGAGATCTCACAGCTTGAGTAGTGTTGAGTTTCGGCTTGAAGTTTGTTGATAAGTGGTTTATAGTTAGCCTCAATTAAAGGTTTGGTAGGGAATGTTAAAGTGCTTGTAACCATGGGTTGGTATAGCCCCTCTTTTGTATTCAGCTATAACACAATATATAATTGTATGTGGAAAATTAAGCTTCTAAATACCATTTTTGCAGATATCTTCAGGCTGGTCACGTGACTCCCGGCCACTCCTTTAGTACGATGGAGGGCTAACGCAGGAGGAGCCCGAGATCTCCCACTAACGTCAGCAAGGAGGTCACGTGACTGCTGTGCTGGCCGCTCGGCTCCTCCCGCTGTAGCCCTTAGATGGGGCAGAGAGCGGACGGGAGTCACGTGAGCGGCCTGAAGCTATCTGCAAAAATGGTATTTACAAGCTTCACTTTCCACATACACTTATATAGTATGTGGAATAGTACTATCAATACTAATAGTGGCAGGAGGGGAGGGGCAGCTCACACTCACACTCAGAGCTGAAAGGCAAGGAGAGGAGGGGGAGGAGGACACAGGACAGAGCGGATGATGGAGACACGTATCCTGACCACAATCTCATAGCTCAACAGCCATGACAAACGTGGTCTGCTCTCAGGACCAGGCAGGATCAAACAAGTATTGTAGGAGATACAAAAGGGTAATTAAAAAGCACTATGCTACAGCTTGCACATTAAAGGGACAGGCAAATCATTTTTTTTTTTTTGGGGGGGGGGGGGTAACAACCACTCTAAGGTAATTCCTAGGTAAGGTATCCCCTTGTCTGACCAAGAGTAAGGGAAGTTTTTTGAGAGGCATTGGGGGACACTATTTGGGATCCTATGATTTAGGATCAGGGATTTGGAGAAGTTTACTTTGTAGTATGAAATAGCGCTTAAGATGGTTAAAACTTGATGGGCGTGAGGAAGTAAAGTTGAGGGGTTTGTAAGCAATAAAACGACATTGTCTACAAATAAAAAAAGGAGCTGGGCTGACATAAACGGAAGACAAGCGTGTCTTAGTCCCAAAAATATTGTAAGGAACAAAGGAAGGAGGCCCACAGGACTTTAACGAGACAACCACAAGAATATAAAATTACATAAATTTATTATTCAAAGGGATAAAAAAGACAATACATATTATTACATATAAACATAATCCTCAAAAAGGGGCATTACACAGAACAAATAGATATATAGGAATACTTATTATTCTGTTTGATCATCGACAATATCAATGGGCTGTGCTTGCTGAATCTCAAAAGAGTATGTAATTTTATATTCTTGTGGTTGTCATGTAAAGTCCCGTGGGCCTTCTTCCTTTGTTCCTTACAATTGTCTACAAATAAATTGATGACATGAGGGCGGGTATGGAAACAAAAAAACAGATTTCAGCATGTGCATTGATGGTCACAGCTAAAGGCTTGATTATTAAACTGAAGATGGATGTAACAATCCTACAGGCTAACTTGAGTCAGAGGACTGCTGGCCGGAGGTGGGAGTGGAGCCCAGTGGCAAGGACCGCAGGCCGGTAGTAGGTGCAGGAAGTCTGGCAGAGGGGTGGTCAGACAATCCGGGTCGGCTACCGTGGTAGCAGTGCTGGATACCGAATGGACACCAGGTAGTACTCTGATGAGGACACGGGTTCACCTGAGGTGCGGAAACTAAGTGCTAGCTGGTTTTCCCTAGAGCCCCTGATGGTGGGGATAGACTGCGCTGCAAGCTAACACCAGGTCGCGGTCCCCAGGATCACCCAGCCAGGCAGAGTGCAGGTTCGGTCCGGAGGTGGAGGAGCAGACAAGGGATAACCAGAGAGAAGTCAGACGAGCCAAAGGTCGGGGCGGACAGCAGTAAGCGTGGTCAGACAATCCGGATCGGCAACGGAGGTAGCAGTTCAGTAGGTAGGGACAAAGCAGAAGAGTAGTCGGTAGTCAATTCCTGGTCAGCAGTGGATTTGTGGTAGTAGACAAGAGCAGCAAGTGAGGAGAAGCTTGATCAAGGCTCAGGAGCTCAATAATCAGCAAGCTTGAGTGCAAGGGGCTGGACTTATATAGGGAAGGGCCAGGTGTGGGGAATCAAGGGTGATGAGCAAGGCTTGGCAAGACTAAGGTTAAAATAATAGGCTTCAGGGAGGAATGTCCAGAGAGGAATGTCCAGAGAGGACGGTAGCCTAGTAAGCAGGGCTACCACCTGGGATGTGGCTGGTCACAGGTTCAAATTACTTGAGATGGAGAAAGATTTAGAGAGAAGGCTGGAGGAGTAGACTCCCGCAGATGGGTGGAATATACTGTAGAGCCAGTATGGCTAATAGGATTGTACCAGAGAAACCAACTTTGACCAGTACTTGTTGCATTTAGCTCCAGACAGTGAACTCTAACAAACGCCTGCTCTGCATCCAAGGATGGGAGCAGAGAAGGCGTTCGAGTTCGCTCAGTATATTGGATGATGTTCAAGATACGCCTGTTGGCATCTGAGGCTTGTCTGCCCCTGATAAATCTGGTTTAGTCAGGTTGTATCAGAGATGGAAGGATATCATGTAAACATAGAGCAAGCAGCTATTTTATATCAGAATTAAACAAAGATATAGGCCTGAAGTTGGCCCGGTATGTTAAGGCCTTTACCTGGTTTAGGCAGGGTGATTATGTTGGCCGTCAACATCTCCTCCGGGAATGATGCTTTATGAACTACTTCTGTGAAAACTTCCACTAAATATGGGGATAAGATATCTGTGAAACACTGGTAGTATTCATTGGTGAGTTTGTGTCACAGTGCCCAGTGACTTTCCTGTGGGTAGGTTTTTGATAGCATGAGATATTTCAATGACTGAAAAGAGGGCATTGAGAGATGTGAGTTGTAAAGGAGAGAGGGATGGAAGCTTAAGTTGAGCAAGGAATTCCTTACTAGAATCCAGGGTAAGTTGAGGGGTGGAATCATCATTTTTAATGTTATATAAGGCCCCATAATAGTCAGAAAATGCGTCCGCTATATCTTGAGGGTTGGTGAGCCTCTGTTTGGTAAATGGATGGTAAAGAAAGGGGGCTCTAAGTTTTGCACTATGAGTTTTGAGTTTGTTGGCTAGCAGCTTGCCTGCCCCGATGTCATAGGTGTAATATCTCACCTTAAGTTTCCTTAGATAGGCATCATGCTGGGAACATAATAGGGATGTACCTTAGTTTGGTCAGGGTGACCGAGATTGAGTCATTGGGGGAAGTTTTATTTTGTGTTTAAAGGTCATGAATGGATTTGAGGAGCTTATTTAGTTTAATAGTAAATTGGCATTTTGATCTAGCACTGAGCTGTATAATAAGCCCTCTAATGAATGCCTCATGGGTGTTCCATAGTGTGAAAGTGTGGGGGTTTGAAGTGGCACTGATACAGAAGAATTCCCCGAGGTGATTGGACAATTTTTTCAAATTTTCAGGGCGTTGTATTATTGAGTTGTTACATCTTCAAACAATTGCTCTATGGCAGGCAGTCTTTTCCTCAATAGTGAGCAGAATGGTGGCATGGTCAGACCATGTTATATCTAATATTGAGGAGGAAGACAACTGCTGCAACAGCCACTTGTCAACCAAAAAAAGATCAATATGTTAATGAAGTATGCCTGGAGGAAGAAGGAGAAATCTTTTTCGTTACCATGTTGGCATCTCCACACATCGTAAAGTGTTCAGTTGAGGCCGCGAGCTCTTGCCTGAAGTGTCCAGAACAGCATTGTTGACCGTGTTGAAGTCGCCTCCTAAGATTATGTTGTTTCAGAGATTGGATTTTTTTGATCAGTTTCTGGAAAAATCGTATTTGGTGGAAGTTGGGAATGTATACATTCACCAGGGTATATGGTTTGGAGTTAACAAGGCATAGCAGTATTATGTTTCAACCCTCTGGATCCAGAACAGAATCTTTTAATTCGAAAGAGAGTGAGTTTCAAATAACTAGTAGGTCGAAGAGACAAGAAAAATGTGTGAATACGATTTGTGAGTGCATCGGGGTGCCGCTTGAAATAAGTTTCTTGAATGTAGATTATGTACGCCTTTTGTTTACAGGCCTCCTTCCACAAAGAGCTCCTTTTGGCCAGGTGGTTGGGGCCATTGACATTCACCTACAGTACCTTAAATCCCATGGGTGTTGGTAAGTTATCTAGGTTAAGTGGCTCTGAAGCTCAAGGTCAAAAGGTAGGTGTGGTAGGGGTATGTGGGTCGTAGACTTGTTTAGGACTGGTGGGAGCTTGCTAGGGTGGTGACGAAAAAAAAGGCAGTCTTGTTGCTCCGTCTTGAGGACAAGTGAATAGTGAGATATGGGTCTCATCAAAGTGTAGACAAAACTGTGTCCAGAACAACAAAAAGTTCCAACCGAAACTTGGCGGTATAGAAGAAAAAATAAATCAATATAATAAACTGAAATTGAAGCTGTAAAAATAAACAGTCAGAGTGCGATGGTACGCACTCATCTTGCCTCCAGGAGCTGTTGGGGTAAAATATGAAGTAGGAATCCGGGAAATCCACATAGTTGAGTAGCAGTTTCAGGTGTGGCCATTACAGCAGACCTGTTGCCAGTCCGGGCTTGCTTTGTGTGGGGATTGAGCCTGTGGATGAGCAGGGATCTGGGCTGGGAGGATATCCCAGTTGCGCAGCATGCGGAGACCTTGTTCCAAGGATGGTATTGGTATTGCAGAGTCCCCACCTACCTCTTCCTGTATGCAATCCTCGTTAGCTGGTGAAGGGTCCCTGCAGGGCTTTGACTTTATTGGGCTGGAAAAGGTAGGGGTGGAAGTCCAAGTTACAGCGACGGCTGCTGTGTCAGCCAGAGCGAGTGTTGAGGAGGCAGACACTAGAGGATTGGCCACGGACTGAGTGGTTAGTTCTCCGCCAACCATTTTGTCGAGGCCCACGGGAGACGATCGGGAAGAAACTCAAAAGTTTCTGTGGCTGTGGGGGTTCCCTCTTTCTTCAGTGCATGGCTGGTGGGTCACTGCAAACCTACGCTTCAGGTGCGGCAACTGGGCAGCTCTGTGGGCTCCAGATGGTGGTGATTCTCCAGGTGGACGTGAGGAGCTCCCAGATCAAGCGCCCATCTTGCTGGGCAGTCACCCGAATAAATTTTCATTTTAATTTTGAATCATTTTTAAAATACCAAATATATAAAATTGTTCCTAATACAGGAATCAAATTCCGAAAACAAATCATTCTTACATAACAAATATGACGAAATTATTACCTTAACAAACTGTGGCGGCTGGTGCTCCATGGGCCGGAGGGGGGGGGGCAGACAAACCACACCAGCTCCAACCCGTACACCATACCCCCTTCCCCGGTCATCGGCTCACTCACCCTGGACACCCTGGACTGGCAGGTTGCGGCGGCGGATTCCCCCTCAGTCTCCTCCAAGGGTCAGGCTTCCCCTGCGTCTATTCCCTCCTCCTTGACCAATAGCATGGCTTCTCCTTTCGGCCAATCGGGAGACGGGTCTCAGGACCCCAAGCCCCGAGCCCATCCTTTTTTGAAGCCTATTAGAGTCTCTGGCTCTAATCACGTGCTTCAAAAAAAAAAAAACCCATTGGAATCTATAGTTCCGGCGCCCTGCAAGTAAATTAGGGGGCTGGACACATGGATAGGGGGGCGTCGCCCCTGCACCCCAATGGACGGGCCGCCACTGTTAGCAAACGAACCCAAAACTGCATATCTCTAGGTATGAATAACAATAATTACTATTTAATTCCTTACCAGTACTCTACTCTCATAGGATATTCCATTTTGGAATCCGTGGATCAACAAGTGCCCAAGACCAACTGCAATCCCTTCCAGCGCTCACAGCCAGTAAAGATTTATCCAGAGACAACACATTACGATATTAGCAAATAATCGGAAGCAATAGTGTTGATGGTTTGGTTGCATTGTTCTTAATAATACGGCACTTTGGACTAACTTGACAAATAGTTCAGCTTGTTCTTCCCTCAAACACAAGATGTTATATTACACGCCGCTCTGTCAATTATTCATGGAGAGGGATAGCACTGGTCACAAAGTGGTTACTTATCTTGTTTAATAATACATATCACAAATGATAGGTCCTTGCTGGGGAATAAACAGAGTCAGTGTTCATTGTGCCGGTGGTTGTGAATCATTCATTACAGAATAGTTTTCCGTTAACTCTTACAAAACTCATAGAGCGTTGTTTGACAGCCGCCCCGGGAAAAGTACATTTTCTTTCTTACAAGAGTAGGTCTGGAATTTCTTGCTGTCATCAACATTATATCTTTTTCCCATGTGATAAGAATATATCGGTTAATAAATTTAGTGTGATGATATAAGAATTAGGAAATGAAGGTGGAAATGAGAATATAGATCGTCTTTTGACAACAAACTTGATTCCTTATGGACATTAGTCATTGCTCGCTAATGAATAGATATCCACTAATGTAACTGCCCTCTTTTAAACAACTATGGGAGCATTATGAGCGTTGGCACTGGTCCCAAGAAAATGAATAAGCTGCATCCCCACTGAGGTCATTGGTTTCTACATTCTCAGCGCGGTCACCACCAGTCTTTAGCAAAAAGATAGGCTCAATTTTCACTAATGTCACTGATTTCTACTGAATGAATAAGCTACATTCTCAGTGATGTCACCAGTCTCTAGTGAATGGATAGGCTGCATTCTCAGTGATGTCACCACTCTCTAGTTCTCTAGTGAATGGACAGGCTGCATTCTCAGTGATGTCACCGGTCTTTAGTGAATGGAGAGGCTTCATTCTCAGTGATGTCACCGCTCTCTAGTGTATGGATAGGCTGCATTCTCAATGATGTCACCAGTCTCTAGTGAATGGATAGGCTGCATTCTCAATGATGTCACCAGTCTCTAGTGTATGGATAGGCTGCATTTTTAGTGATGTCACTGGTCTCTAGTTAATGGATAGGCTGCATTCTCAATTATGTCACTGATCTCTAGTGAATGTAAAGGCTGCATTCTCAATGATGTCACTAATCTCTAGTGAATGGATAGGCTGCATTCTCAGTTATTACATATATTCCTAATAAAAGAGTAGCCTGCATTCTCAATGATGTCACTGGTCTCTAGTGAATGGATAGGCTGCATTCTCAGTGATGTCACCGCTCTCTAGTGAATGGATAGGCTGCATTCTCAGTGATATCACCGCTCTCTAGTGAATGGATAGGCTGCATTCTCAGTGATGTCACCAGTCTCTAGTGAAAGGATAGGCTGCATTCTCAGTGATGTCACCAGTCTCTAGTGAAAGGATAGGCTGCATTTTCATTGATGTCACCGGTCTCTAGTGAATGGATAGGCTGCATCCTCAGTGATGTCACCGGTCTCTAGTGAATGGATAGGCTGCATTCTCAGTGATGTCACCACTCTCTAGTTCTCTAGTGAATGGACAGGCTGCATTCTCAGTGATGTCACCGGTCTTTAGTGAATGGATAGGCTTCATTCTCAGTGATGTCACCGCTCTCTAGTGTATGGATAGGCTGCATTTTTAGTGATGTCACGACTCTCTAGTGAATGGATAGGCTGCATTCTCAATGATGTCACCAGTCTCTAGTGAATGGATAGGCTGCATTCTCAATGATGTCACCAGTCTCTAGTGTATGGATAGGCTGCATTTTTAGTGATGTCACTGGTCTCTAGTTAATGGATAGGCTGCATTCTCAATTATGTCACTGATCTCTAGTGAATGTAAAGGCTGCATTCTCAATGATGTCACTAATCTCTAGTGAATGGATAGGCTGCATTCTCAGTTATTACATATATCCCTAATAAAAGAGTAGTCTGCATTCTCAATGATGTCACTGGTCTCTAGTGAATGGATAGGCTGCATTCTCAGTGATGTCACCGCTCTCTAGTGAATGGATAGGCTGCATTCTCAGTGATATCACCGCTCTCTAGTGAATGGATAGGCTGCATTCTCAGTGATGTCACCAGTCTCTAGTGAAAGGATAGGCTGCATTCTCAGTGATGTCACCAGTCTCTAGTGAAAGGATAGGCTGCATTTTCATTGATGTCACCGGTCTCTAGTGAATGGATAGGCTGCATCCTCAGTGATGTCACCGGTCTCTAGTGAATGGATAGGCTGCATTCTCAGTGATGTCACTGGTCTCTAGTGAATGGATAGGCTGCATTCTCAGTGATGTCACTGGTCTCTAGTGAATGGATTGGCTGTATTCTTATTATTGTCACTGGTCTCTGGGGTCCTATTGTAGTCTCTTCCACATACCAGCCATAAAGAAAGTTGCACAGTATAGAGAGGGTATAAAATGTAATATATCTTCCCAATAGCATAATCAAAAACTTCTTGTATGGGATTGTACAGGATTATTCCAAATACAAATTAAAGAATAAGAATGAAGTGTCCTAAACAGCATTGTCAGCTCACTGATTGGTTTACCAGCTGTCTAGAATGATTTTTTAAAGCTTATTTCTGGTTGGCTGTAATGAAATACCTCCTGTATCTTATATGGTGTATATCAGTTCCCTACGCCGTTCTTGTAAAACATGCTGTGAAACTCCGACAACAATAGACATATGGTGGACCTTCGCCATCTGAAGCTCAGACAGTCAGGAGAATCAGATTTCAGATTTTTTTGATACGCAGAAACCCTGAGGGTGCCGGATCAGAGCCAGTTTATAAACATGTGTGCATCAAATCTGGCACCAGACAGTAGCTGGAAGCAGATTTAATCCAACATTTGCAGCATTGTGAGGAAGAAATCATAATCATTTATCAATGAATCCTATATTTTCCAGCCAGATGCTGGAAATGTAATCTTTAGCCGGAGCACATTTTTGCCCTGGGAATGGCAAGCCCACAGCAGCACAATATTCAAATTTCACAATTCACAGAGGGATTCTATGAATACAATGTCAGAAGGCCATAACCCAGGTTATTTTAAAGAGGACCAGTCATGACTTTCAAAAATCTAAATAATCAATTTCAAACCATTGTAATCGCACAGGATTATGTATGATTTTTTTTTTCTGCACTTAGTGTTACCTAGCTCTCTGTGACCCACAAAAAAATGACAGGTGCTGCTCAAGGCTTCATCAGGTCCTCTAGCATGGCAAACCGCTAGGATTGCCAACAGGGACAGAGCTCACCCTAGCTCAAAACATGCAGTAAGGAGATAAAGTCCTAAAAGTCGCACATCAAAGCAAAACCCTATAAGGAAGCGTACGGCAGCCTCAACCTGGTCATGCCCCCAACACATTTCACTCCACCCCTAGAATTATTAATGGGGCTAATCATTCCGGGGTGAAATGCATTGAGGGTGTGTGGCCTGGTTGGAGGCTGCCAAACACTTCCTCACATGGTTTTGCTGTGATATGAAACTTTTAGGATTTATTTTCCTATTTATTTAGCTCAGTCTCACTCTTCAGCTTGAGCTTCAGGGGTCTTTATGAGAAAGGCGATTGTTTTATGGAGATTCGAGTAAGTGCAATACTTTTTAAATAAAGCGATATGTTTAGATGTACTGCACCATGAGAGTCTCTTTTTGTTCCACCCATGTTTGCCACCTGATCCGAGCTATGCTATAAGGGCTTGATACTGGAATACCTACTGTGTAACAGAGGAGCTGAGGATCGTGCACTGAGTGGAGATATTGCCTATGTGACCCCCTATAATCAAGGGGTCATATATGTCCGGTAAGGAGTACCTTACTAGATCACTGGGTGAAGTGTGGAGGTGAAGGTTTAATCTGCACTAACATGTCTCTGCGAATTTGTGTGACACCAAAGAGATGTGGATTAGTTGATGCTGCATATGGACTGTTTGCACTATATAATGTTGAGCACAGATTGATTGTTTTTGATTGTTACCAATCATGAATTTTTGAATTAAGGTTTAATATCTGCACAAGCACTTTATATTTATGTTTGAGCGCGACACTTTCCTCCCTTTAAATAATTGTTCAGCACCTTGCTTTTTTTGTTGCCGCTCACTACAAGGAAGTAATTCCTCTAAATTAATACTTATCTAATATTTATTTATATATTCACATAATTTTTATGTTTATATTTATTGATTATATATGTACACGGTTGAACCACTTGCGCAGTTTTTTTGGTTACACCAAATCCCTTTTTCTGACTTCAGGGGTCAAAGATCACCTGAAGATTGACACATGGGGCCTGATCTTTAACTTCCAACCCAAACCTTCCCACTGTCAGGAACCATAAACCAGGCAGAGACAGAAAAAGCAATTAAAATCACATCTTAATAAAATATATATATATACAGTATATATATATATATATATATATATATATATATATATATATATATATATATATATATATATACTTATAAAAAAAATAACACAGTTATGGAACGTAGTCAAAGACTGAAGCCAGGGTTTGTATTCCAGAGCGGGTAATCAGACGAGCCAGAGTAAGGAAGCCTCCTGATCTCCTGATCTTTTGGCTGCTTCTTGGCTGCTTTCCTGCAAATGTAGTCAAGTACAATCCAGCAACACTAATGATGTGTAGCACCCTCCTAGCGTAGAATGCTAGGCAAATTTAGTTTTTGGCTCCTTCTGTAATCAAGCTTAGGGAGGGAAATTCGAATGACCGTCCTGAACATTTATCATGGCCTAGCCAATCCCTGGGGAGATGTGCCTAGAAGGTGGCTGGGAAGCTGATAAATAGTCTGAAGCCTTGGAGAGACTATCTTTCCCCAGCAAGGAGAGTTCCAAGCCTCAGGAGGCTGTTGCCCCTTAGGCAGCCTATTGACTGTGTAGCTGTGCTAGAGGCCTTAGAGGTATAAGAGCTGAGAGTCTGGATATATATTCCTAGAAACAGATTGCAGGACTTCACGACAAGGGATCTGGTGCTGTCGCACTCACTGGGCTGTGTCTGAAGGAAGCTGGAAGGTGGCAGCTGTCCTGGGGACTTGTGAGTAAAAACCATATACTGATTCTTGTGACTGTGTAGTGTTCTGGAGACTCCATTGGATGCCAGCAGTTGAGCATAGATGCAATGTAACCAGATGCCAAAGAATTGCCTGTCCACATGCCAGTGCTTGAGAGAAGAGGAACAGAAAGCCAACTATGTCAATAACACTGATTAGCATACATACTACCCTGTCTTATGTCCCTAGACCAGCCTTTCTCAAACAGGGTTCCGTGGAACCCAAAGCTTCCTCCAGAGGTTACTAGGGGTTCCTTGAGCAATGAGCAGTTTCTGCCCCTCAGATAATCTACTGCTGACACTAGTGAAATTTTTAGCTATCTGTAAGGGGCCATTCTTTCCACTGATTATCAATTTAAGGAGCATTCTTCCCACTGATCACCAATGTAAGGAGCATTCTTACTACTAATCACCAATGTAGGAAGCATTCTTACTACTGATTATCAATTTAAGGAGCATTCTTACTACTGACCACCAATGTAAGGGACATTTTTTTCAGTGAACACCAATGTAAGAATAATTCTTTCCACTGACCACCAATGTAAGGAACATTCCTCCCACTGACCACCATCGTAAGGAGTATTCTTCCCACTTACCACCAATATAAGGGGGCAATTGTTCCACTGACCCTCAATGTAAGACACATTATTCCCACTGAACAACAATGGAAAGAGCATTCTTCCCACTGACCACCAATGTAAGGTGCATTCTTCCCACTGACCACCAATGTAAGAGCATTTTTCCCACTGATCACCAATGTAAGGGACATTCTTCCCACTGACCACCAATGTAAGGGGCATTCTTCCCACTGACCACCAATGTAAGGAGCATTTTTCCCACTGACCACCAATGTAAGGGGCATTCTACCCACTGACCACCAAAGTAAGGGACATTCTTCCCACTGACCATCAGTGTAAGGGGCATTCTTCCCACTGACCACCAATGTAAGGGGCATTCTACCCACTGACCACCAAAGTAAGGGACATTCTTCCCACTGACCACCAATGTAAGGGGCATTCTTCTCACTGACCACCAATGTAAGGGACATTCTTCCCACTGACCACCAATGTAAGGGGCATTCTTCCCACTGACCACAAATGTAAGCGGCATTCTTCCTACTGTAATGTAAGGGGTCACTTTTCGATTGAGCACAAGTGTTGAGGAGCACTGTTATTTTCAGTGTCTGCATTCCTTAGTTTCGTCTTTTCTTTTCTTTATTTCTATTTGTTTCAGCTCATTTCAATATTTAATATTAATAATAATGTGGTATAAAGCATCCCTAGGTGTCAAATACAGTAAGTATGCGACATTCCTTATGTTGGAATCTGTTTTGTTTTTCCCAGCATTAAGCTTTTAATTACAATTTAGGTTTCACAAAATATGAAACAAAAAACTCCTCCGCCACATTTTAAGAAAAAAAAGGTTACAAAGTAGTACTTCTCTTCTCCATACCTCTATGGCCCAGTCACTGTTCCCCTTCCTGGTTCAATGATGTCAAATGTCACTCACCCCATCTCCTGTCATTATACTGTAGGGTGTCAAGGAGAAGCTCCCTCGGGAGGGGGGAAATTGAGCCACCCTGGATTCACAGGAGAATGATCAGTGCTGGGACAAGGTCATCTAGAGCCTAGGGCGAACATGCCAAACTGCGCCCCCCCCAAAAGGTATGAGCATTATGTGTAAGCAAAAATCCAGCCACAAAAGCACTGAGCTCTAATCTGCATGCTTATCCCCTAAGCATAAACTCCCCCTCCTCCCAATCCCCCATTTCAAATCCCCCCTCTCAACACAACCCCCCCCCCCCCAAATCCCCATTCCTAGCACAAATCAGCCTAAATCACCACTCTTAGCGCCCTCCCAAATTTCCCCTCCTAGAACAATACTTACCCTCTACCACCCCCCCCCCCAAATTCCCCCTTTCAACACAAATCCGCTCCCCACAATCTCCTTGTGCCCCCCCTTGTGTGGTTTATCTGTGTGCCTAGCTAATGTTTCAGTGTAGTGGGGGAGGTGCCTTTACTAGAGGAAGATATGGATTGGTTTTCCTGCTTTGGAGAGACACAGGATCCATGCCTTCCCTACTGACAGAATGGTGATCTGCTTTGTTTACATAGGAAGACTGGCATCCTGTCAGTTTACTGAACGATCAGCGGTTGCCAGAGGAGATCGGGGCCGTGGGACCAGCTGATCAGCTTCCGCTGTGTAAAATCACGACGGGGGCAAGGCGCCGGCGGCACACACTCACGCCCACAACTCGGAAGTGCAGAATCATGTATGTAGATGTGAGTCTGCAAAGCGCGGCCGCCCTAAATCTGGAACCCCATAAAAAAAACAGAAGAGATATACACACCCACCGGCCACTTTATCAGGTACACCTGTTCAATTGCTTGGTAACCCGAATTGCTAATCAGCCAATCACATGGCAGCTACTCAAGATTGGGGAAGAAAGGGGATTGAAGTGACTTTGAATGTGGCATGGTTGTTGGTGCCAGATGGGCTGATCTGAGTATTTCTGGAATTTTCATGCAAAACCGTCTTTTCTATGATCTATTGTAAAGGCAACTGGAATGGTTTATATAAATATCTACTTAACCACTTTCTGCAAATTGATGTAGCTGTACATCGGCTGCAAGAAGTGGTTGTACCGGGGTGATGCCTGTAGCTAGAGGCATCACCCCGGTACCATTTTTTAGAGCCGGCGGTCGGCTTTCAGGTGGTAATGGCCGATGCGGCTTGGGAGCTGCTTGGTCGTTACCCCAGCGAGCGGGAGTGGACCCCCTCCTCTCCCGCCGCCTTCCGCGGCTCTGCCCGGATCTCCAGTCCCACCGGGACACCCAAGCAACCAGCCGACACCTCCGCCGCCTGGTCTGAGTCCTGAACAAAGCAGGATGTGGCTTTGATCGGGTGTCTGATGATGTAACCTTGGAAGCAGCATCCATGACGTCACATCCAGGTTACTCGGCGGCTAAAGGCGCCGAACTTGAAAAATGACTGCATTCAAAAATGCAGTTTTCGGCATTTTGAATACATTGAAGTGCAGTGGAGGGGTTTGGAGTCTTTTAGACCCCCGATCCCTCCATAAAGAGTACCTGTCACTGCATATTACTGTCACAAAGGATGTTTACATTGCTTGTAACAGCAATAAAAGTGATCAGATTTTTTTTATTTTTTTTATTTAAAAACCTGTGTTAAAATAAAAAAATAAATAAAATAAATAGGACATTTTTTTTTAAAGTGCCCCCATCGCCGTGAGCTCGCGCACTAAAGAAAACGTATACGGAAGTCACGCCCGCAAATGAAATCGCTGTTCAAACCACACATGTGAGGTATCGCCGCAATCGCCAGATCGAGAACAATCATTTTTTTTAAAAGGAGCTACTCCGTAACTCTAAACTGGTAACCGTTAAAAAAAATTTAAAGCGTCGCCTATGGAGATTTTTATTGACCGTAGTTTGTCGCCATTCCGCAGGTGTGCGCAATTTTAAACTGTAACATGTTAGGTATCTATGTACTCAGTGTGACATTGTCTTTCACAGTATACAAAAAAAAAAAAATTGGCTAACTTTACTGTTTTTTTTTTGTTTTTTGTTTTTTAAGTGCAGTTGCAGTGAAATTTATTTTTTCCAATAAAAATGGCGTTTGAAAGACTGCTGCGCAAATACCGCATGACAAAAAATATTGCAATGACCACCATTTTATTCTCCAGAGTCTTTGCTAAAATATATATATATATATATATATATATATATATATATATATATAATGTTTTGGGGGTCCTAAGTAATTTTCTAGCAAAAAATACTGATTTAACTTGCACATGTGTCGTCAGAAATGGGCTCGGTCCAGAAGTGGTTAAGCAGGCGAGGAACTGCCATTAATTTTCCAAAAATACTGGAAATGTGTATTGACTCATTGAGCTATTTTTTTTTTTTATAATAAAAGTTTAGTTTCACTTTAAGAGGCCTAAGAGACAGCAGAGAGAGAAAAAAGACGTTGCGTTTCCCTCTCATCCTTCAAGGGTATAATACTCGGCAGATGTTGTATCATGACATTTTTAATGTGTTTGGTAGTTCCGCCTCATTGCGCCTGCGTCGCATCTTACCAGCCTGATGTCTCACGGGCTTCAGGGATGAAAAATTAAACTTTTTTTTTTTTTCCAAAGCTTTCCTCGGCTAAATATCAGACGTACAATGTACCCTGCCAAAAAAAAAAATGCCGTACATCATTTTATGCTTGTCAGGTGATTTAGGAGGTTTGATGGATAAGACAAACAAATTGGACATCTAAACAATAGCTTTGACAAGGGAACCTGTTGTAGGCAGCTGGCTGATCCTGACAATTACAATCTTGTTCCGGGGAACGGCGGTAAGTGACGTCATGGGTGCTGGAAAATGAGAATGTATCTGCTCAATGGAACCAAAATAAATAAAAAATAAAAAAGAGGAAAATCATTTTTTAAGTGATTTAAACCCAAATATATTTCTAACCTTTACTGGAAAAAAAGAAAAAAAGCAAATGAAAAACTAAATTCTCAATTTAAATATTTAAAAAACTTGTGTGACAAGTTGTGAGGAAAGGGGTTTCTGTAAAACCAATTGTGCCAATGTAAAAGCTTTCTATTTTACTCGGTGAAATCTGCTTTAAAAAAAATTGCTTTTTTTTTTATATTTATTTAAAGGGAATGTTTTTTGATTTATCGTGCAAGAATAAGATTAGGAAAATATATTTTAGATTTTAAAGCGGCTTTTCAATTACCAATTATTTATTTTTTAATTTTTGGGGCTTTTTTTAGCCATTAGTTTAAATATTTAAACCTAATGTACTGTATATAAAATATTCCCCTGGATTTTTTGGGATGTCCTGCCCCCTTCTGGGTATAGGGGAATCACTGTGCTAGGGCTTTATCCCATGCCTCCTGGGTTTTCAGATGTTTTTAATTTGTCCTAGTTTTTGTTCTGTTTTTGATGCCACTTTAGAATAAATACTCCTTTTATTATGTGAGCTAACAAATAAAATATTTTTTTATACTTTTATAAGAATAAAGTGTCCGGTCTTATGCTAATGCCCTTAAAGTCCACCTTTGGCAGTTTTTTATCTTCATCCGCTTTTAGATGTGATATAATTAGAGGTTGCTTTGATATATTGTATATAAAATATCACAACAAGGACAGTCTAGTTAGTAAATGTAGGTGCTAATGTGTACAAAATGATTTTAAAAATTAAAAAAAAAAAAAAAAAATTTAAACAGGACATTTTAGAATTTAATTAAGACAATTTCAATCAAAGGCTTTTCAATTACCAATGTGTATTGAACATTATTATTTTTTAGCCATTCGTTTTAATATTTAAATCCAAGGTACTGTATATAAAATATTACAACAAGGCCAGTCCAGTTAGTAAATGTAGGTGTCAATGTGTACAAAATGATTTAAAAAATTAAAAAAAAGGAAATTTTTTGAATTCAATTAAGACAATTTTAATTAAAGGCTTTTCAATTACCAATTTGTATTGATTATTATTATTATTATTAGTTTTTTTTTTTTTTTTTAGCCATTAGTTTTAATATGTAGACCCAAGGTACTGTATATGAAATATTACAACAAGGCCAGTCTAGTTAGTAAATGTAGGTGTCAATGTGTACAAAATGATTAAAAAAAAAAAAAAAAAAACAGAAACTTTTTGAATTGAATTGGGAAATTTTTAATCAAAGGCTTTTCAATTACCAATGTGTATTAAATATTATTATTTTTTAGCCATTAGTTTCAATATTTAAACCCAAGGTACTGTATATAAAATATTACAACAAGGCCAATCTTGTTAGTAAATGTAAGTGTCAATGTGTACAAAATGATTTGAAAAAATAAAAAAAATTGGAAATTTTAGAATTGAATTAAGAAAATTTTATTCAAAGGCTTTTTATTTACTAATTTGAATCTTTTTTTTTTTTTTTTTTTTTTTGCCATTAGCTAAAATATTTAAGCTAAATGTTTTAAAAAAATATCACAGCAAGGCCAGCCCGGTTAGTATATGCATATCCATATACTCATAGATACACTCATCTAATATGTTGTCAATGAATATATAATATAATTTGCAGTGAAAAAACTGTTAAATTGCAGATCAGTAGAAAAAAGATGACAGGTAGCTAAGGGCACAGCTCACATGAGCAGTTACAAAATTACAAATTTTATTTATTTGATACATGGCAGGGAAAGAAACATTGTTAAAGCATACCCAAAACTTCCTTCTAAACATTTCATCACGCCTTTAACAATGTTTCTAACCTTGCTATTTATAAAATAAATAAGATTTGTATTTTTGTATCCTCTGATATGAGCAGTGCACTCACCTATCAACCTTTTTCTTGTTTTACAGATTTTTTTACAGTTTTTTTTTCCTTTTGCTAGGGATTCCTTAAAGTGCAACTCCACGTTTGTTGAGAAAAAAAAAAACCTTCCCCTCTGGGTGATCTCTGTACATTACAAGGATTTTATCAAACTTTGTTGCAGATTCCTACCTTTAGTTATTCTGAAGAAATCATTGTTTGTTCCTCTGTGCTGGATGGGTCAAATGGAAGTAATTTCATAATTATCAATCAGCTGTGGCAGCTGCAGGGCTCTAATGAGGAAATCTGCTGGGCCTGCATCCCTTTAGACGTGTTCCTATTGGGAGTATTTCACCAAAAATGACATTTTTGTTTCAGGGGATGCCAGAAATCTGACTTGTATCTTAGTGCAGACTTGTGGGAAAATTGGTGAGCCAATCACACAAGCAGGAAATGATGTTTCTGGGGGTGTGGTCAGTATACATTCTGTGTACAGAACAGCTCCAGGCGGCCATATTGTATTGCATTTTCAGAAAATTACAACAGCTGCAGACTGAAAAGGAAAGGTCATTTTTAATAACATTCAATTACAATATGATTTGTGTCACAATTGTATACGCTATATTGTTTTTTCTTTATTTGCTATTTTTTCCCCCACGAAAGTTAAGCAGATTCTACTTAACCTCTTTACGACCGCCCGTCACCAATGTACTGCGGCAGGCAGCCACTCCTGCGCAAACCGCCATAACTGCACGGCGGTCACGAGCAGTAGGCTAGAGGGCGAGCGTGTGCTGCCGGCAGCGTGCTCCCGCCCCCACTCGTCAGCGGGGAAGCTGATTACGGGTGAGGCGGCTCCGATTGCCGCCGGCCACCCACAATTGCTCCCAGTTGAGAGAGAAGAACGGTCAGCTGCTGTAAACGCAGCTGACCGTTCTTCTCCCTGTAATGATCATAGAGCCCCTGTGATCCTTCTATATAGGATCACAGGTCTCTATGGTCATTTCACAAGCCACGACCCCCACAGTTAGAATCACTCCCCTAGGCTCACATTTAACCCCTTGATAACCCACAATGTTAACCCCCTCCCTGCCAGTGTCATTATTACAGTAACAGTGCATATTCTTAGCACTGATTACTGTAGTAATGTCACTGGTCCCCCCAAAAGTGTCAAAAATGTCAGTTAGGGGTCCGATCTGTCGCCGCAATGTCGCAGTCTCGCAAAAAATAGCAGATCGCCGCCATTACTAGCAAAAAAAAAAAAACAATAAAAATGACATAAATCTTTCCCCTAGTTTGTAGATGCGATAACTTTTGTGCAAACCAATCAAAATACTCTTATTGAGATTTTTTTTTACCAAAAATATGAAGCAGAAAACAAATTGGCCTAAAATGTTAAAAAAATTTGATTTTGGGGAATGTTATATAGCAAAAAGGGAAAAATATTGATTGAATTGTCGCGCTTTTTTGTGTATAGTGCAAAAATTAAGAATCTCACAGGTGATCAAATACCACCAAAAGAAAGCTCTATTTGTGGGGAAAAAAGGACGTCAATTTCATTTGGGTACAGCGTCACACGACGGCGCAATTGTCAATTAAAGTCACATAGTGCCAAGTTGAAAAAAGTGGCCTGGTCATTAAGGGGGAAAATTCTTCCGGTCTTAAAGTGGTTAAACTCACCACCAATGCAAGGGGGAACTTTTCCACTAACCACAAATGCTGGAGGTTACTTCTACACTGACCTTCAATGTTAGAGGACACCATCACTTTAATTGTCTTGAGTTTCTTTACTGTTTTTATTGCTGGTTGTTTTAAGGATTATATGGAGAATCATTTTTGCATAGAGCAGACTGTGTGGATTAGCTGAATGTGCCTTAGTATGGTTCAACACACGATACAGAAGTTTGGGTGCTGAATCTGAACCCCACTGGAGTCTATAAGAGCCCAATGTTTAAATCCCAGGTCTAGCCATTTAATAGGTCTATAGGCAAAGGAACCATACTAGGCAACATCCCCTCCACATGTGGTGGGGAAGGGGGGGGGGGTACCTTGCCAAGCTGCATTGGTGTGGATTTTGGGGGGAATCTCACTCTTTCTTTTCTTGATTTTTACATAGGACTCTCCATTAACCACTTAAGCCCCGGAGGATTTTCCTGCTAAACGACCAGGGGTATTTTGCGATTCGGCACTGCGTGACTTTAACAGACAATTGCGCGGTCATGCGACGCTGTATCTAAACAAATTTGGCGTCCTTTTTTTCCCACAAACAGAGCTTTCTTTTGGTGGTATTTGATCACCCGTGCGATTTTTACTTTTTGCGCTATAAACAAAAAAAGAGCGTACATTTTGCAAAAATAACAATATTTTTCACATTTTTTTATATGAAATTCCCCAAAAAAAAAATGTAAAAATCAAAATTTTTTTAAATTTTCGGCCAATTTGTTTTATGCTACCTATGTTTGGTAAAAAAAAATCGCAAAAAGCGTATTTTGATTGGTTTGCGCAAAAGTTATCGCGTTTACTAACAAAGGGAAAGATTTCTGTCATTTTTGGTGTTTTTTTTTTTAACGTGTAATGGCGGCGATCTGCGATTTTTTTTGCGGTACTGCGACATTGGGGCGGACAGATCGGACCCTTGACTGACATTTTTGACACTTTTGGGGTTACCAGTGACATTTCTACAGTAATCAGTGCTATATATATGCACTGTTACTGTAAAAATGCACTGGTAGTGAAGGGGTTAACTTTATTTGGGAGGGAGGGGCTGTGTGTGTCCCTAGGGGCGTGATTCTTACTGTGATTGGCTGTGGCTCTAGCTGTAAGGACACTGATCAACGGATCTACATACTAGATCCGAGTGATCAGTGTTTTTACAGCGAGGAGAATGACAGGTGGCTTGTTTACACAAGCTGCCTGACATTCTCCTTCTCCCCCGCCGATCGCCGAGTGACCGGCGGACATCGGGTCCGCTGGTCACACGCGCGGGGGGGTCCGTGACCGCGCGGGAGCGGGAGCGCGCCTCCGCGGGCGCGCGCTCGCTCCCCAGAGCCTCACAGGCGAGCGACGTAGACCTACGTCACTCTGCCTGTGAGGGGCCGACTGCCGCAGTAAATATACTGTGAGCAGTCGGCAAGCGGTTAAAAAACCAAACCAGACCCGAAGAGCCTGGCATGAATTCTAAAAAGAAACATTGTTATTTTTATTTTTATTTTTTTAACTATCAGCCACTTAAGTGCCCAATAAGTAAATGAATGAGGCCAGGTGACATCATTGGTTGCTAAGGACGAAGCACTTACCGTTTTCTTAACAACCTTGTTAGTAGAAGAAGGAAGCTGTCATATACTGTATACCGTGTTTCCCCGAAAATAAGATCAGGTCTTAAATTAATTTTAGTCACAAAAAACACACTAGGGCTTATTTTCAGGGTAGGGCTTATTTATTTACGGTATATTTTTTAGATCATTATTTCTGGTACTGTATGAGGTTTAGTGCAGTTTTATACTGGTATACAGGTAAAAGTACCTGTTTAACAGCTTTTATTCTTCTCTGAGATCTCTGAGGTGATGATAAGAGAGAAGAGTTTGGCTGTGGTGACGTCAGCCCACTAAAGATGGAGGGGGACGCAGACGTCAGCGGGAGGAGAAGAGGAAAAAGAAGAGCCGAGATTGCCGCTGACGTCAGTGTGCTGAAGATGACATCTGGAGGGAGGAGGGGAGGAAAGAGAATAGCCGCGATCCTTGGCTGACGTGCGCAGAAGAGGAAGCAGCAGCAGACATCAGCCGGGAGGAGAGAAGAGAACCTCCGGCGGGGCAGCGGTGGGTGTAAACCTGTTTGTTTTAAATATAGCAGCAAACAGAGACACTAGCCAACATTTAAAAAGTGTTTTTAACCACCTCAATACCGGGCACTTAAACCCCCTTCCTTCCCAGACCAATTTTCAGCTTTTAGCGCTGTTGCAATTTGAATGACAATTGCGCGGTCATGCAACATTGTACCTAAACCAAATTTGTGTCATTTCTTCCCCACAAATAGAGCTTTCTTTTGGTGGTATTTGATCACTGTCAGGTTTTTTCTTTTTTGGTGCACAAATAAAAAAAGACCGAAAAGTTTGAAAAAAAAAAAAGAAGTTTTTTTGTTTAGGTTATAAAATTTTGTAAATAGATACGTTTTTTCCTGCACTGATGAGCACTGATGATGCCGCACTGACAGGCACTGATGAGGAGACACTGATGGGGTGGCACTGATATGCAGCACTGATGGGCACTGATAGGTAGCACTAATATGCAGCACTGATGGGCACTGATATGTGGCACTGATAGATAGCACTGATATGCAGCATTGGTGGGCACTGATAGGCAGCGCTGATGAGCACTGATAGGCAGCACTGATTGGCGGCACTGATGGGCACTGATAGGTGGCACTGTTGGGCGGCAATGATCGGCACTGATCGGCACTGATGGGCGGCACTGATCGGCACTGATGGGGGGCACTGATGGGCACTGATAGGCAGCACTGGTGGACAATAATGGGCACTGGTGGGCGGCACTGATAGATGGCAATAATCGCACTGGTGGGCAGCACTGATAGATGGCATTGGTGGGCAGCACTGATAGGGGGGACCACTGGCAGGCTCTCTGAGCCCTGTTTGCCATCCCTGGTGGCCATGGTGGGCATCCCTGGTGGTCATGGGTGGGCATCCCTGGTGGCTCTAGTGGCACCCCTCCCCCCCCCCCCCCAGGGCTGCACTGGTAATCAATGTTCTGATTACCAGCACAGACCCCCCCTGTGATCAGTGAGTAATTAGAAATACTCACTGATCACCCCGGCTGCAGTATCGATCCTCTGCTCTTCTCCTCACTGACAGGATCTGTCAGGAGGAGAAGAGATTGAAGCCGTTACAACGGCTCTATTTACATTACATGACGGCTGTGATTGGACACAGCCGTCATGTGATCAGGAGGGCCAATCACAGGGCCCTCCTGCCGAATGATGTTGCTCTGTGTCCGAGGGACACAGACACATTGAGATCGCGCCGCTGCGCGTGCCCGCGGCAGCGCGATCTCTCTCCTTCTGAAGGACGTTCCAGAACGTCCGATCAGAAGTAGGAGACTCCCACCCGGCCGTATATTTACAATGGCCAGGGTGGGAGGTGGTTAAGGAGATTTACTAGGTCTTATTTTCGAGGTAGGGCTTATATTGCAGCCCGCCCCGATAATCGAGATAGGGCTTATTTTTGGGGTAGGGCTTACTTTCGGAGAAACACGGTAGCAACAGTTGGAAATCCCACTACCATAGCGATTGACTCCTGCCAAATGAGCTGAAAGTCTGGCATTCGGACAAATGCCTGAACAAGTAAAGTTTAGCCAAACCTGTGTATGAGCTGAACCATGGGCTCATACCTGAATCGGGAGAAGTTAGGAAATCATCTACTCTCCGTGTCAAATATTCTAAGTTTGTCACATTACTTTTTCTTTTATTCAAATCTTTCTAAAACATATTCATCAAGCTATTGCACCACAAGCTGTAGGCAGTGGACATTCATTTTAAGACTTGAAAACTTACTAAAAGGGTTCCTCTAAAGTAAACATTTTTAAGAAAGATGCTCTAGGATGCTTGACTTTATCTGACCCTTGGGACACTTTTCTTCCTGCTAATATTAGGCACTGTTCCTCGCACTGACACAAACAGTGAAACACAGTCTCTTGCTCTGACACCAATGATGGCACACTATTCCTACCACTTACACCAATGATGGCACACTGTTCCTCCTTTTGACCCCAATAATGGGGCACTATTCGTCCTATTGACACCAACAATGGGACACTATTTTTTTCACTGACATCAATGATGGGGCACTATTCCTCCTATTGACACCAATGATGGGGCACTATTCCTCCTATTGACACCAATGATGGGGCACTATTCCTCCCATTGACACCAATGATGGGCACTAATCTTCCTATTGACTAGGGATTGGGTGTGTGTTTGAGTCGAAGTAAGTAACTTGAACATTAGCTGTTTGTGTGTTCCCTGAACACACAAACAAATGGTGCGCTCGGTGGGAAGTTCGCCCGCTGATGAGCACCCCATAATGCAGTGCATTAATTGCTAATGATTGGCCAAAGCATGCATCTGACCTGTATGCTTTGGCCAATCACAGCACAATGTACTGTCAGAGCCATGATTGGCCAAAGGCAGAGTGCTTTTGGCCAATCATGGCTCAGGGGCTAAGTCCACGCCCCACTCTATATAAGGCTGCTGCTTACACAGCAGCCGTGTATAGTGTGTGATAATAGAGATTAGGAAGGTAGTTAGTGGATAGTGAGTTTAGTGTAGTCAGTGTAGTGTACAGGCATACCCCACTTTTGAAATGTATGGATATGTTGTAGTCCTGGGTCTCCTGTTATGACTCCACAAGTGGTGTCCCTGTCACTTATGGTTTGGGAACAGTGCCATACCAAGCTGACCAAGATTTCCCATAGACGCCAATGTTAAAAGACAGGGAGCAGTGCCATGCCAAGCTGTCCAATATTTCCTGTAGACGCCAATGAGCACTGAAAACTGAAAATTGGTCTGGGCAGGAAGGGGGTGAAAATTCCCTGTATTTAAGTGGTTAAATGGTTGAAGGTTTAGTGGTTGAAGGGAACCCTATGACAGAATTAAAAAAAAAAAAAAAAGGCATGGGGCCACCCCAAAATCTATACCAGGCCCTTTGGTAGAGGAAAAAAATATTCTCTTGCCGCCTGTAAGAATAATCAAGAGGCTGAACTGCCGCTATGATTGTTCTTACGGTGAAGGGAATCGTTGGCAGAAAATAATGATATCTGAATGATGCCCTAAGTTGCAGGCATCATTCAGATATCCCCACTCAAAGCCCAAGATGATGCAGGGGGCATGGTGCAGGAGATGCAGGGTCTGCGAGAATGGTGCAGGGGATGCAAGGGCTGTGGACATGGTTCAGGAGATGCAGGGGCTGCAGGCATAGTGCAGGGGCTGCGGGCATGGTGCAGGGGCTGTGGGCATGGTGCAGGAGATGCATTGGCTGCAGGCATGGTACAGGAGATGCAGAGGCTGCGGGCATGGTGTAGGAGATGTAGAGCTGCGGGCATGATGCAGGGCTGTGGGCATGGTACATACAGAGCTGTGAGCATGGTACAGGAGAGGCAGGGGCTGCAGGCATAGTGAAGGAGATGCAGGGCTGTGGGCATAATGCAGAGCTGTGGGCATGGTGCAGGAGATGCATTGGCTGCGGGCATGGTACAGGAGATGCAGGGGCTGCGGGCATGGTGTAGGAGATGCAGGGCTGCGGGCATGCGTCAGGGCTGTGGGCATGGTACATACAGAGCTGTGGGCATGGTACAGGAGAGGTAGGGGCTGCGGGCATAGTGAAGGAGATGCAGGGCTGTGGGCATAATGCAGGGCTGTGGGCATGGTACATGCAGTGCTGTGGGCATGGTACAGGAGATTCTCCTGCGGAGGGGTCTCATTTACCGTTTGGTGAGGCGTCTTGGCTTTGCATTTAAAAGTAGCGCCACCGGGCACCAACACATCACCGCGCCCGAGAATAGTGGGCATGTACAAGCTTTCCCGAGCGGGGGCATCGCATGCGCAGTGTACCTGTCGGGCCGGTCATGGCCATTTTTTTTTCCAGGTGCTGAGATGCTGCGTTGATCTTCAGCCAGCCCCAGGGCAGGGGGACTTGCCCTGGCAGCACCTGCTGTGACTCATCGGACGAGTCTCATCCTGTGAGTAGTCTGGAACAAATGGAGACAAGCCGCTCAGGTGAAGATGTGTAATCAGGTACAGGTCAGATCCGTAGTCCCAGGCAGCATAATTGAACACAAAGTGATGACCGCACTCTGAAGTAAATGAACATGTAAAGTTTATTCAACTGTAAATCCAAAGCTGGACTTCAATACATCACAGACAAGGACCAAAGGTTGACCCGTTTCAACCTGTTGCCCATGGTGCCCTGTGCAACAGCTCGCACACCCCAAAGGCCGGCCCTGACTGGCATCAACTCTGGGGCACTATACTGCCCACTGACACCAATGATAGGGGAACTACTCCTCTCACTGACGCCAACTATGGGACATTAATCCTAACACTGATACCAACGATGGGACACTATTCCTCCCACTGACACCAATGATTTGACACTATTCCTCCCACTGACACCAATGATGGGGCACTATTCCTCCCACTGACACCAATGATGGGGCACTATTCCTCCCACTGACACCAATGATGGGACACTATTCCTCCCACTGACACCAATGATGATGCACTATTCTTCCCACTGACTACCAAGCCTGAGACATTGTTTATTCCCATTGATGATGGGGCATTTCTACTCCCACTGGCCACATTTTATCCCTCCTTAAGTCTCAAGGACAATAAATTGACCCTTTGTTTTGAAAGTTTGGAGGCCCCTGCTCTTGGGGGTCTATGTTAATATAATATGCCTCGGGTCGAGCTTTGCTGGTGTTTTCAGCAAGACAAATCGTGTTTTGCGAAGCGGAGCGGCTGACAGCAAGCAATCATGTTTTAATTCTCTGGAGGTGGATTAGTAAAGATGAATTCTGATTGATCGCTGTGATTGATTAAAATTTAGTCCTGTTCCTTGACCTTCCATTCCAAATTCCAACTTCGTCAGTTTGTCTGAAATAAAAACAAAGCTACTTATTCGACCACTAAAACGGACTTTGATAAATATTTAACAGTCCCCTGCGCAATTTGATGGAGGGAAAAAAATGGCAACATCCATTTTCATCTACTCTTTGTATCCTGTACACTGCGTACGCGCAATTTTCATCTGTCGTGCGGAAGACTGACACAAGTTGCTTGACTGCGCATTGTTAATGAAATATTTGGAGGATGTCAAAACTGCTAATGTGATGGACAAATTTAAATATGTTGCCTGCTGTGACCACCGGACCTTCATTTATTATCATTTCTGTTTTTCAAAGAGCATCTGTTATTGGTGTGCGTTCAGATCGGTACAGATGAGCAGAAATGGTTCAAAATAAAATGCTATTCAACTGAATCTTGGTGAAATGTTATTTTGTCTGCACAGCCCCGTTGTACCCATCGGCCTCTTACAACTAAGTGTTACTAAAAGTGTTATTAGATCCTTTGGGCCTTAACTCTTCCTGCTGCTGCCCGAAATATGGCCACTTAGACGCAGACCTGTTCTATGCTTTCTGGGTGTGCCGCAAGACTAAACGTTTTTTGCATTCAGTAGTGCGCTGTGTTACCACACTGTCAGGAGCATGTAGCTCTCCTGTCCTGATCCTTGATAGCTCCTGGTCTCATTCCAGCATCCTGGTTTTGGCTGTGATACATTCTCCTTGTCTGTCTGTCCACCTGCAAGGTGATTGATGTGGCCAGTCTCTGGGTGGAGACCAAACCTGATTTAAGCCAGTCAAGCCTGCAGTCTCATGCTTGTGCTATTGCGTTTGTAACACAAACTCCAAGCTCTATGTCTGTCCTGCCTGCTAGTATGCTAGTTTGGATTTCCTCTTTGATGATCTTGGGTCGAATATTGACTAGTCCTAATCATAAAATATATAGTGCAGTGCAAATCCTAAAATCAATAATTAATGAGAAGTGTCCATATATTAAAAAGTGTAAAAACCCCAAAGATCCCTCTTAAAAAAGTCTGTCAATGGTAGCTGAAGTCCACAAACGGTGCTGGAGGTGTTAATCCCTTCACCAGAAAGCACTCAAATGCGCACACCTCAATTATGGCGCTTTTCCACTGCATGGAACCGAACGGTTCGGCCACGCTTTTGTGCTTTTCCACTGCTGGTACCGCATGGTATGGTGTAGGAATGGTTCGGTACGGTACAGTATGGCGGCGCTTTTCCACTGCATGGAACCGAAAAACAGTACCACCTCGATTGTGGTTCCAGGAGGTACCATACCCGGTACCATATCCCACAATCCTTTGCATGCAGTCACTACTAGCCACTGATTGGTCAGAGAATCCCACCCACCCCGTTGTTATCCCACCCACTTAACTTTAGTGGAAAAGCAAACCATACCGTACCGTACCGAACCGTTCCAACACCGTACCATGCTGTACCAGCAGTGGAAAAGCAAACCGGGCCAAGCAGGGCCGAGTAGAGCTGAGCCGGTACTTGCAGTGGAAAAGTGCCAATAGAGACCCCTGTATTGCCAGTGGGTCAATCAGTCTTAGATCAAATCAATGGACAGAAAAGGTTCTCCTGAGTCATCCACTTGACACCAACGGTACAGTCAGCCTTGGGTAAATGAGATGAACCTCCATGTCCCCGATGGGTTAACCGCACACCAGACAGTCATAAACAAGAGGGAAGAAATCTAAGTGCATACTATTTGAAATCTGAATTGAATTAATTAGTAATACACTTACAAACAGTTCTTCAAGTTCCAGCGTTTAAACAACGAGCAGTGCAGAGTAAAGCCGAAGCATCCAGCTGAGGCCAGAGCCGTTCGGCTAGCGAGACAGCAGCGGGTGAGGTCAAACAGTAAGCTCCTCCTCCCGTACGCGTTAGGTCCTACCGGACTTCGTTACCCGGGGGAACATTGACCACTCTATGAACTCTGCCTGCCTTTCAACTACAGATTTGAACCCGACTATTCTGAACGTTGTGTGCCTTGTATCTGGACTGTCAATAAATCACTCTGCCTGTCTGCCAACTGCAAGTACCTGTTTGCTGTGCTCAGTTTTCGCTTGTCCAGGCGTGGTAGCCAGGCACTATAGCATTGTATATAGGACCTGGGGTCAACCGAGTCTCGATAGTCCTGCTTACCTTATAGGAAAAGGGGCTGCTATAGGTGAAAAACAAAGAAGCAAGCTATAGTGCCTGACCACCTGCGTTACAGGTAAGCGTGACACACACTCAGTAAACTACTTACCGCTAATCCCTAAATGGACACTTTTTGGCCTCAATAAGATTCCAGGCACCAAATTTTTAAGAGGCTGTAAGAAGCTTTTTATTATATCCCTTATAGTATGGAAAACAATGCCTCATAAGTGGATCTTCTCGGAAACCCCCCTTTGTTTATAGCTGAATTATCCTATTTTTTTCACATGGAATGGATGAAGGCCACCTTATGTAAGGATTCGTGGATCCAAAAATTCGGGAAACATTCATTCAAACTTTGCCTGTAGATGCTCAACAATCTATAGCAGGGTTTCTCAACTAGGTTTCCATGGAACCCTAGGGTTCCCCCAGAGGTTGCAGGGGGTTCCTTGAGCATTGAGCAATTTCTGCCTCTCAGATACTGTAAGTTCCCAATAACACCAATGTAAGGAACATTCTTCCCACTGACCATCAATGTAAGGAGCATTCTTCCCACTGACCATCAATGTAAGGAGCATTCTTCCCACTGACCACCAATGTAAGGAGCATTCTTCCCACTGACCACCAATGTAAGGGACATTCTTCCCACTGACCATCAATGTAAGGAGCATTCTTCCCAATGACCACCAATGTAAGGGACATTCTTCCCACTGACCACCAATGTAAGGAGCATTCTTCCCACTGACCATCAATGTAAGGGACATTCTTCCCACTGACCTCCAATGTAAGGAGCATTCTTCCCAATGACCACCAATGTAAGGGACATTCTTCCCACTGACCACCAATGTAAGGGACATTTTTCCCACTGACCATCAATGTAAGGAGCATTCTTCCCAATGACCACCAATGTAAGGGACATTCTTCCCACTGACCTCCAATGTAAGGGACATTCTTCCCACTGACCACCAATGTAAGCAGCATTCTTCCTACTGACCACCAATGTAAGGGACATTCTTCCCACTGACCATCAATGTAAGGAGCATTCTTCCCACTGACCATCAATGTAAGGAGCATTCTTCCCAATGACCACCAATGTAAGGGACATTCTTCCCACTGACCACCAATGTAAGGGACATTTTTCCCACTGACCATCAATGTAAGGAGCATTCTTCCCAATGACCACCAATGTAAGGGACATTCTTCCCACTGACCATCAATGTAAGGGACATTCTTCCCACTGACCACCAATGTAAGGAACATTCTTCCCACTGACCTCCAATGTAAGGAGCATTCTAGCCACTAACCATTACACTAATGTATCATGAGTTGTTGATGGGTTCCATGTGACCAGAAAGTTTGAATATGTGTTTATTGTATTATATCTTTTCCATGATATATTGATCTTTTTTCTTTTTCTTTTGATTGTAGTCAGAGCTATGTATATAGAATATGTTATGGAACACATTTGGTCCAAAGGAGGCGGGGGGTTCCCACAACGCGTAGACCCACTGTAAATTGACTCATTAATCTACAAAACCAACAAGCTCTGTAACTGTTGGAAGGTTCTGTCTTTGTACACCTTCAATGATGTTTGCTGTTTTTACAATGTGATGAAGTAAAATTTGTGTTTGAGATTGGTTCTCATGGGCATATTTAAAGTCCCTTTTTTCTTTCTACATTTTCATCCTATAATCATTGGTGATCAGTGAAATTCTAAACCAACCATCATTGGTGATCAAAGGCATTGTAGCAGTCCTTCCAAAAAAAATCCCACAATCATTGGTAGTCAGTGGCATTTTAAACCCCTCATGATTGGTGGTCAGTGGCATTTTAACCCCCCCCCCCCCCATGATTGGTGGTTAGTGGCATTTTAAACCCCTAATGATTGGTGGTTAGTGGCAGTTTAAACCCCCCATGATTATTGGTCAGGGACATTTTAAATCCCCCTCCGCACAACAATCCCACAATCATTAGGGGTCAATGGAATTTTAAACCCCTCATGATTGGTGGTCAGTGGCATTTTAAACCCCTCATGATTGGTGGTCAGTGGCATTTTAAACCCCTCATGATTGGTGGTCAGTGGCATTTTAACCCCCCCTATGATTGGCGGTTAGTAGCATTTTAAACCCCTAATGATTGGTGGTCAGTGGCAGTTTAAATCCCCCATGATTGATGGTCAATGCCATTTTAAACCCCCCATGATTGGTGGTTAGTGGCAGTTTAAACCCCCATGATTGGTGGTCAGGGATATTGTAAACCCCCTCCCCCCCATCCCCGCACAAAAATCCCACAATCATTAGTGGTCAGTTACATTTTAAACCTCTCATGATTGGTGCTCAGGGGCATTTTAGTTTATTTTTTGCACTGTAAACAAAAAAAAGAGCGACAATTCTGAAAAAATATATAGATTTTTCACTTTCTGCTATATAACATTCCTAATAAAAAAAAAAATCAAATGTTTTCATCATTTTAGGCCAATTTGTATTCTGCTACATATTTTTAGTAAATTAAAATCCCAATAAGCATATTTTGATTGGTTTGCACAAAAGTTATCACGTCTATAAACTACGGGAAAGATTTATGTCATTTTTATTCATTTTTGTTTTTGCTAGTAGTGGCGGCGATCAGCGATTTTTAGCGGGACTGCGACATTGCGGCGGACAGATCGGACCCCTAACTGAAATTTATGACACTTTTGGGGGGTCCAGTGACATTACTACAGTAATCAGTGCTAAACATATAAACTGTTACTGTAATAATGACACTGGCAGGGAAGAGGGTTAACCCGGGGGCGATCAAAGGGTTAAATGTGAGCCTAGGGGAGTGTTTTCTAACTGTGAGGGGGAGGGACTTGTGGAATCAACACAGAGACCTGTGTTCCTAAATAGGAGGATCACAGGTGCTCTGTTTTCATTCCAGAGAGAACAACGGTCTGCTGTGTTTACAACAGCAGACCGTCGTTCTGTCTCCACAGGGAGTGATCGCGGGTGCCCGACGGCAATCGCGGACGCCGGCCTCGTGGATCGGCTTCCCCGCTGTCTAATGGGTGCGGGCGCCCCCAGGAGCACTCTCGCGAACCGCCGTACCTGTAGTATATCTGCTGGGCTTTTTTTGGGGGGGGGGGGGACCAATGTCTTAAATTTTGAGGTTTGGCAATTCCCAGAGTGTGGGAAACCAAAGGTCAATAGCAACAGAGCCAATATGGTGGTAAAAAGACTCTGCAGGGTTCACTGAAACTCTAGAAGCCAAAAACGGTGTCTCAATTCAGCAGACTCCGCCTACAATTAAAACGTCACTTTTAGGCAGCCTGATCCTTTAATAGCGGTTTCATTGCATCAGCTGCATTGTATCATCTGCATATCAGGACGGATTATCTCCCCGGCATCACCGGGCATCATTTTCTCTGCGTTTAACCTTTGCACAGCAGCATTAAATCTCTGACAGTCGCACATCTGCTGCCTTTTGGCTCCCCTCCCCCCGCACGCGTTGATCTCTCTCCAAATCAGCTTATATGAATCACGCCGAATCCAAACATCATATATCACAGCGACTTTCTATATATCCTCCACTCTGCCAGACAGCGGGGTTTCCCCTGTCTGCACTTCAGCGTGCCGCCTGTTCTCAGATCAGGAATCATTCATCTGTCTGCTTCTAAGCAGACATTTAATGGGGAACTCTAGTTGGAGAACACTACTTACTATCTATAACATGCAGCATATGCTAATGTAAAGAACTGCTACAATGTTTGCAGGATCAAAGAATATCTATAGGCAAAGCCCGTTACTTTGATTTTGGATAGAGTAGGAAATGTAGCGCTCACTCGCGTAGGAGCCCGCTGTTAGGTCCCTAAGGTCTTTTACCCTAGTTGCACCCGCAGCCAGACAGTCAAAGTCACTCCTTTGGCTCAAAGAACAGTCAAGAGCACATTTGTCAAACCCGCAGGCCGAATCCAAACTGCCAAGCCTTGTCATGTGGCCCTCGCCAACAGTTTTGCAAAAAGAACGTGGCAGAACTCCTTTCCAACACCTCCGGCTCTCACCCTCCACTCCTGCTACCTCCCTCGAACCCTTCACTCTGTAAATAATGCACTCCTGAACTCTGCACTCTGTACCTAATGCGCTCCTGAACTCTGCACTCTGTACCTAATGCACTCATGAACTCTGAACTCTGTACCTAATGTGCTCCTGAACTCTGCACTCTGTACCTAATGCGCTCCTGAACTCTGAACTCTGTACCTAATGTGCTCCTGAACTCTGAACTCTGTACCTAATGTGCTCCTGAACTCTGCACTCTGTACCTAATGCGCTCCTGAACTCTGCACTCTGTACCTAATGCACTCCTGAACTCTGCACGTAGCACACTCCTGAACTCTGTACTCTGTACCTAATGCACTCCTGAACTCTGCACTCTGTACCTAATGCACTCCTGAACTCTGCACGTAGCACACTCCTGAACTCTGCACTCTGTACCTAATGCGCTCCTGAACTCTGCACTCTGTACCTAAAGCACTCCTGAACTCTGCACTCTGTACCTAATGCACTCCTGAACTCTGCACTCTGTACCTAATGCACTCCTGAACTCTGCACTCTGTACCTAATGTGCTCCTGAACTCTGCACGTAGCACACTCCTGAACTCTGCACTCTGTACCTAATGCGCTCCTGAACTCTGCACTCTGTACCTAAAGCACTCCTGAACTCTGCACTCTGTACCTAATGCACTCCTGAACTCTGCACTCTGTACCTAATGCACTCCTGAACTCTGCACGTAGCACACTCCTGAACTCTGCACTCAGTGCATAGCACACTGCTGAACTCTGCACTTTGTGTGTAGTGCACTCCTGAATTCTGCACTCTGTATGTCATGCACTCTGGAATTCTGCACTCTGTACGTAACACATTCTTGAACTCTGCACTCTGTATGTAGTACACTCTCGAACTCTGCACTCTCTACATAGCACGCTTTTGAACTCTGCACTCTGTATGTAGCACACTCCTGAACTATGCACTCTGTATGTAGCGCACTCCTGAACTCTGCACTTTGTATGTAGTGCTCTCCTTAATTCTGCACTTTGTACCTAGCACACTCCTGAACTTTGCACTTTGTACATTGCACACTCCTGAACTCTGCACTATGTATGTAGTGCTCTCCTTAACCACTTCTGGACCGGAAGATTTTCCCCCTTAATGACCAGGCCATAGTTTGCGATTCGGCACTGCATTACTTTAACGGACAATTGCACATAGAGCTTTCTTTTGGTGGTATTTTATCACCTCTGCGATTTTTATTTTTTTGCGCTATAAACAAAATAAGAGCGACAATTCTGAAAAAAGAAATATATTTTTCACATTCTGCTATATAACATTTCAGCCCCCCCCCCCCCCCCAAAAAAAAAATTTAAAAAAAAAAATCAAAATTCTTTAACATTTTAGAATTTTAGACCAATTTGTTTTCTGCTACACATTTTTGGTAAAAAAAAAAATAAGCGTATTTTGATTGGTTTACGCAAAAGTCATCGCGTCTACAAACTGCGGGAAAGATTTATGTCATTTTTATTGTTTTTTTTTTTTTTCACTAGTAATGGCGGGACCGCATAATTGCGGCGGACAGATCGGACCCCTAACTGACATTTTTGGGGGGACCAGTGACATTTCTACAGTAATCAGTGCTAAAAATATGCACTGTTACTGTAATAATGACACTGGCAGGGAAGGAGTTAACACAGTAAGTGATGAAGGGGTTAAATGTGTACCTAGGGGCGTGTTTCTAACTGTATGGGGGTGGGGCTTGTGAAATGATCATAGAGACCTGTGTTCCTATATAGAAGGATCACAGGTGCTCTGTGATCATTCCAGGGAGAAGAACGGTCAGCTGTGTTTACAACATCCGACCGTTCTTCTCTCTCAGCGGGGGGTGTGGTATAAAGGCCAGGAGCGCATGCTGGGTCTTTGGCTGATGAGCAGAGTCCCGGAGGGAGGGTGATGGCTGTCTCCTCCTCTGCATTGGTCGGCCTGGGGACCAGTAGGCAAGGAGCTGAACCGAGAGGTCCAGAAGAGCTGACTGGAAGGGGTTGAGACACTGGAGACCTTTGAAAAACAGTATAGTGAGTAAAGGGTATCATGTCTAAGGGCCTGACCTGAGGGGGGCCACCCCGGTGTAGGATAGTCAGAGGACGAGTGTCAGTCTGTGGAGTGAAAGGGCATACTAGGCGGGTATCCCGAAGATAGTCTTCCTGAACAAGTGATCTTACAGAAACTTAATTCTGATTCATCTAGTGGCAAGGTGGATCTGCAGTCTGGCTGCATCTTTAGACAGGAGTCCTCATCCATTGTGAATATTTTGTAGCACTGCCCCCTAGAGGACTGCTGATATAACACCTTCTGGATTCCCCTGGGTTACCCTTAGCAACTGATAGCAGAAAATTAGTACTTGGCTCAGTCAATGATCAGTCCAGGGGATGTTGTTTTTGTGTTTTTATTGAGAACTTGGATAGGAGAAGGGATGAGTGGGATAATCCGAATGACAACTATTCACAATATTGAGGACAACTGACTTTAGAGTGCGGCAAGGCCACCTGCCACTAAGGTGAAGGTATTTTAAGCGTTCCTGCTTGGAATTTTCTTCAGAGCTTTAAACTTGGCACCCCCTTTCACTCTCTCTCTCTCTCTCTCTGTGCTGACACCCATCCACTGACTCTACACTCCGGAGTGGTCCCCTTCCCGGGCAGACCCCTGGGCAAGTTCCTCTGTACTCACGGACACTGTTTTTCCAGATTTACTTCAGCCCCAACTCCTTCAGTCAGCATCTCCAGGACCTCTGGGTTCAGCCACACTGTCTAATTCACCAGGCCGACTGCCTGTGACCATCATCCATAACTACAGAAGGAGAGAAAGCTGTCACCCTCCTTCCGGGACCTGGCTTCCCGCCCGAAGACCCCTTGCCTGGCTTTTATACCCTATCCCATGATGCACCACTTGCTGCGCAAAACCCATGGGACGGTATCTAAGCCTGTGTGTCATTGGCTGGATTTCCTCCACTGTCCAATGTACCTCTCCATTGGATGCAGTGGGGACACTCCCTCGGCCCACATGAATCACACATGGAACACATGAGCAGGCCTAAATAATGATCGGGCTCCCCTGATAAGCAGAAGGATCAACTAGGTTTTACCTAACTAGCACCCAGCACATAGCAACAAGTTCAATTTGGAGTATCCCACTCTTCCCTTCTCCCATCCTTAAATTAAATACACAAAAAACAACTACAACCCCCTAGACTGTTTATTGACTGAGCCAAGGAGTAAAGAGTTAAATGTGCATGCTGCAGTTGCTAACGGTAACCCAAGGGGATCCCAAGGTGAATAATCTAGCAGTCCTCAAGGGGGCAGTGCTACACAATATAAAAGCCAGCATTAGAATGCGTGCGCCCCCTAGTGGAAGGAGTAAAGAGTTAAATGTGCATGCTGCAGTTGCTAACGGTAACCCAGGGGGATGCCAAGGTGAATAATTCAGCAGTCCTCAAGGGGGCAGTGCTACACAATATAAAAGCCATCATTAGAATGCGTGCGCCCCCTAGTGGAAGGAGTAAAGAGTTAAATGTGCATGCTGCAGTTGCTAACAGAAACCCAAGGGGATCCCAAGGTGAATAATGCTGCAGTCCTCAAGGGGGCAGTGCTACACAATATAAAAGCCATCATTAGAATGTGTGTGCCCCCTAGTGGAAGGAGTAAAGAGTTAAATGTGCATGCTGCAGTTGCTAACGGTAACCCAAGGGGATCCCAAGGTGAATAATCCAGCAGTCCTCAAGGGGGCAGTGCTACACAATATAAAAGCCATCATTAGAATGTGTGTGCCCCCTAGTGGAAGGAGTAAAGAGTTAAATGTGCATGCTGCAGTTGCTAACAGTAACCCAAGGGGATCCCAAGGTGAATAATCCAGCAGTCCTCAAGGGGGCAGTGCTACACAATATAAAAGCCAGCATTAGAATGCGTGCGCCCCCTAGTGGATATTGCATGAAATGACGTACAGGTACATGATTTCGCGCAATAGAGCTGACCTGCTGCAGTAAATGTAAGTTAGGCAGTCGGCAAGCATTTAAAATGCCCTACATTGCAATATAAAAGCCAGCATTTGAATGCAGTGGCTGTGTACATAAGCCCTATCGTGTGTAACACAGAAACATCATTAAAACAAATGCCATAGATATCTATTATAGGTCAATAGATTCAGCAAGGTCAGAGTGCTTACAGAATCTGTCAGCTCGGGTTGGTAAACTGCATTTGGCTGCCTTGTAATTACAGAGAAATATAAAACAGCGAGGCTGGATGGGAGGGGGCTGGAAATACATATTTTGGCTCCCATTCATCCCCCCCACCTACAAGGTCTTCAGCAAATGTGACCGAGTTTAACTCCACACGAATGCTACAAAAAAACAAATAAAAACACATAATGTAAAAAAACAACCAAAATATATTCAAAGCAAACGTGATTAATTTTTGGACAGCTAGAAAAATAAGTCAAACATATGCAGCCACCGGCTCCTGTTTGTAATGATATGCAAAAGAAGAACATTTACAATGCAAATGAAAATCATTTTTTGGCAGCTTGAAATGTTAGCGAGCGTGTTCGTGTTCCTTGCTGTCTGCTCGTTCTGCTATGACAAAGTTACAGGTGCAACAAGTCCTTCCGAACAATGGAGGATAGGACAAAAGTCCTCATACATAATACCATGATATTTAAGGAAGAGGCTGTTTTGTCACGGAATACGGAGCTATTATAAAAAAACTAATTACTAAACACGGACTGGGATTTTTAAGGTACCAAAAAACAAAATGTTAATAATTCTTCGTTCTTTTTTTTTTTTGAAACATGAATAAAAGAAAATCTCGCAAAAACATTGAGGCTGATAAATCTACACTCACCGGACACTTTATTAGGTACACCTTGCTAGTACCGGGTTGGACCCCCTTTTGCCTTCATTCTTCGTAGCATAGATTCAGCAAGGTGTTGGAAATGTTCCTCAGAGATTTTGCTCCATAGTGACATGATAGCATCACGCGGTTGCTGCAGATTTGTCGGCTGCACATCCATGATACCAATCTCCAGATCCGCCACATCCCAAAGGTGCTCTATTGGATGAGATGTGGTGAATGTGGAGGTCATTGGAGGACAGTGACCTGATCTGGTGACGGTGGAGTCCATTGGAGGACAGTGACCTGATCTGGTGAGTATGAAGTCCATTGTAGGACAGTGACCTGATCTGGTGAGTGTGGAGTCCATTGGAGGACAGTGACCTGATCTGGTGAGTGTGGAGTCCATTAGAGGACAGTGACCTGATCTGGTGAGTGTGGAGTCCATTGGAGGACAGTGACCTGATCTGGTGAGTATGGAGTCAATTGTAGTACAGTGACCTGATCTGGTGTGTGTGGAGTCCATTGGAGGACAGTGACCTGATCTGGTGAGTATGGAGTCCATTGAAGGACAGTGACCTGATCTGGTGAGTATGGAGTCCATTGTAGGACAGTGAACTGATCTAGTGAGTGTGGAGTCCATTGGAGGACAGTGACCTGATCTGGTGAGTGTGGAGTCCATTGTAGTACAGTGACCTGATCTGGTGAGTGTGGAGTCCATTGGAGGACAGTGACCTGATCTGGTGAGTATGGAGTCCATTGGAGGACAGTGACCTGATCTGGTGAGTATGGAGTCAATTGTAGTACAGTGACCTGATCTGGTGAGTGTGGAGTCCATTGGAGGACAGTGACCTGATCTGGTGAGTATGGAGTCCATTGTAGGACAGTGACCTGATCTGGTGAGTGTGGAGTTCATTGGAGGACAGTGACCTGATCTGGTGAGTATGGAGTCCATTGGAGGACAGTGACCTGATCTGGTGAGTATGGAGTCAATTGTAGTACAGTGACCTGATCTGGTGAGTGTGGAGTCCATTGGAGGACAGTGACCTGATCTGGTGAGTGTGGAGTCCATTGGAGGACAGTGACCTCATTGTCATGGTGAAGAAACCAGTGGTGAGATAATTGGAGCTTTGTGACATGGTGCATTATCCTGCTGGAAGGAGCCATCAGAAGATGGGGACACTGTAGTCATAAAGGGATGGACATGGTCAGCATCAATTCTCAGGTAGGCCGTGGGGTTTAAATGATGCTCAATTTGTACACACAAAGTGTGCCGAGAAAATATCCCTCACACCATTACACCACCAGCCTGAACCATTGATACAAGGATGGATCCATGCTTTCATGTTGTTTTCCCCAGATTCTGACCCTACCATCAGGTTACAGGTTCCCCTGGGTTACCCATAGCAACAAGACGACAGTTTAGCATCTTTAAATACTTGGCTCAGTCAAGAAACAGTCCAGGGGTTTTGGTTCTTTGTAGTTTTATTTGAGAACTGGGATGGGAGAAGGGATGAGTGGGATACTCCAACTTGAATGAACTATGCACAATTTGCTGGGAAGTCTAGATATAGCCGAGTGCGGCAAGGCCGCTGCTTCACCTTGTCACTAGCAGTGAAGAAGAATTTATTGAACTTGTATTTCTCTGTGAATCGCTCTTCAGGGCCCAACTAGGCACCCCCTTTGTCCCTATTCTTCAGGGTTCTGCAGGGCACCCCCTTTGTAACTCTCTCTGTGTGAGCTGGCCCCCCGATCCCCTGACTTCGCTGGAGTGGTCCCCCTTCCTGGGCAGACCCTTTGGCAAGTCCCTTAGTACTCATGGACACAGTTTTTCCCGAGAGACTCTGCCAGCAGCTCCACCATCAGCTCCACTGGATCTTCTGCAGCTCAGCTCCACACCTGGTTCACTAGGCTGACTGCCTGTGACCACCTTCCTCATACACAGCAGAAGGAGAGACAGCCGTCCGCCTCCTCCTGGGACTCTGCTTCCCGCCAAAGATGTCCCGTCACATGTCCCCTCCGGATTTTATGAGCAACCCCAGGATGCATTGCAAGAATGTCCTCCCACTGGGACTCCCACAAAAGCCAATGTGTCACTGGCTGGGTTTCCTCCACTGTCCAACAAGATCTCTCATTGGATACAATGGGGACACTCTCTCAGACCCAATGAATCACACCTGGAAACATGCAACAGGCAACCTAATAGATCAGGCTGCCTTGATAAGCAGAAGGAGCAACAGATGCTTTTACCTAGCACCTACCTAGGAGGGTGCTACACATCTGAATGTCACAACTGAAATCGAGACTCATCGGACCAGGCAACGTTTTTCCAATCTTCTGTTGTCCAATGTTGGTGAGCCTGTGAGAATTGTAGCCTCAGTTTCCTCTTCTTAGCTGACAGGAGTGCCTTAACCCTCTTGGACATGTAGCTCATCTGCATCAAGGTTGGATGTGTTGTGTGTTCAGAGATGGTATTCTGCATACCTTGGGTGTAACGAGTGGTTATTTGAGTTACTGTTGTCTTTCTTTCATTCTCCTCTGACCTCTGACCTCAACAAGGCATTTTCCTCCACACAACTGACGCTCACTGGATAATTTCTCTTTTTCCCACCATTCTCTGTAAACCCGAGAGATGGCTGTGCATACAAAATCCCAGTAGATCATCAGTTTTTGAAATACTGAAGCAGCTTAGCAGCAGAGGCAGAGTGAGCAGGCACATTGAATACCCTACGAAAGGAGGCAACAAAACTCAAGTATCACAGGATTATCATTCTCCCATTAAGGATTCTCCCAGGCCAAGGCCTTGTCTGAGAGCAACAATATTAGGAAGAAAAGAAAGTGACCGCACTCCGAGATGAAAATCAAACAGAAGTGTATTTATTCCACATCAAAAATAGGCATCAAACTTCAAACTGTGAGACATAGGACAATAGGTAGACGCGTTTCACGACTAAGGATGTCGCTTACTCATTACCAAGTTCATTCTGAATGTGCACAGACCATAGATAAAGATTCATATGCAGCTGAGGGTAATAAAGTTAATTACAGTGGGTACGGAAAGTATTCAGACCCCCTTACATTTTTCACTTTGTTATATTGCAGCCATTTGCTAAAATCATTTAAGTTCATTCTTCTTCCTCATGAATGTACACATAGCACCCCATACTGACAGAAAAACACAGAATTGTTGACATTGTTGCAGATTTATTAAAAAAGAAAAACTGAAATATCACATGGTCCTAAGTATTCAGACCCTTTGCTGTGACACTCATATATTTAACTCAGGTGCTTTCCATTTCTTCTGATCATCCTTGAGATGGTTCTACACCTTCATTTGAGTCCAGCTGTGTTTGATTATACTGATTGGACTTGATTAGGAAAGCCACACACCTGTCTATATAAGACCTTCCAGATCACAATGTATGTCAGAGCAAATGAGAATCATGAGGTCAAAGGAACTGCCTGAAGAGCTCAGAGACAGAATTGTGGCAAGGCACAGATCTGGCCAAGGTTACAAAAAGATTTCTGCTGCACTTAAGGTTCCTAAGAGCACAGTGGCCTCCATAATCCTCAAATGGAAGACGTTTGGGATGACCAGAACCCTTCCTAGAGCTGGCCGTCCGGCCAAACTGAGCTATCGGGGGAGAAGAGCCTTGGTGAGAGCGGTAAAGAAGAACCCAAAGATCACTGTGGCTGAGCTCCAGAGATGCAGTCAGGAGATGGGAGAAAGTTGTAGAAAGTCAACCATCACTTCAGCCCTCCACCAGTCGGGGCTTTATGGCAGAGTGGCCCGACGGAAGCCTCTCCTCAGTGTAAGACACATGAAAGCCCGCATGGAGTTTGCTAAAAAACACCTGAAGGACTCCAAGATGGTGAGAAATAAGATTCTCTGGTCTGATGAGACCAAAATAGAACTTTTTGGCCTTAATTCTAAGCGGTATGTGTGGAGAAAACCAGGCACTGCTCATCACCTGTCCAATACAGTCCCAACAGTGAAGCATGGTGGTGGCAGCATCATGCTGTGGGGGTGTTTTTCAGCTGCAGGGACAGGACGACTGGTTGCAATCGAGGGAAAGATGAATGCGGCCAAGTACAGGGATATCCTGGACAAAAACCTTCTCCAGAGTGCTCTGGACCTCAGACTGGGCCGAAGGTTTACCTTCCAACAAGACAATGACCCTAAGCACACAGCTAAAATAACGAAGGATTGGCTTCACAACAACTCCGTGACTGTTCTTGAATGGCCCAGCCAGAGCCCTGACTTAAACCCAATTGAGCATCTCTGGAGAGACCTAAAAATGGCTGTCCACCAACGTTTACCATCCAACCTGACAGAACTGGAAAGGATCTGCAAGGAGGAATGGCAGAGGATCCCCAAATCCAGGTGTGAAAGACTTGTTGCATCTTTCCCAAAAAGACTCCTGGCTGTATTAGATCAAAAGGGGGCTTCTACTAAATACTGAGCAAAGGGTCTGAATACTTAGGACCATGTGATATTTCAGTTTTTCTTTTTTAATAAATCTGCAACAATGTCAACAATTCTGTGTTTTTCTGTCAGTATGGGGTGCTATGTGTACATTCATGAGGAAGAAGAATGAACTTAAATGATTTTAGCAAATGGCTGCAATATAACAAAGAGTGAAAATTGTAAGGGGGTCTGAATATATATTCATATTACCAACCAGTAACATTATTCTTTGTATTCTACATGTTTGTGGTTTTAAACATTGTTTGGAATATATGTTAACGAAATATTCCCGTATTTGATTCACATCATATGATTCCTCACTATAGTCAAATCACTTAACATCACTCTAAAATATTTTTTATATATATTTTTCACGAACACATCTTTTCAATAGTGTTCACTTACACTTCTTCATTCATCACCATGGTTGGAGTTTCCCTCGATGGGTAATTTTACTTTACCTTTTCTTTTATTTTTATTTTTTTCATTTCAATTTAACAACAATTCAACTTATTATTTATATTGGGGTATCCAAAATCGGTCGTCATTTTTTGATCCAATACCGATTAGTGAGTTTTGTGCACATCCCTTCTCCTTTATTCGTTTATATTTATATTCACAGTATTCAATAGGGGGCACTCACATCACTAATGATGGTTTCACACGATTATTGATTATTACACCACTATTCTTTTTTACATGCTCTTTATATGATTTTTATATATATTTTTCATCAATTCACTCACATTTTTGCACTCAATAACATATGTTAGATTTTGTCCAGCTATATATGCTAATACATGTATATATAACAGTAATATATTTATGTGAATTGTAGAGATAATGTTTTGTGTGTTATAGTGATCATCTATATCTTGATTTTGTAAATTTTAGTATATGCACTTTTTTACTTTCATCACCTATCATGTTTTTGGTTTGATTGGGGGTTATTCTGTCCATGTAATCAGACCATAGATATCCAGCAGCGGTTCACTTCCATGAACATCCAATTAACTTTATTACCCTCAGCTGCATATGTATCTTTATCTATGGTCTGTGCACATTCAGAATGAACTTGGTAATGAGTAAGCGACATCCTTAGTCGTGAAACGCGTCTACCTGCCGTCCTATGTCTCACAGTTTGAAGTTTGATGCCTATTTTTGATGTGGAATAAATACACTCCTGTTTGATTTTCATCTCGGAGTGCGGTCACTTTCTTCTCGATCAAATAGTTCTTGGATTACGGATCCGACCAGCACCTGATACCATCTCACCTGGAGCGGTCTCTTTTCAGTTTGGAAACAATATTAGGAAGCCCACCTTGGACCTGTCAGAGGGAAATGGCTCAGGAACCATCTGAAAATAAATGCCCACTTGGTTTAGGAAGTCACAAAACTGGCTGTAGCGCTGCAGGAGTGGGGCTGAACCAGTCATCCCTCTGGTAACAGCGACTTCAACTGCAGCTGCAGGAGAAGGAGCAGCAACAGGAGCAGCAGCAGGCCTAGCAGCACCAGGAGCAAGGTGTGCTGTGCGTTCAAGCAACGTCTGCAACGCCTGAGCGAACTGACCCAAAAGGTAATCTTGTTGATGGAGCCTGGTAACCAGCATGGGGAGCATAGGAGCACCTGCATCGTCAGGATTCATGGCCCTTGTGTACTGTCAGTGTGCCATGGAATCAGACCACATGAAGATGCACGTAAAATAAAGCAGTTTATTAGAGCAACAACAATAAATGCACAGCAAGAGTGAGGAGCAAAATCAAGAACATCAGGGGTCAAGTCCAGAAGTGAGTAGTCATCCAAGTTGGAATCGAGTCCAGTAGCGAGTAGTCTGCCGATGCTGGATCGTCTGCCGGTGCGGGGTCATCTTCCGATGCAGAATCGAGAGCCAGGAAAGTCGTCAGCCAAGCCAGGCATGCACGGAAGAACACGGAGAACAGAAGACTGCTAGAAGTGATGCACCTTGGAGCACAAACACAAGGGCAAGGACTGCAACCCATCAGGTGATAGATATAGTCAGGTGTGCAACATCATCACTGAGGGACGTCCAGGCAGCAGACAAGTGATGATGCAAACAGAGTTTATAAGAGACAGCAGTCCTTGACAACGACCTTGGATCTGACCTTGACACATAAGACCTTGACAATGACCTTGGATCTGGTATTGACTATTCTCAGAACTCTGCCTGCCTTTTGACTATGGATTGGATCCGGACTATTTTGAACCTTGCCTGCCTTGTACTTGGACTTTCATTGAACCTCTCCACCTGTCTGGCAAGAGCAAATACCTGTTTGCTTGACTCAGTTCGTGCCTGGTCTGGTGTGATGGCCAGACACTATAGCATTGTGTATAAGACCTGGGGGCAACCAGGTGTCGGTAGGCCTGCTTGACTAATGGGAAAAGGGGCTGCTATAGGTGAACAACACAGAGGCCAAGTACAGTGTCTGACAGCCTGCGTTAGGAGTAAGCTTAACACCTCCATACTGTTTCTGTTTTGTTAGTGTCTCAGATGAGCCACCATTTCCCCTAAAAAATCGAATCGCATCATATTTTAAACGCATAACTGTGTCAAAACTTGACTATTGTAACAGGTATTATGTAATATATACAGTATCTCACATTTTTGTAAATATTTTATTCTATCTTTTAATGTGACAACACTGAAGAAATGACACTTTGCTACAATGTAAAGTAGTGAGTGTACAGCTTGTATAACAGTGTAAATTTGCTGTCCCCTCAAAATAACTCAACACACAGCCATTAATGTCTAAACCGCTGGCAACAAAAGTGAGTACACCCCTAAGTGACAATGTCCAAATTGGGCCCAAAGTGTCAATATTTTGTGTGGCCACCATTATTTTCCAGCACTGCCTTAACCCTCTTGGGCATGGAGTTCACCAGAGCTTCACAGGTTGTCACTGGAGTCCTCTTCCACTCCTCCATGATGACATCACAGAGCTGGTGGATGTTAGAGACCTTGCACTCCTCCACCTTCCATTTGAGGATGTCCCACAGGTGCTCAATAGGTTTAGGTCTGGAGACATGCTTGGCCAGTCCATCACCTTTACCCTCAGCTTCTTTAGCAAGGCAGTGGTCATCTTGGAGGTGTGTTTGGGGTCCTTATCAGGTCAGACAAGTTCCTTCACCCCAAACTCGCTCATCCGTGTCTTTATGGACCTTGCTTTGTGCACTGGTGCGCAGTCATGTTGGAACAGGAAGGGGCCATCCCCAAACTGTTCCCACAAAATTGGAAGAATGGAATTGTCCAAAATGTCTTGGTATGCTGATACCTTAAGAGTTCCCTTCACTGGAACTAAGGGGCCAAGCCCAACCCCTGAAAAACAACCCCACACCATAATCCCCCCTCCACCAAATGATTTGGACCAGTGCACAAAGCAAGGTCCATAAAGACATGGATGAGCGAGTTTGGGGTGGAGGAGCTTGACTGGCCTGACCTCAACCTGATAGAACAGAATTTGAGCAGAGACAGCGAGTCAGGCCTTCTTGTCCAAAGTCACTGTCTGACCTCACAAATGCGCTTCTGGAAGAATGGTGAAACATTCCCATAGACACTCCTAAACCTTGTGGGCAGCCTTCCCAGAAGAGGTGAAGCTGTTATGGCTGCAAAGGGTGGGCCAACTCAATATTGAACCCTACAGACTAAGACTGGGAGGCCATTAAAGTTCATGTGTGTGTAAAGGCAGGCGTCCCAATACTTTTGGTAATATAGTGTATTTAAATGACAGCTTTAGGTGTACTTTTAATTCTAATACTAATTAATCCTTTGATTCCTGAAAGCTGAATGAGTTGTTCCACATTTTACAGTCCTGTACAATATCTGCACCCCGTGTATTGGAATGTCCGGAGGACGGGCGCCTCCACTAAACTTATTCCCAAGAAGTGACTTTGCAGATTTGTGTTGTGTTTGGCTGGAATTCATTCTGTGTATCTCCGCTATGAATTTTCACTTCCACAGCATGAAGTGCAAAACATAAAGCATTCCGTGGGCTTAAATATATTTCATGAGTTCCCTTCCAGGAATATAATTATTGTTGACCCAGACAGGTATGAGAGGAAGAGCAGAGTGCAAATATATAATATACAAATGAATAATGCCATGGATAGAAAAAGTCCCATCTGCATTCCTTGTGGGTTATTTTCACAGTCGGAGCTCATTTACACTCGCTTCAACTTTATTCATGCCGCTTCAACCTGCTTTTTTTATGTGTTTTTGATGCTTCTGTGATGCTTTTTTGAACCTTTAACTACTTCAGCCCTGGAAGATTTCCCCCCTTAATGACCATTTTTTGCGATACGGCACTGCGTTACTTTAATGGACAATTGCGCGGTCGTGCGATGCTGTACCCAAATACTATTTGTTCACACAAATAGAGCTTTCTTTTGGGGTATTTGATCACCTATGCAATTTTTTATTTTTTTTGCCCTATAAACAAAAAAAGAGTGACAATTTAACCACTTCTGGACCAGAAGATTTTCCCCCTTAACCACTTAAGCCCCGGAAGATTTTACCCCCTTCCTGACCAGGGGGTATTTTGCGATTCGGCACTGCGTGACTTTAACGGACATTTGCGCGGTCGTGCGACGCTGTACCTAAACGAATTTGGCGTCCTTTTTTTCCCACAAACAGAGCTTTCTTTTGGTGGTATTTGATCACCTGTGCGATTTTTTGATCACGCGCTATAAACAAAAAAAGAGCGTCAATTTTGCAAAAATAACAATATTTTTCACATTTTTTATATGAAATTCCCCCAAAAAAAAAAGTAAAAATCAAAATTTTTTAAAATTTTCGGCCAATTTGTTTTATGCTACATATGTTTGGTAAAAAAAAAATCGCAAAAAGCGTATTTTGATTGGTTTGCGCAAAAGTTATCGCGTTTACTAACCAAGGGAAAGATTTTTGTCATTTTTGTTGTTTTTTTTTAACGCGTAATGGCGGCGATCTGCGATTTTTTTTGCGGTACTGCGACATTGGGGCGGACAGATCGGACCCTTGACTGACATTTGTGACACTTTTGGGGTTACCAGTGACATTTCTACAGTAATCAGTGCTATACATATGCACTGTTACTGTAAAAATACACTGGTTGTGAAGGGGTTAACTTTATTTGGAAGGGAGGGGCTGTGTGTATCCCTAGGGGTGTGCTTTCTACTGTGATTGGCTGTGGCTTGAGCTGTAAGGACACTGATCAACGGATCTACATACTAGATCCGTTTGATCAGTGTCTTTACAGCGAGGAGAATGACAGGCAGCTTGTTTACACAAGCTGCCTGACATTCTCCCTCTCCCCCGCCGATCGCCGAGTGACCGGCGGACATCGGGTCCGCTGGTCACACGCGCGGGGGGGGGGTCCGTGACCACGCGGGAGCGGGAGCGCGCCTCCGGGGGCGCGCGCTCGCTCCCTAGACCCTCACAAGCTAGTGACGTAGACCTACGTCACTTTGCCTGTGAGGGGCTGACTGCCGACGTAGATCGGCGTTAGGCAGTCGGCAAGTGGTTAATGACCAGGCCATTTTTTGCGATACGGCCCTGCGTTACTTTAATGGACAATTGCGCGATCGTGCGATGCTGTACCCAAATAAAATAAATAAAATTGAATCAATGAAATTGAGTTTCACATCCCTGCCAATCACAGCCGGTCACATGTAAATGAGGAAGTGCCGTTATTCGGCTCTCCTCGCCTCACACTGTCAGTGTGTGAGGCGAGGAGAGCCGATCGGTGGCTCCTCCTCACAGGGGAGACAAATACATGTAATCAGGGCACTAATCATCAGTGCCCTGAATACACAAAATGTAAATAAAGTGCCAATTAATGCCCAGCATCAGTGCCCACAGTGCCCGCCATCAGTGCCCACAATCAGTGCCCATAGTGCTGCCAGTCAGTGCCCATCAGCACGCCCAGAAGAAGTCTTTCTTATGACGAAACGTTGGCGATCCCAGACATAAACGTCCACGCGCCCCCCAACGAAGCCGGCTGTTTATCCATATGCTGATCTGGAGACTTGCGGGACGCCGCGGTTAGATCCATGACCGGCACATACTACATGCCTGTTTTTGTCTTTTAAATTGTAAGTAGTTTTTTTAATAAATTTACCTATTGGTTTACGGGATTACGCTATGGGCCTCTGTTTCTTTCTACATATGGCTTTACGTTCAATGGAGTATATGAGAAGTTCCAAGTGTGCCACATATTAATGTGATCGGTTTAACAACACACCGGAAACGGCTTTCGGCTTTTGGAGTCTTTCGAAGCACCTGAGCTTGATATCGGTTGACCTACTGGTTTACTACTAGCTGGGAGAGGCTGTCTCATTAAACTGAGCAGCCACGGAATTTCGGTAAGCTGCTTGCTATACCTGAGCACAAGGGTGTCCCCTTCCTACACTTTTCCCTGGTGTCACTGGAAGAAAGTTATTTTGCACGTGGATTCACATCTCTGCACTTAATATTGGGACTATTCATTTGGACATTATCCCCTCTCCTTTTTTGTTTTCTTTATATGAGCTTTTCAGCTATATAATTGTATACTGATTTCAGCGCTGCACTTTTTGGTTTTTATAGTGCCCATCAGTACCTGCTCATCTAGGCACTGAGGGGCACTGACTGGCAGCACTATGGGCACTGATTGTGGGCACTGATGGTGCTGCCCATCAGTGTCCATCATTGCTCATCAGTGCCATCCGTCAGTGTCCATAAATGCCGCCTGTCAGTGCCCAACAGGGGCTGCCCGTCAGTGCCACCTCTCAGTGCCCATCAGTGCCACCTATCAGTGCCACCTCTCAGTGCCCATCAGTGCCACCTATCAGTGCTCATCAGTGCCGTCTGTCAGTGCCCATCAGTGGGGCATATTAGTACCTCCTCATCAGTGCCACTTCATCAGTGCCCATAATTGCCACCTCATCAGTGCCCATCAGTGCAGCCTATCAGTGCCCATTAGTGCCGCCTCATCAGCGCACATCAGTGAAGGAGAAAAATGTATTTATTTTCAAAATTTACTCACAGAAAATAAGAAAAACTTTTTTTTTCAAAATTTTCTGGGTTTTTTTTCTTTTTTTTTTTTGTAAGAAATAAAAAAGCCAGAGGTGATTAAATACCACCAAAAGAAAGCTCTATTTGTGTGCAAAAAAATGATAAAAATTTCATATGGGTACAGTGTTGCATGACCGCGCAATTGTCATTCAAAGTATGACAGCGCTGAAAAGCTGAAAATTGGCCTGGGCAGGAAGGGGGTGAAAGTGCACTGTATGCAAGTTGTTATATATATATATATATATATATATATATATATATATATATATATATATATATTTATATGTATATATATATGTGTGTGTGTATATATATATATATATATATATATATATATATATATATTATGTTTGGGGGTTCTCAGTAATTTTCTAGCACACAAAAAAAACTATGATTTTTACACGTAGGAGAGGAATGCCAGAATTGACCCTGTAGGGAAATAGTTTAATTTAGTGAATGGGGAAGAGTTAACAGTAATAGCCATACAATAGCAAAGGCCTCTGGCGGTCGGCATCAATGTGGTCCCTTTACCTTATTAAACGTTATGTAATCATAAAAATGCCCCCTTGAAATGATCAGCTTCACGTTCCAGGTATCACACAACCCAATAATATCTTTTTATTGTCTACTATTCCCTGGAAGGGCTTTTCTTCATAACAGCTTGCACATATGGGATAGATCAGTAATACTAATATTACAAAATTTTCCCAGGCAAAAAGTAAAGTTGAATTATGCAAATCGCTGCTAACGAGCGAGCAACAGGAAACCCACAGCGTAATTACATTTTCTTCTTAAACATTGATTAAATTATCAAGAATTCTCATTAAAGAGCTTTTGTACTTTCGCAATCTAATAGGATAGACTGTGTTGTCCCAGTATCCGTGTTTCATTACACCTAATTTACTAGATAATATTGCTTCAAAGAAATTAACTTAACTCTGCCTAAGGTGCCGATAACGGCAACAAAGATACAACGGAAACCCACAACATGGCCGAACGATGACTTCTGGGCTCTGGAGCATGCGGGCGAAGTGTGCCACCGCAATGGGGCTTGTTGAAATAAAAAATGTAGTCTTATTGGTAGCGACACGCTGAACACACCCAGGGTTCAGATCGGGGTGAGTTTGAATAACATTTCAGAAGTTCAGGTGCCGAATCTGAATATCTTTGACTCAGTGGGGATCGAATGTTAAAAATCTGTTCTGGCCACTTTCTAGGCTAATAAGCAAGGATTGTCAAACAAATGGCATGGGAGATTGGGCACTGTAGAGTATGTACCACAGAAGAGCACCCTCCTAGTTACGATTTTAGGTAAATTTAGGGTTTTTTTTTTTTTTTTTTTGCTCCTCTGTAATCAGTGGAGCAGTTGTGGATTGCTTTTGGCTGTTTTGAATCTCCAGGCTGCAGGTTTGATTGCTCTCCCCTGTTTTCCAGAGGTTTCTGGAACTTAGAGCACGTTGTCTCCCCTGTCTTCCATTGGTGTCTGGAACTTAGAGGATGTTGTCTCCCCTGTCTTCCAGAGGTTTCTGGAACTTAGGGCTGAGAATGTTGTCTCTCCTGTCTTCCAGAGGTTTCTGGAACTTAGGGCTGAGCATGTTGTCTCTCCGGTCTTCCAGAGGTTTCTCGAATTTAGAGCAACTTGTCTCCCTCGTCTTCCATTGGTTTCTGGAATTTAGAGCAAGTTGTCTCCCCTGTCTTCCAGAGGTTTCTGGAACTTAGAGCAAGTTGTATCCCTTGTCTTCCATTGGTTTTTAGAACTTAGAGCTGGTTGTCTCTCCTGTCGTCCAGAGGTTTCTGGAACTTAGGGCATGCTGTCTCTCCTGTCTTCTAGAGGTATCTGGAACTTAAAGCACATTATCTCCCCTGTCTTCCAGAGGGTCTTCCAGAGGTTTTTGGAACATAGAGCATGTTGTCTCCCCTGTCTTTCAGAGGTTTCTGTAACTCAGAGCATGCTGTCTCCCTGTCTTCTAGAGGTATCTGGAACTTAAAGCATGTTGTCTCCCCTGTCTTCCAGAGGGTCTTCCAGAGGTTTTTGGAACATAGAGCATGCTGTCTCTCCTGTCTTTCAGAAGTTTCTGGAACTTAGAGCATGTTGTCTCCCCTGTCTTCCAGAGGTTTCTGGAACTAAGAGCAAGTTGTCTCCTCTGTCTTCCAGAGGTTTCTGGAACTAAGAGCATGTTGTCTCCCCTGTCTTCCAGAGGTTTCTGGAACTAAGAGCAAGTTGTCTCCCCTGTCTTCCAGAGGTTTCTGGAACTAAGAGCATGTTGTCTCCCCTGTCTTCCAGAGGTTTCTGGAACTAAGAGCAAGTTGTCTCCCCTGTCTTCCAGAGGTTTCTGGAACTTAGGGCATGCTGTCTCTCCTGTCTTCCAGAGGTTTCTGGAATTTAGGGCACGCTGTCTCTCCTGTCTTCTAGAGGTTTCTGGAACTTAGAGCACATTGTCTCCTTTGTCTTCCAGAGGGTCTTCCAGAGGTTTTTGGAACATAGAGCATGTTGTCTCCCCTGTCTTTCAGAGGTTTCTGGAACTCAGAGCATGCTGTCTCCCTGTCTTCTAGAGGTATCTGGAACTTAGAGCACATTGCCTCCCCTGTCTTCCAGAGGGTCTTCCGGAGGTTTTTGGAACATAGAGCACGTTGTCTCCCCTGTCTTCCAGACGGTCTTCCAGAGGTTTTGGAAATAAAGCACGTTGTCTCCCCTGTCTTCCAGAGGTTTCTGGAACATAAAGCATGTTGTCTCCCCTGTCTTCCAGAGGTTTCTGGAACTAAGAGCAAGTTGTCTCCCCTGTCTTCCAGAGGTTTCTGGAACTAAGAGCATGTTGTCTCCCCTGTCTTCCAGAGGTTTCTGGAACTAAGAGCAAGTTGTCTCCCCTGTCTTCCAGAGGTTTCTGGAACTTAGGGCATGTTGTCTCTTCTGTCTTCCAGAGGTTTCTGGAATTTAGGGCATGCTGTCTCTCCTGTCTTCTAGAGGTTTCTGGAACTTAGAGCACATTGTCTCCTTTGTCTTCCAGAGGGTCTTCCAGAGGTTTTTGGAACATAGAGCATGTTGTCTCCCCTGTCTTTCAGAGGTTTCTGGAACTCAGAGCATGCTGTCTCCCTGTCTTCTAGAGGTATCTGGAACTTAGAGCACATTGCCACCCCTGTCTTCCAGAGGGTCTTCCGGAGGTTTTTGGAACATAGAGCACGTTGTCTTCCCTGTCTTCCAGACGGTCTTCCAGAGGTTTTGGAAATAAAGCACGTTGTCTCCCCTGTCTTCCAGAGGTTTCTGGAACATAAAGCATGTTGTCTCCTCTGTCTTCTAGTGGTTTCTTGAACTTAGAGCACATTGAGCAAGACAAATAGGCAGCCTGAAGCCAATCCCTGAGAGATTTACCCAGAAGGTGGCTGTAGAGGCATATAAATAGTCTGAGATTTAGAGCAGGAAGGTCTTCCTCTTGTCCTTGTTGGAGGAAATCCACTATTGGCCTTCACAGAACTTTTTTTTAGGGGGGGGGGCATCATTTTAAGGTTACCCATGCTCCGCCCCTTGTCGACAATGTCATTAAGGTGACATCAGTCACCGCGCGAGCCATGACTTGTGAGTATTTATTTTTAAAGGGGTGACATCAGAATTTATTTTTAAAGTGTTTGTTAACCTAAAAAAAAAAAAAAGAAAAGTAATTGATCCTGTTCCCTTAAAGCATGTTATACAGCACAGTGCTGTGTAATTTGGCCCCTTCTATCACGTAAAATACCTGGTTGATCCTGCCTGGCTATGTCCTCCCCTCTGTAAACTGACCACGGTATACCATGGCTGCTGAGCCCTGACACCGTGGTCAGTCTACGTGCCTCCGTCATCTGCAGCCCTCCTCTCCTCCTCTGTCCTCTCTCCCCCCTCCCTCCCTGCCTGTCTGCTCCTGTGTCAGTGCCCCACCCCCTTCCCCTCCCCTCCTGCTTCTGTAGTTTCATTTAAAGATTCTGTTTACAGTCTGTTTAATAATCCTGTGTGCACCTGTGTCTGTGTTTTATAAAAAAATAAGCCATTCTTTACCAGTTTTCAGAGCGGCGATCGCCGCTCACGTGACCCGCCGCCTCTCTCCTCCTTTCCTCTCCCCTTCCCCTCCTCCTCCCCTTCCAGCTGATGACTCATTGGTTGTTAAGAATGCGGCAGCCGGCTTCCCAGCCCGCTCCTTAGCAACCAACTATATACAGTGTTTTAAGGGCCGCTGCAAATTTGCCCCACATCAAAATCGCAAACTGATTGCGTAGTGTATGTTAAGTTAACGACACCCCGCAATCAGTTTGCAAAACGCTGTGCGATTTGCAGAATCGGCTTGAATTGGTGTGAACAAAAAAGGGTCCTGCTCGAGTTTGGTCTGAATGCGATGTGAATGCAGCCATACAGTTTGTATGGCTTAACCACTTGCCGACTACCGCAAGTACTTTTACTGCGGCGGTCAGCCCCGTGCAGGCAAAGTGACGTACCGGTACGTCACTCGCCTGCGAGCCAATGGGGGGCGAGCGCTCCCGCCCCCGCTTGTTCACGGGCATCCCCACGCAAGTGACCGGTGGCTCCGATGTCCACCGGCCGATCTCCCGCTGGAGAGGGAGAAAGGCAGGCGGCTGATGTAAACACAGCCGTCTGTCATTCTCCCTGATGTAACAGCAGAGATCATACGATCCTGCTATGTAGGATCGTATGTCTCTGTGGTTACATCAAAAGCCATGCCTCTTTACAGTAAGAAGCACGCCCCTAGGGACACACTTAACCCCTGCATCTCTAATAAAGTTAACCCCTTCCCTGCCAGTGTAATTTTTACAGTGACAGTGCATATTTCTAGCACTGATTACTGTAGTAATGTCACTGGTCCCCCCCAAAAGTGTCAAAAATGTCAGTCAAGGGTCCGATCTGTCCGCCGCAATGTCACAGTCCCGCAAAAAAAATCGCAGATCGCCGACATTACTCGTTAAAAAAAAAACAATAAAAATGACAAAAATCTTTCCCTTAGTTAGTAAACGCAATAACTTTTGGGCAAACTAATCAAAATATGCTTATTGTGATTTTTTTACCAAACATAGGTAGCAGAAAACAAATTGGCCTAAAATGTTAAAAAATCTAGACTTTTACATTTTTTTGGGGGGGAATTTCATATGTAAAAATGTTAAAAATATTGTTATTTTTTCAAAATTGTCGCTCTTTTTTTGTTTATAGCGCAAAAAGTAAAAATCGCACAGGTGATCAAATACCACCAAAAGAAAGCTCTGTTTGTGGGAAAAAAGGATGTCAAATTCATTTGGGTACAGCATCGCACGACCGCGCAATTGTCCGTTAAATTCATGCAGTGCCGAATCGCAAAATAGGCCCTGGTCTTTGAGTAGCTAAATCCTCCGGGGCTTAAGTGGTTAATTTGTGACACACAGACATTGCATGTGATCTGCCATTGCACTAATGCGAACCGGCCCCTAAAGAGAGCAAAAAAAAACAAATCACAAAATGCGTGAAAAAATGCATCAAAAACACGGGTGTAAAAACGCAAAATGCACCACAAAACTTGCATGAAAAATGCATCAACGGCAACTGCATAGATGTAAACCTAGACTGAAAGTGTGACAGCGCTGAAAGTTGAAAACTGGCCTGGACAGGAAGGGGGTAAAGGGGCCGCTATAGAAGTGATTAACCACTTCTGGACCGGAAGATTTTCCCCCCTTAATGACCAGGCCATATTTTGCAATTCGGCACTGCGTTATTTTAACTATCAATTGTGCGGTCGTGCGACGCTGTACCCAAATAAAATTAATGTCCTTTTTTTCCCACAAATAGAGCTTTCTTTTGGTGGTATTTGATCACCTGCATTTTTTTTTTTTTTAAACAAAAAAGAGCGACAATTCTTTACAAAATAAAACAATATTTTTCACATCCTGCTATATAACATTCCCAATAAAAAAAAAAATTAGAAATCAAAATATTTTTTATCTTTTCAGGCCAATTTGTATTCTGCTACATATTTTTGGTAAAAAAAAAAATCCCAATAAGCCTTTTTTTTTATTGATTTGCGCAAAAAGTTGTCTTTTTTTTTTTTACTAGTAATGGCGGAGATCTGCGATTTTTAGCGGGTCTGCGACAGATCGGACCCCTAACTGACATTTTTGACACTTTTTGGGGGACCAGTGACATCACTACAGTAATCAGTGCTAAAAATATGCCCTGTTACTGTAATAATGACACTGGTAGGGAAGAGGTTAACCCAGGGGCGATCAAAGAGTTTAGTGTGAGCCTAGGGGATGTTTTCTAACTGTGGCGGGGAGGGACTTGTGGAATCAATACAGAGACCTGTGATCCTAAATAGGAAGATCACAGGCGTTTGTGTTCATTCAAGAGAGAACAACGGTCTGGTGTGTTTACAACAGTAGACTGTCGTTCTCTCTCCACGGGGAGCGATCGCGGGTGCCCGGCGGCAATTGCGGCCGCCAGCCCAATGGATTGGCTTCCCTGCTGCCTAATGGGGGCGCGCACATGCCTCTGGTGGTGCGCACACGCCCTCAGGGGCGCTCCTGCGGACCGATATACCTCTACGTCGATTTGAGCAGCTGAGCCAGCCTGCCGCAGTATATCTGTGGATTGCCTTTCCTGCTGCCTAATGGGGGCGTGCACATGCCTCCGGTGGTGCACACGCCTCTAGGAGCACTCTTGCGAACCAACGTACCTATACGTTCGTGCAGCTGAGCCTGCCGCAGTATATCTGTGGATCACCTTCCCTGCTGACTAATGGAGCGATCCTGCGAACTGACGTACCTATACATTTGCGCAGCCGAGCCAGCCTGCCGCAGTATTCTGTGGATTGCCTTCCCTGCTGACTAATGGGGGTGTGCGCGTGCCTCCGGCGGTGCACGCGCCCCCAGGAGCACTCCTGTGAACCGACCTAACTATACCTAATGGGACAGCCACGCGCCTCTGGCAGTGTGCGCACGCCTCTAGGAGCGCTCCTGCGAACCAACGTACCTATACGTCGATTCACGCAGCTGAGCCAGCCTGCTGCAGTCTATCTGTGGATCGCCTTCCCTGCTGCCTAAAGGGGGTGCACATGCGCCTCTGGCAGTGTGCGCGCGCCTCCTGGAGCACTCCTGCGAACCGACGTACCTATACGTCAGTTCGCGCAGCCGAGCCAGCCTGCCGCAGTATATCCGTGGATCGCCTTCCCCGCTACCTAATGGGGGCATGCCCCCAGGAGCACCCCCGTGAACCGATGTACCTACTGTATACGTTGATTCGTGCAGCCGAGCCAGCCTGCCGCAGTTTATCTGTGGATCGCCTTCCCTGCTGCCTAAAGGGGGCGCACATGCACCTCCGGTGGTGCGCACATGCACATGCGCCCAGGAGCACTCCTGTGAACCGATGCACCCTTACGTCGATTCGCGCAGCCGAGCCAGCCTGCCGCAGTATATCCATGCATCGCCTTCCCTGCTGCCTAATGGGGGCGTGCCTCCGGCGGTGCACGCACCCCCAGGAGCACTCCTGCAAACCGAAGTATGCATACGTCAATTCGTGCAGCCGAGCCAGCCTGCTGCAGTATATCCATGGATTGCCTTCCCTGCTGCCTAATGGGGCACCCATGTGCCTCCGGCAGTGTGCGGGGCCCCCAGCAGCGCTCCTGCGCACCAACGTACCTATACGTTGATTCGTGCAGCTGAGCCAGCCTGCCACAGTATATCCGTGGATTGCCTTCCCTGCTGCCTAATGGGGCACCCACGTGCCTCCGGCAGTGTGCGGGGCCCCCAGGAGCGCTCCTGCGAACCAACGTACCTATACATCGATTCACGCAGCTGAGCTAGCCTGCCGCAGTATATCCGTGGATTGCCTTCCCTGCTGCCTAATGGGGCGCCCACACGCCTCTGGCAGTGTGCGTGCACCACCAGGAGCGCTCCTGCGAACCGACATACCGACCGAGCCAGCCTGCTGCAGTACATCTGCGGCGGGCAGTCGGCAAGTGGTTAATAGATGAGTACAGAGCTCCATTCATTTATCTCCTGATTATACTTTGCATTCTCTGGTTGCATGAAGAGACAACAAAAGCAGCACTCCAGCAACTTTGGCAAACAAGGTCGGCAAGTTCAGCTCTCATCTCTCCGATATTTCAGGTGCATTATGGGTCCATTTGCTGCGCGGATAAGAGTAGGTGACATTTGACAACCGTGATTCTAGAGCTCTCACTTCCAGTCTGAGATCCGGCTATTTCAATCACGCTATTTTTTTTTGCAGTATCTATTATCCGGTAAATAGAATTAAGCCATTTACAGCCTTGAGCCTCTCCAGCTAACATATTTCTGTATAAATGCTGCCGGTACGCCGGGTTCGGGCGCCGCTCCGCTGTCGAATTTCGTTTTTTTAAATTATGCCGTAGAGCAATGGTAAATAATCTCGGCTTATTTTACTTTTAAGACATCCCAATTTTTGCTTTTAGCTTTTGCTGTCAAGTGAAAAATGGGTTTTTGCAAGGAGATGTTTCAGGCACATTATTTTTCTTGCATTCCAACGTCTTAGCTACCTGACGGGAATCGATTTATCCTACTAGGTGCGGAATGAGAGCGAGCTGCTCGGCGCAGGTAACATCGCTGTCTGCCGGATAAAATTAGCCGATTTTAACAGTTATTTCTTTTTCATTGCTACATTTTCTCCAAACAAATTTTATTGAAAATACATTTTTGTTTACAAATGTTACAAGAATAAATATGGTGTAAGGATACAATATAGATACAGTATCTCACAAAAGTAAGTACGCCCCTCACATTTTTGTAAATATTTTATTTTCATGTGACAACACTGAAGAAATGAGACTTTGCTACAATGTAAAGTAGTGAGTGTACAGCTTGTATAACAGTGTAAATTTGCTGTCCCCTCAAAATAACTCAACACACAGCCATTAATGTCTAAACCTCTGGCAACAAAAGTGAGTACACCCCTAAGTGAAAATGTCCAAATTGGGCCCAATGTGTCAATATTTTGTGTGGCCACCATTATTTTCCAGCACTGTCTTAACCCTCTTGGGCATGGAGTTCACCAGAGCTTCCCAGGTTGCCACTGGAGTCCTCTTCCACTCCCCCATGACAACATCACAGAGCTGGTGGATGTTAGAGACCGTGCGCTCCTCCACCTTTCGTTTGAGGATGCCCCACAGATGCTCAATAGGGTTTAGGTCTGGAGACATGCTTGGCCAGTCCATCACCTTTACCCTCAGCTTCTTTAGCAAGGCAGTGGTCATCTTGGAGGTGTTTGGGGTCGTTATCATGTTGGAATACTGCCCTGCGGCCCAGTCTCTGAAGGGAGGGGATCATGCTCTGCTTCAGTATGTCACAGTACATGTTGGCATTCATGATTCCCTCAATGAACTGTAGCTCCCCAGTGATGGCAGCACTCATGCAGCCCCAGACCATGACACTCCCACCACCCTGCTTGACTGTAGGCAAGACACACTTGTCTTTGTACTCCTCACCTGGTTGCCCCCACACACGCTTGACACCATTTGAACCAAATAAGTTTATCTTGGTCTCATCAGACCACAGGACATGGTTCCAGTAATCCATGTCCTTAGTCTGCTTGTCTTCAGCAAACTGTTTGCGGGCTTTCTTGTGCATCATCTTTAGAAGAGGCTTCCTTCTGGGATGACAGCCATGCGGATCAATTTGATGCAGTGTGCGGCGTATGGTCTGAGCACTGACAGGCTGACCCCCAACCCCTTCAACCTCTGCAGCAATGCTGGCAGCACTCATACGTCTATTTCCCAAAGACAACCTCTGGATATGACGCTGAGCATGTGCACTCAACTTCTTTGGTCGACCATAGCGAGGCCTGTTCTGAGTGGAACCTGTCCTGTTAAACCACTGTATGGTCTTGGCCACCGTGCTGCAGCTCAGTTTCAGGGTCTTGCCAATCTTCTTATAGCCTTGGCCATCTTTATGTAGAGCAACAGTTCTTTTTTTCAGATCCTCAGAGAGTTCTTTGCCATGAGGTGCCATGTTGAACTTCCAGTGACCAGTATGAGAGAGTGAGAGCGATAACACCAAATTTAACACACCTGCTCCCCATTCATACCTGAGACCTTGTAACACTAATGAGTCACATGACACCGGGGAGGGAAAATGGCTAATTGGGCCGAATTAGGGGTGTACTCACTTTTGTTGCCAGGGGTTTAGACATTAATGGCTGTGTGTTGAGTTATTTTGAGGGGACAGCAAATTTACACTGTTATACAAGCTGTACACTCACTACTTTACATTGTAGCAAAGTGTCATTTCTTCAGTGTTGTCACATGAAAAGATAGAATAAAATATTTACAAAAATGTGAGGGGTGTACTTACTTTTGTGAGATACTATACATACATCATTACTTTGACGTTTAACCCCCTTGACGCCGACGTAATGCAAATATGTGTCCTTCGGCTTCAAGTGGTTGTAACAGAATGATATGCACCTGCAAGCATCACCCCGGTACCATTTTTAGAGCGGACAGTTGACTTTCATGTGATAACAACCGATGCAGTTAATCAGACGCTCGGCTGTTATCATAAGCAGCGGGAGGAAGCATCCCCCCCATTGTCTTCCTTCCCACCGAGATACCCAAACGTCATGACGTCACTGCCAGTTACTGGAGCCTTAAAGGCACCAGATTAAAAAAAAATAAAAATAACAGTATTTAAAACAGCCAAACTTGTCATTTTGAATGCTTTTAAGTGCAAAGGAGGGGTTTGGTGTCTTTTAGACCCCCGATCCCTCCATAAAGAGTACCTGTCACTGCCTATTGTTGTTACAAGGAATGTTTACATTGCTAGTGACAGCAATAAAAGTGATCAAAAAAAAATTTAAAGGTACAGTGCAAAAATAAAAAAATAAAATAAATAAGAAAAAAAATTAAGCGCCCCATCCCTCCGTGCTTGCGCAGAGACGCGAATGCATACATAAGTCACGCCTGCAAATGTAAAAAGTGTTCAAACCACACATGTGAGGTATCGCCGCGTTCGTTAGAGTGAGAGCAATAATTCTAGCTCTAGACCTCCTCTGTAACTCTAAACTGGTAACCTGTAAAAAATGTTAAAGCGTCGCCTATGGAGGCTTAGGCATGAAGGGGTTAATACTGGGGTTACGACAGCAGCTAGTTGCCATAACCCCAGGATAATTTTAGTTTTGTGGGCGAACCTATGACATCACTTCCTATCCTCAGGCAGATAGACAGGATTTATGTTTTCTTAAAGTCAAAATGTTATTTTATTTATTTATTTTTGCTTTTTAGGGTAAGTTCGTACCCGCATTTCAGCTCGAGTTCGGCGGCGATTTGAATGACATCTACACGGGTTCATGCACAGATGTCTAATAAATCGCCCCCGAAGTCAAAAGGAACTAATTTTGGATATTGGTGCGATATTGATGGATATTGGATATTGGTGGGATGCCGCAAAGTCGGCATTGCACCAATTTGGGGTCGCTTGAATATATTGGGCCTCTTTGAAGTACCTCTGGGTGACCTCGGGATACCTCTGCCACAGACATGTAGCCTTCTTTTTTTTTATACCCATGTAAATTGACGACTGATTTTTAACAAGCCCATTCATTCTAACCTGCTACACTTAGCCTGGTGCCAGAGGCGGCTCTAGACTTTGTGAAGCCTTAGGCAAAACTTAGACATGAGGCCCCACTCAGGACCAAAATGGGAAAAATTAGCTCCAGAAATCTTAGGCTACGCGAGAGGTGAGTGTAAGAGGTGCCTGCGCACAGCAGCGTTAAGGTGTCCAGTCATCTCTAAAATAAAGTCACGCTGCAGAGGTGTAACTAGAATCTTCAGGGCCCCGGTGCAAAAAAAACACAAAGGGCCCTCCAATCCGAGCCTGGGGCCCTTTACTCCCATCACTAGGCCCTTTATTATGGTCCTGCAGCAGGACACTTTCAGGACCTTTTTACCCTTCCTGACTTTACTTTAGAATCCCCCCTTACATCAGAGTTCCCAGTATTCCCAGAGCCCCCTTTACATCAGTGTTCCCCTTTACAGTACATCAGAGTTCGCAGGGTTTCCCCTAAGGTGCAAATGGGAACTCTGCGGACCCTGATGTAAAGGGGATTGTTGTAGACTCTGGTGTAACGTGGAACTGTGGTGTAAGAGGTCCTCTTGTCACCAGAGCCCCCCCCCCCCCACATCAGAGTTTGCAGAGTTCCTCCCTACCTCAGAGTCTGCAGAGTTCCCCTTGCATTGTAACTCTGCTAACCCTGATAAGGGGGAGGGGCTCTGGTAACCAGAGAACCTCTTACACCAGAGTTCCCCTTTACATCAGAGTCTGCAACATTCCCCCTTACGTCAGGGTCTGCAGAGTTCTCCTTTACAGTACATCAGCGTCCGCAGGGTTTCCCTTACGGTGCAAATGGGAACTCTGCGGACCCTGATGTAAAGGGGAATGTTGTGGTGTAAAAATTGAACTCTGGTGTAAGAGGTTCTCTTGTCACCAGAGCCCCCCCCCCCCATATCAGAGTTTGCATAGTTCCTCCCTACCTCAGGATCTGCAGAGTTCCCCTTTACACTAGAGTCTGCAGAGTAAATACACCTAAGGTAAAAGGGTTCACTGATGTAAGAGGAGAGTGAGGACACTGATATAAGGGGGGACCTTTATATTAGTGCCCCCCTTACCTTAGGGTCGCTACTCGCCCCTCACATCTGTGACCCCCATTAGAGTGATTGTGTCCCACACTAACCTGTAATTGCCTGCAGGCTTTGGCCCTCCTACCCCCCGCGCCCCCCTCCTTGCAGATGCTTTTTATTTTACTGGAAAGGCGTCAAGCACCATGATGCCACCATGCACTTGACCAGTGGAACGCCAGACAACCCCCCACCCCCAAGGCCCCCCCCCCCCCACTCAAGGCAATCCCTGCCCAAGCCAAATCACCACCAATTAGTAATCGGCTGAACTCGACAGGGATTGGCTTGAGTGAGGGGGGGGGGTTGGTTGGTCCACTGGTAAAGTACAGAAAAGTGCCCTCTTTTACTGCGTGCGAGGCCCACCTAAGTGAGGCTGAGCACAGCAGCTTTAAGGTCCCCTGTCCCTCAAAAGTGGGGTAATGGGCTCGAAAAGTAGGCGCCTGCGAGGTCCTAGGCGACAGCCTAATTTGCCTAATTAAAGAGCTGCCTCTGTCTGGCACCCCCTTGTGTTCCCACAGGAAAAGCTCGCCTGCCATATCTCCGTATCTGCCAGTCGTTACATCTAACCTCCACCTATTCTCAGCCTGAACTGCCCGGGCGTCATGGCGGGTCTATTTTAAATACACAAATAAATGTTGTAAAGGATAATGGTCCAGCATTCACTCCCATGGAAAAAAGTGTATTACGTGAACTCAAGGGCGAACGCTCTCTATATGTCTTTATCGATTGCGTGATATAGCGCGCCCTGTCTAATTGACGCAATGACTGTCAGTGAGAAAACAATGCTTCCCCATCGACCGACTCGCTAACTCGTCCCAGCTTCTTCAATAAACAAATTGACATTTTAACGCTTCCATTAAGGACGGCAATTTCAGCGGCCGGGATTTGCGTATCGGCAAATGTCCTTTTCGGAAATCAATTTTTGTAATCATAGAAACAGGTGTCTGGTGGCCCCCCGGGGACTTCGGAAAACTCATTTCAGATATGGTGTATGAAGATCGGACATAAGGAGAACGCAATCTCCGCCATTTCCAATGTGACCGTCCCTTCCTGGGGAAGACGGTCAATGTCACTGTTCCGGCTTCCCGGAGATTGCTAGTATTTTATTTGGATGAAAGTCCAAGGCAGAGGAAAAGATCTTCTGAAACCCCTCAGGAGCCACCTAAATCTGACCTCCAGACAGAGGCATAGCTAGAACCTTTAGGCAGGGCAGTGACAAGGGTTGGGAAAGAGGGGAGGCTGCCCTGGGCACTGTGGTATCATGTGAGGTTCAGGGGGCACCACAAGGGGATTGGGGTGAGGGAATTTGTGTTGGGAGGGGGAATTTGGAGGGGTGGAAGGAGGTAATAATTGTTCTAAGAGGGGAAATTTGGGGTAGTGTTCTGGAGTGGTGATTTGGGGGGATTTGTGTTGGGTTGGGGAATTTGGAGGGGTGGTAGGAGGTAATAATTGTTCTAGGAGGGGAAATTTGGGGAAGTGTGCTGGAGTGGTGATTTGGGGGGATTTGTGTTGGGTTGGGGAATTTGGAGGGGGTGGAAGAAGGTAATAATTGTTCTAAGAGGGGAAATTTGGGGGAGTGTTCTGGAGTGGTGATTTGGGGGGATTTGTGTTGGGAGGGGGAATTTGGAGGGGTGGAAGGAGGTAATAATTGTTCTAAGAGGGGAAATTTGGGGAAGTGTGCTGGAGTGGTGATTTGGGGGGATTTGTGTTGGGAGGGGGAATTTGGAGGGGTGGAAGGAGGTAATAATTGTTCTAAGAGGGGACATTTGGGGAAGTGTGCTGGAGTGGTGATTTGGAAGGATTTGTGTGGAGAGGGGAGATAAGGGAAGAGGATTTGTGCTAGGATGGGTGATTTGAGGGGGTTGTGCTAGAAAAGGTAATATGGTGGGGGGGAGGATTTGTGTAAGGAGGGGAATTTTTGTTTTGGTGGAGGATTTGCACTCGTAGGGCTGATTGGGGGGCATTTGTGCTAGGAGGGGAAATTTGGGTGAGGGGGGACGTTAGTGCTAGGTTCCCCCCAAAAGTGTCAAAAATGTCAGTCAGGGGTCCGATCTGTCCGCCGCAATGTCGCAGTCCCGCTAAAAATGGCAGATCGCCGCCATTACTAGTAAAAAAAGAAATAAATAAAAATGACATAAATCTTTCCCCTAGTTTGTAGGCGCGATAACTTTTGCGCAAACCAATCAAAATACGCTTATTGCGATTTTTTTTTTTAACAAAAATATGTAGCAGAATACAAATTGGCCTAAAATAATTTAAAAAAATAGATTTTTCATTTTTTGTTTTTTGGGGGGAATGTTATATAGCAGAATGTGAAAAATATTGCTTTTTTTTTTTTTCAGACTTTTCGCTCTTTTTTTGTTCATAGCGCAAAAAATAAAAATCGCACAGGTGATCAAATACCACCAAGAGAAAGCTCTGTTTGTGGGGGAAAAAGGACATCAATTTGATTTGGGTACAGCGTAGCACGACTGCGCAATTGTCCGTTAAATTAACGCAGTGCCGAATCGCAAAAAATGGCCTGGTCATTAAAGCGGAGTTCCGGCCTCAAAATCGAAAAAATAGATTTTGGGCCATCCGCTTGCTGAGTGTCACCTGAAAAAGAAATGGATGCTCCCGATTTTTTTTTTTTGGTCACTTACCTTTTTATAGAAGAAAATATACTCACCTTCCTCCCACTTCCTCCCTCTGCGGCTGCGGCCCGCACCGTCACTTCTGGCTTGCGATGATTCCTGGGAGCTGAACGTCATCGCTCCCAGGAATCAATGCGCCTGCACCGGCCCCACTCGTCACTTCCGGTGCAGGCGCGGCATTCCCTACTAAACAGCTTCTGGGCATGCCCAGAAGCTGTGCAGGGATGCCGCGCCCGCACCGGAAGTGACGAGCGGGGCCGGTGCAGGGCATTCTGGGACTCTGACGTCACCGAAGAGGACGCAGAAGAGGAGGCAGAACAGGGACGCTGCGGCTTCAGCTGCCCACACCTGAGATGGCAGCGTTGGAGAAGAAATTTTCAAGGTAAGTATTTCTTCTAAAAGGTAAGTGAGACCCGGGACAGTTCAGAGGCTATCCATTGTGGAATGTACTAGCCCTGACTGTCCCGGGGGGATTTTTAGCTAAATTTCACCCCCGAGGCCGGAACTCCACTTTAAGGGGGCAAATTCCTTCCGGTCCAGAAGTAGTTAAGCCATAAACAGCGGCTAATTTTTTTTTTTTTTTTTTAGCCAGCGACTGGTGCATCGGGGCTCACAGCAGCTGGTGGTGAAGGAGCGTCCCCGGAAGTGACGAGGGTCCGGAATTTTCACAGGTCCGAATTTTAGAACACCGGCCCGAGACACGATTCGACGGACCACGCTGCTGGCCATAGAGATTACCAGAGACCAGGTTGTCTCTGATCACCTCTATGGTATCGGAGGACCGGAGTGATGTCCTGACATCACTTCCTGTCCAGGGCCATAGCAATCTTTTTTTTTTTTTAAGCAAAAAATCTAAAACTTTTTTTGATCTTCTGCCATTAAAGATAGAAGGAAGATTTGGGGCCTTATAGACCCCAGATCTCTCCATAAAGAGGACCTGTCATCCCCTATTTCTAATACAAGGGATGTTTACATTCCTTGAAATAGGAATAAAAGCGATCAAAAAAAATTATTAAAAAAAAAAAAAGGGATAGTGTAAAAATAAAATAAAATAAATAATAAAGAAAAAATTTTTAGAGCGCCCCAATCCCCCCGTGCTAGTACGCAGAAGCGAACGCATACGTAAGTCATGCACGCATACGCAAATGGTGTTCGCAGCACACTTGTGAGGTATCGCCGCGAACGATAGAGCAAGAGGAATAATTCTAGCACTAGACCTCCTCTGTAACTCTAAAGAGGAAACCTGTAAAAATGTGTCGCCTATGGAGATTTTTATGTATCGAAATGAGTCACCGTTCCGTGACATCATCTTATATATTTTAGAAAAAATGGGTTATGTATTATTATTTTATTTTTATTTTTTTGCATTAAAATAAAAAAATGTCTTTAAAAAAAAAAAATGCATTTGGAAAAACTACTGCGAAAATATTGTGTGACATAAAAAAATACAATTGCCATTTCATTCTCTATAAATATATACATCTATATAATGTTTGAGGGCTCTAAGTACATTTCTAGCAAAAAATACTGATTTAAACTTGTAAAAAAAAATTGCCAGGAACGGCCTGGTCAGCAAGTTGGTATTTTACTATACCTTAGATGTGGTGACTGCATTAGTTTTCATTTTTCAGCTAAAGAATATGTTCAACAAGTACAGAAAATACCTGTTGATCCTGCCAAAAATGTTGTGTCCTTGCCACCTTCCGTGATCGGACATGGAAGCCTAAAACACTCTTCTATCTTGTGTAAACTACTAATCCCATTGACCCTTATGTAAGGAAGGACTTGGCCGGGAATCTTCTGCAGAATGCCCCAGATCCCTAACACCACGACCTCCCCCTCTGCAGCAGCCGGCATTCCTCCCCCCCCCCCCCCAGCTGTCTGTAACAATAAGACACGTAGAAGCTCCTCCTTTCGGAGGGGAGAGGATTTGTGCTAGAAGGGAGGAGTAGGGGAGTATGATTAAAGGGGGAGGCTTTGTGCTAGAAAGGGGAAGTGGTTGGAGGGGGGAGGATTTGTGCTAGAAGGGAGAGGGAGAGTTGAAGGGGGAAGAATTGTGCGAAAAGGGGGGGTATTGTAGGGGGGTGGATTTGTGCTAGAAGGGGGGATTGGAGGGGGGAGGATTTGTGCTAGAAGTGGGAAGGACGGTTGAAGGAGGAAGATTTGTGCTGGGGGGGATATTGTAGGGGGGAGGATTTGTGCTGGAAGGGGGAAGGATTTGTTCTAGAAGGGGCCAATAGAGGGGAGAAGATTTGTGCTTGTAGGGAGGAGTAGGAGAAAATGATTGAAGGGGGAGGCTTTGTGCTAGAAAGGGGAGGTGGTTGGAGGGGGGAGGATTTGTGGTAGAAGGGGGAAGAATTGTGCGAATAGGGATGTATTGTAGGGGGGGTGGATTTATGCTAGAAGGGGGGATAGGAAGGAGAAGGATTTGTGCTAGAAGGGGGTGTTGTAGGGGGGGAGGATTTGTGTCAGAAGGGGGACGATTTTTGCTAAAAGGGGGGTTTGGAGGGGGGAGAGTTTGTGCTGGGGGGTGGAATTGGAGGGGGGATAATTTGTGCTAGAAAGGGGGTTATTGTAGGGGTGGATTTGTGCTAGAAGGCAGAAGATTTTTGCTAGAAGGGGGGGGATTGGAGAGAGGAAGAGTTGTGCTAGAAGGAGGGTATTGGGGGGGGGGGTGATTTTTGCTAGAAGGGGGGGATTGGAGAGAGGAGGAGTTGTGATAGAAGGAGAGAGTGGAGTAGGCTTAATTGCGCTGGGAGGGGAGACTTGTGCTAGAAGGGGGTAATGGAGTGGGGATTTGTGCTGGGAGGGGGAATTTGTGCTAGAAGGGAGGAGGATTTCCGCTAGGGGGGGGCTGGAGGGGGGAGGATTTGTGCTAGAAGGGGGGGATAGGAAGGAGAAGTATTTGTGCTAGAAGGGGGTGTTATGGGGGGGGGGGATTTGTGTCAGAAGGGGGAAGGTTTTTAATAGAAGGGGGGATTGAAGGAGGGGGTTGTGCTGGGACGTGGAATTGAAGGGGGAGAATTTGTGCTAGGAGAGGGGTTAATGTAGGGGCAGATTTGTACTAGAAGGCAGAAGATTATTGCTAGAAGGAGGGGGGAGATTGGAGAGGGGAGGAGTTGTGCTAGGAGGAGGGTATTGTATGGGGGGGGGGGTTGTACTAGAAGGAGGGGGGATTGGAGAGGGGAGGAGTTGTGCTAGGAGGAGGGTATTGTAGGGGGTTGTGCTAGAAGGAGGGGGGATTGGAGAGGGGAGGAGTTGTGCTAGGACGAGGGTATAGTATGGGGGGGTTGTGCTAGAAGGAGGGGGGATTGGAGAGGGGAGGAGTTGTGCTAGGAGGAGGGTATTGTAGGCGGGGGTTTGTGCTAGAAGGAGGGGGGATTGGAGAGGGGAGGAGTTGTGCTAGGAGGAGGGTATTGTAGGCGGGGGTTTGTGCTAGAAGGAGGGGGGATTGGAGAGGGGAGGAGTTGTGCTAGGAGGAGGGTATTGTAGGGAGGGCGGTTGTGCTAGAAGGAGTGGGGATTGGAGAGGGGAGGGGTTGTGCTAGGAGGAGGGTATTGTAGGCGGGGGTTGTGCTGGAAGGAGGGGGGGATTGGAGAGGGGAGGATTTGCGCTAGGAGGAGGGTATTGTAGGGGGGTTGTGATAGAAGGAGGGGGGGATTGGAGAGGGGAGGAGTTGTGCTAGGAGGAGGGTATTGTAGGCGGGGGTTTGTGCTAGAAGGAGGGGGATTGGAGAGGGGAGGAGTTGTGCTAGGAGGAGGATATTGTAGAGGGGGTTGTGCTAGAAGGAGGGGGGATTGGAGAGGGGAGGAGTTGTGCTAGGGGAGGGTATTGTAGGGGGGTTTGTGCTAGAAGGAGGGGGATTGGAGAGGGGAGGAGTTGTGCTAGGAGGAGAATATTGTAGAGGGGGTTGTGCTAGAAGAGGGGGGGAGTTTGGAGAGGGGAGGAGTTGTGCTAGGAGGAGAGAGTGTAAGGGAAATTGTGCTGGGAGAGGAGGATTTGTGCTAGAAGGGTGACGGTTTGTGCGGGAGGGGGGAAGGCACAGAGATTTGTGCTGGAAGGGGGAAGAGGATATGGGGGCACAGGTATCATCATATATATACAGTATATATTTTTTTCTAGTGGAAAGGATTCAGGGAGTGCTGCTGACGGTCCATGGGTTAGGGGGCACAACACTTGCCTCGCCCCGGGCACAGGCACTCCACGCTACACCACTGGTGCCTTGTGATGGTTTATTAGTCAGCTCTGATTAAGGCCCTATAGGGTGAAATGCGTTAGTTAACTTTTTGTGTTTTACTGTTTACAGTAATACGTTTTTAAATTCAGAACTGCGTGCAGAACTTTTACCATATACAGTATAACTTTTTTTCCGAGGAGTCCTGGCTTCAGTTCCCACCATGGAATTTGTATAATCTGTGTGTGTGTGGTGGGGGGGGGGGGGGGGGGGGTTCATCACACAATCCGAAAACACAATTAACCAAAAATTAGGCGCACTGGGTATAGGCGTCAACGGCGGTGACAGGGATATTAAATAGGCTCCTTTGGGGAAAGAGATTGATGCCGAATGTTCTGAGGACGATCGGTGTCAGCACTATATACACAAGTGGAGGAGATAGAAGAAATTGCATATAGCTGCACATGTCAATCATCTCCTTCCTCTCATTTCAGAAGCCAGGATGGGCATTCTTGCTGAGAATTAATATAAGATGGATTTGAGATAAGTCAGCACAGCACGGTTTAAAAATAACTCTTAACGTTCGATCAGCAGATATACACGGGGACTAAATTGAAGTTTGCTAAAAGTTGCACCCTTGCACCGAGAATCAGATATACTTCATATTAAGTGCGGCGTGCTCAGTCATGTGTTGGGGTAACATGTCCAGGTATTTATTACCTCTCACACAGATAACAGTTCCCCCCCCCCCCCCCGTCCACCTCCTACCGGCAATGCCTCCATGCGTTGTTTTTTTTTTTTTTCTCGAGGAAGAGGGTACCATCTTTATTCAGGCGTCATCCAGGATCGCCATCTACTTCCTGGACTGAGAATGCCAGTTTAGAGGTCAGTGCAGTGGCGTCACTAGGGTTGGTGTCACCTGGTAAATCATGATGTCAAACCTCCCCTCTGGGGGGGCACCAGGTTGTTCTGCTGCTACACCTAGCACAAATCCCCCCCCCAAATCCCCCCTTCTAGCACAAATCCCCCCAATCCCCTCTCCTAGTGCAAATCAGCCCTCCTAGCACTCCCCCAATCTGCTCTCCTAGCACAAATCCCTCCAATCCCCTCTCCTAGCAAAAATACCCCCTCCTAGCACAAATCCCCCCAATCCTCTCTCCTAGCACAAATCCCTTCTCCTTGCACAAATCCCCCCCAATCCCCTCTCCTAGCACAAATCCCTTCTCCTCGCACAAATCCCCCCATTCCCCTTTCCTAGCATAACCCCCCCCATTCCCTTCTCCTAGCACAAATCCCCCCCAATTGCCTCTCCTAGCACAAATCCCCCCTCCTAGCACAAATCCCCCCAATCCCCTCTCCTAGCACAAATCCCTCCAATCCCCTCTCCTAACAAAAATACCCCCTCCTAGCACAAATCCCTCCAATCCCCTCTCCTAGCAAAAATACCCCCTCCTAGCACAAATCCCCCCATTCCCCTCTCCTAGCACAAATCCCTTCTCCTTGCACAAATCCCCCCAATCCTCTCTCCTAGCGCAAATCCCTTCTCCTTGCACCAATCCCCCCAATCCTCTCTCCTAGCACAAATCCCTTCTCCTTGCACCAATCCCCCCCCCAATCCCCTCTCCTAGCACAAATCCTTTCTCCTCGCACAAATCCCCCCAATCCTCTCTCCTAGCACAAATCCCCCCCCAATTGCCTCTCCCAGCACAAATCCCCCCTTCTAGCACAAATCCCCCCAATCCCCTCTCCTAGCAAAAATCCCTTCTCCTCGCACAAATCCTCTCAATCCCCTTTCCTAGCACAAATCCCTCCAACCCCCTCTCCTAGCAAAAATACCCTCTCCTAGCACAAATCCCTCCAATCCCCTCTCCTAGCAAAAATACCCCCTTCTAGCACAAATGCCCCCCAATTCCCTTCTCCTAGCACAAAAACTTTCTCCTTGCACAAATCCCCCCAATCCCCTCTCCTAGCACAAATCCTGTCTCCTTGCACAAATCCCCCCAATCGCCTCTCCTAGCACAAATCCCCCCTCCTAGCACAAATCCCCCAATCCCCTCTCCTAGCACAAATCCCCCCAATCCCCTCTCCTAGCACAAATCTCTTGTCCTCACACAAATCTCCCCAATCCCCCCTCCTCGCACAACCCCCCCCCCCCTTGTAAAAATATCCCCAACCCCCTCTCCAAGCAAATATGCCCCTCCTAGCTCAAATCCTGCCAATCCCCTGTTATAGCACAAATCCCTCCTCCTGCACAAACTTCTCATGTCATCAGTCTCTTTCATACAGCAGATGACACAGAATGGGGCTGTAAACAGTTTGATTACCCCACCCCCTATCTCCTCGAAGGACCGCTCATCTCTTGGCAGCAGGGAATAAAGCAAACACTGTAAGATGTAATAGCGTTCGATCCCGTGTCACATACTTTATGGAGGATCGCTCTGCTGGCAGGAAGGGGAGAACACAGCCCGCACCCCCCGGCTCTCTGTTCTCTGTCCTCTCCTTTCCTGACTTCACTGCTCCAGGCTGCTCTCCCCTTGCCCCGGCTGTGAGTGGGGAGATAGAGGGAAGGCACTCAGCGGCCAGGCACAGCATCCATGAAAAGACTGGCCTCGGGGGGGGGGTACAACTAAAATCAACACCCCCTCTAGATCCGGCCATGGTGTCACCCCTCTTGCAGGTGTCACCTGGGTGCGGTTTGCACCCCCACACCCCCATAGTGACGCCACTGGGTCAGTGCAGTTTTTGTCTATGTTCCCAGATATTTGACATAGATCCACCCAGGCTGCAGCCTCTCTGTGACTGGCTACAAAGTTAAATGTTGGCGTCTGATCACTAGGGGGAGAGGAGACCCGGGGCCCAGAGCAGTGTGCCCCGAGCCCACCCATTGTGTGACAATAGCGAATGAAAAGTCGCTATTGTCACACGGATCCTCCTCCTGGCCAATCAGGAAGCGGGTCTGAGACCAGCTTCCTGATTGGCCAAAAGGCAAACCCCATGCCATTGGCCGAGGAGGAGGCGGGAGGACTGAGGACTCGAGGAGACGCGGGGACTGAAGAGAAGCCACCCCTACAGGTAAGTGCACTGGTCTCGGGGGGGGGGGGGTCTTTGGTACGCTGGTATCTCTGCATTGAAAGGGGGCAAGCTGGTCTCTGCATTGAAAGGGGACACGCTGGTCTCTGCATTGAAAGGGGACACACTGTTCACTCTGCATTGAAAGGGGGCACGCTGGTCACTGCATTGAAAGGGGGCACGCTGGTCGCTGTGCATTGAAAGGGGGCACGCTGGTCATTCTGCATTGAAAGGGGGCATGCTGGTCATTCTGCAATGAAGGGGGCACGCTGGTCACTGTGCATTGAAAGAGGGCACGCTGGTCACTGTGCATTGAAAGGGGGCACGCTGGTCATTCTGCATTGAAAGGGGGCACGCTGGTCACTGTACATTGAAAGGGGGCACGCTGGTCTCTGCATTGAAAGGGGGCACACTATACCTTGATTACTGAAAGCCCCTTTCACACTTTTGTGACCTCAATCTCACGCAATTTTTTACAGCGTTTTTTGCCGCAAAGCAATGCCTATTACATTTTTCTGTTTGCCCCCCCCCCCCCCTCCCAAAATTTTGAGCACCAGATGCCACTGTCCTCCCTTATGTATTTATACATGGTGATCATATCCTCCTTATGTATTTATACATGGAGATCATATCCCCCCTTATGTATTTATACATGGTGATCATATCCCCCTTATGTATTTATACATGGAGATCATATCCCCCCTTATGTATTCATACATGGAGAGCATATCCCCCCTTATGTATTTATGCATGGAGATCATATCCCCCCTTATGTATTTATACATGGTGATCATATCCCCCCTTATGTATTTATACATGGAGATCATATCCCCCCTTATGTATTTATACATGGAGATCATATCCCCCCTTATGTATTTATACATGGAGATCATATCCCCCTTATGTATTTATACATGGAGATCATATCCCCCCCTTATGTATTTATACATGGGGATCATATCCCCCTTAATCTCCTCTTCTCAAGAGAGAATAAATTCAGTTCCTCTAATCTTTCCTCATAGCTGAGCTCCTCCATGCCTCTTATCAGTTTGGTTGCCCTTCTCTGCACTTTCTCCAGTTCCCCGATATCCTTTTTGAGAACTGGAGCCCAAAACTGAACTGCATATTCCAGATGAGGTCTTACTAATGATTTGTACAAAATGATATCTCTCTCTCTGGAGTCCATGTCTCTCCTAATACAAGAAAGGACTTTGCTTGCTTTGGAAACCACAGCTTGGCATCGTATGCTATTATTAAGCTTATGATCTACCAGAACACCCAGATCCTTCTCCACTATGGATTCCCCCAGATCCTTCTCCGCTATGGATTCCCCCAGATCCTTCTCCACCATGGATTCCCCCAGATCCTTCTCCACCATGGATTCCCCCAGATCCTTCTCCACTATGGATTCCCCCAGATCCTTCTCCACTATGGATTCCCCCAGTTCCTTCTGCGCTATGGATTTCCCCAGTTCCTTCTCCACTATGGATTCCCCCAGTTCGGCTCCCCCTAGTATGTATGATGTATGCATATTCTTAGCCCTCAAATGCATAACTTTACATTTATCAATATTAAAGTGATTGTAAATTCTTGTTTTTTTTTTTTTTTTTATTAAAATACCAAAAATGTCATACTTACCTGCTCTTCGTAATGGTTTTGCACAGAGCAACCCTGAACCCTGTTCTTCTCAGGTCCCTGGCTGGAGCTCCTGGCCCCTCCCTCCTGTTGAGTGCCCCCATAGCAAGCCAAGCTGTGGTTCTGTGCATCCATTCAGACACAGAGCTGCTGTTCGGCCCCGCCCCCTCCCTCTTCTGATTGACTTGCTGGGTTTGATTGACGGCAGTGCGAGCCAATGGCGCTGCTGCTGTGTCTCAGCCAACGAGCCTGGACGTCCAACAGATGACTCCGCATCATCTACCGTTCTGACATTGGCGGGTTTCCGTGGAATTTTATAGGTGTACCATTTTCGGTACATTTACATCAGTATTTGGGACTTCCAGGGAAGGAGTCCTTTTGGGTCTCAGTGATACCGATTTTCCTGATTTGTGGCTTTTCCACAGAGAATCCGAGGAACATTATAAAATCATAACTTTATGCCATTGTCTTCTTTCCTAACGGGCCTCTATACAGCGTTTCGTATGTTGAGTGGACAGGCAGAAATACCAGACCTTGTTTTTAGAAGCTACATTCAATATCCACATGTCTTCCTTTGTGATTGACTTGTAGTGATACTTCCCATAACCCCTGATGAAGGGGAGTCCTTTCTCCGAAACGCGTTGGGTGGAGGAAGACACAATTTCATCACTGCACCCTCCACAGTCAGTTCATTGCTATTGTGCTGTATCTACACTGTTATGTATCTTATGCATTTTTTTGTATCTTGACTTGCATGTGTAACTATTTTATAATCTTTTTTTTACATTTTTTCTATGGACTAATAAATATTCGTTTTATTTACATTTGTCATAATCCAATATACAATGCCTTTAAAAGTCCCAACACCAAGGGGAATTTTCTTTCTTCCTCAGCCAATCAGGAGGGAGAGTCCAGGAGACCGAGGGGCTCATGGACATCGCTGGACAGAGATGGGGCTCAGGTAAGTATTAGGGGGGATGCTGCACACAGAAGGCTTTTTATCTTAATGCATAGAACGCACCTTCCACCTTTACAACCACTTTAAACCTCATTTGCCACATAGTTGCCCAATGAAACAGTGCATTGAGATCAGCTTGTAAGTTGGAGACATCCAGTAAGGACGTAATTCCACTGCATAGCATGGTGTCACCTGCAAGAATTGTCCCTGAAGAGTTCTAAGGTCAAGTGGACATCCCATAATTTCCCTAATCCCTATCCAAGTTTTATCCCCTCAATAAATAAAAAAAAATCAAAGTGCTGGACAGTTTACTGACTCTAATTGGACCTGTGAAAATTCGGCTGTGCGGGGTGGGGGACCCCTATTCACCAGCGGCTCCCACCAGTGCCGGGACAAGGTCATCCAGCGCCCAGGACAAGGATGCCAACCTGCGCCCCCCCTTCCCTTAGGGTTAGAGTCAAAGTTCCCCAACCATCCCTCCTGCCCACCCCATGTCCCGGCCGTGGCTCCCACGTGGGGTGCTCTACATTGAAAAAAGTGAAGGGGGTCGGAATACTTTATGAATGCACCGTATAGCCTATTTACATTCATTTTTTTGCCCCGTGTCGATTTTTTGCCCCAAATGTACAGTAAATAAACTTTCACTGGGCGAATGTGAATGCATAATAAATCAATCACTGAGTGTAGCTGACGTTTTCTCAATTCTATACAAAAACTGTATGCTGTTTATTTTATTTTATTTTTTTACTAACATTACTATTATTTATTTATTTTTTCCTACAGAGATCTGCCTGTTCCAAGCATGACAGAATAAAAAAACTCACACAAATTTGATCTCATCAATATGTACAGCGAGTTTGATTTACAGCTCCTGAAACACTTATGTCCCTCTCGAGATTAGCGTTACATTTCAAAATCCTATTTCCATCGCAATATACATAAATATAATTTTAACACTTCGCCGAGTCAGCCAGCGCAGGTGACTTCTAATTGCCGCAAGGCACCTCTGATGAATTTAACAGTTAACAAACTACTTTTCTTTTTTTAGTATTTATTTATTGTATTCGCATAATATAACACGCTATAAATTTTTATTGGGAGAAACTGCCAAGCCTGACGGCGTTACCGGATAACAATATAAATGCGTGGTTATGACCGCGTCAGAATACTGGTCATGTATGAGATTTCTATTTTGCATGTAGCATTTTTTTAGATCCATGTAATATGTTTATCTTTTTTTTTCCCTAATGTGTCAGTTTCTATCCGCTTGTCAACCAAGCCTTTGCTGGCACTTTTTATTTACAATTTAAATCAGTTTTTTTTTGTGGTACTTAGAACCCCCTAAACATTGTATTTTTATATATATATATATATATATATATATATATTATATACAGTGTATATATATATATATATATATATATATATATATATATATATATATATATATATATATACAGTGTATATATATATATATTATATACAGTGTATATATATATATATATATATATATATATATATTATATACAGTGTATATATATATATATATATATATATACGTATATATGTATATATATATATATATACGTATATATATATTTACATATATATATATATATATATATATAATATAATGTTTGGGGGGTTTTAAGTACTTTTCCACAAAAAAATACAGATGTAAATTGTTTTTCGACCCCCTTCACTTTTATATATATATATATATATATATATATATATTATATACACACACACACACACACACACACACATACACACATATATATATATATATATATATATATATATACACTGTATATGTTTTGTTTTTGTTTTTTAGCAGAGACCCTAAAGATGAAAAAGGCGATTGCTTAATTTTTTTTATGTCACATGGTATTTGCGTAGAAGTTTTTTTAAACGCTATTTTTTAGGAAAAAATACATTTTAATGTATTTTTAATGCAAAAAAAAAATATATATATAACCCAATTTTTTGGTAAAAAATATAAAAGATGATGTCACGCTATGTATCTAACACACTTTAAAATTGCACTGGGGAATGGCAACCAGCTATGACACTTAAAAATCTCTAAATGTTTACAGGTTACCAGTTTAGAGTTACAGAGGAGATCGAACACTAGATCTTTTGCTCCCACTCTAACGATATAACGATATATCACATGTGTGGTGCAAACACAATTTACATATGCATGCACGACTTATATATGCATTCGCTTCTGCGTGCAAGCACGGAGGGATGGGGGTGCTTTAACATTTTTTTTTTCTTATTTATTTTATTTTTTATTTTTACACAATCCCTTTAAATTTTTTTTATTTTTATTTTTTTTCTAATTTTTTTTTTTTTTAATCACTTTTATTCCTATTACAAGGAATGTAAACATCCCTGTTAATAGAAATAAGGGATGCCAGGTCCTCTTTATAGAAGGATCTGTCCTGGACCAAAAGTGACGTGATGGCGTCCCTCCGGTCCTCCAAGGTCATAGAGGCGATAAGAGATTAAATAGTCTCTGGAAACCTCTATGACCAGCCTCACAAACTGTCGGATCATTTCTTGGTGGCGCCGGTAAAAACAGTAAGCCCGAGTAACACCGGCCGGAGATGGGGGGAGAGCAGCGATCCAGTGGCCAGTTGCCAGCGGAAGAAGCTAATGGAGCGTGATCTGCACTCCATTCTCTTCAGTAGATGGCAGGTGGGACATCAGAGGTCTAATAGACCCTGCAGGGTGCTTCTGGCACCAACATCCAGCTAAATCGCAAAGCCCCTCTCACATGCATACCACAGAATGCAAGAGGAGCACTTCTCTTGGAGGGGGCTATGATGTTGCTTGGTCATTACCTAAGATCCCTGCAGATATCTAGCTGCCAATGGGAGATTAACAGATAAGACACTCTGAAAGGAGACTTCTACTCATTCCCTCCTCAACAGGTACCTCTCCTTAATACTACTGGATTGGTCGGGTGTGGAAAGTGGGGTCCCCTAAGGTTCTGTCCTGGGACCAATCCTGTTTAATTTATTCATAAACGACCTAGAGGAGGGGATATCCAGCACAATCTTGGTATTTGCGGATGATACTAAACTAAGCATGCCAATATCTTCTATGTAAGCTGTGGAAACCTTACAAGCGGACCTGAACAAAATCATGGGGTGGGCAACTACATGGCAGATGAGGTTTAATGTCGAAAAATGTAAGGTAATGCACTTGGGTGCCAGAAACACGAAAGCAAGCTACTCACTAGGGGGGGGACCTCTGGGTGAATCCAAGATGGAAAAGGACCTGGGGGTCCTAGTGGACAACAGGCTTGGCAGTGGCATGCAATGCCAAGCCGCTGCAAGCAAAGCCAACAGAATACTGGGATGTATAAAAAAGGGGATTCACTCCAGAAATAAAGAGATTATTCTCCCACTCTACAAGACTCTGGTCCGGCCACATCTGGAGTATGCTGTCCAGTTCTGGGCACCGGGCCTCAGGAAGGATGTGCTGGAACTGGAGAGAGTCCAGAGAAGGGCAACAAAAATAATTAGGGGAATGGAGGACATCGGCTATGAGGAAAGACTACAAGCCCTGAACCTATTCTCTCTGGAGAAGAGACGATTGAGGGGGGATATGATATCAATGTACAAATACTGTACTGGCGACCCTAGCATAAGGAACAAACTTTTCAGAGAAAGGGAATACAATAAGACACGTGGCCACTCACTAAAACTAAAGGAAAAACGGTTTAACCTTAAAATACGTAAGGGGTTCTTAACTGTCAGAGCAGTCGTATCAGCAGGGAGCATCGATAGTTTCAAAAAACTATTAGATGGGCACTTTAAAGACCACAACATACTGTTGCAGAGTGCGATCACTGGGTGCAGCGGAGTCCATTTAGATCAGACATTGTGGAGTAAACAGGAACTGGCTTCTTTATTGGAACATAACACAGAGAGAAAAATATATCACCTTCTCATTTGTAAGAAGAACACAGACAGAAAGAGATAACCAAGTTCAGTGCAGTGTACAGGAAATGACAACACATCATAGAAATGCATAGCATATCACTGAGCATTAGCGACATCTAGCGTCCTATTTGTGAACTGCAGTTTATCTGTAATAAGCTAAAAGCTGTTGTATCTCCAACACCCCTTCTCAACAGCTAAGGCTTAGTCTATTAAACCCATCTTCTTTGTAAGCCTTGAGTGTCTTTCAGCGGTCAGAGGCTTTGTAAGGATATCTGCTGTCATATCCTCGGTTGGGCAATAAAGTAACTCAAGAAGACCTTGCTCTTGAAGATCCCTAAGAAAGTGGAACTTCACATCAATGTGCTTGGTGCTTGAATTAACTCCTTCCATGCGTGCAAGTGCAAGGCATCCTTGATTGTCCTCAAAGATTTCTGTTGGTCCCAACTGTTGTTGACCCAAGTCTGTTAATAGCTGTCTCAGCCATATAACTTCTTGGCTTGCCTGCGCTGCAGCAACGTATTCTGCTTCAGTAGACGACAGTGAAACAGATAGTTGCTTTTTACTAGTCCAACTGATGGCACCTCCTGACAGGAAAAATAAGTATCCACTGGTAGATTTCCTGTCGCTGGTGTCTCCTGCCCAGTCAGCATCCACATATCCTGTCAAGGTGCTTTCATCACTTGCTGGTAACTTCAACTTGTAGTGCAAAGTCCCTTTAAGATAGCGAATGATTCGCTTTACAGCATTCCAGTCCTTTTGACTTGGCATTGAAACCTTTCTGCATAGGATTCCAACAGTTGCTGCAATGTCCGGCCTTGTAGCAGTGGTAAGATACAGCAATTTCCCTATTGCCTTCCTGTATTGAGTATTAGTAGGTAATGGGTTATCTTGGCAATTCATCTCCTTTAGGTAGTTGGTTTCCATAGGAGACTTTACTGGTTTGGCGTCTTCCATTCCAAATGTTTCAATTATTTCTTGTATTTTGTGTCTTTGGTTCAGAAGAAAGCTGCCATCTTCCTCTCTCTCGATCTAAATGCCAAGGTAATTCTTTATGTTGCCAAGATCTTTGGTGTTGAAATTCTGATTTAGTTTTTCTAGGATTTCTGCTTCATCCCCTTCTTGCTCAAAGCAAATCAGGATATCATCCACATAAATAAGCATATAGACCCATCTGTCTCCCAATTTCTTTGTGTATAATCAGGGGTCTGCTTTACTCCTCAGAAAGTTTTGATGTGTAAGCACTTCATTTATTTTTATATTCCACGCTCTGGCTGCTTGCTTTAGACCATATATACTCCTGCGAAGTTTGCATACTAGGTCTGGCCTTTGTTCATCTTTGAACCCTGGCGGCTGTTCCATGTAAATTTCTTCTGTTAGCTCGCCATGTAGAAACGCGGTTTTCACATCAAAGTGTTTCACTTGCATTTTCCTTGTGACGGCTACTTCAGTAAAGTCCGTATTGTAGTGTGCTTGACAACTGGTGCAAATGTCTCATCATAGTCCTCTCCGTATTTTTGAGAATAGCCCTTGGCTACTAGTCTTGCTTTGTATCGCTCAATTGTGCCATCTGCATTGTATTTCACTTTAAAAGTCCATTTACAGCCTATGGCTTTCCTTCCGGGTGGTAGTTCTGTAAGTGTCCATGTGTTAGTGTCATGCATGGATTTTATCTCTTCATCAGCGGCCTTTATCCATTTACTTGCTTCTTGTTCTGAAAGCTGAGATATTTCTTCCCAGGTTGCAGGTTCATTGATACTGGCAGTACTTGCTTTTTATGAGAGATGTACAGGTGGTTTACTTTTGTTTTCTCTTGTTGAACGTCTCAGTTTTGTGTCTGAGCCTTCTTGTATCTGCTCTTCAGTACTGGTAGAGTCTGCACTCACTTCAACTGTTTGTTCAGAAGTTACAGAGATAGGCTGGTCAATGTCAGTTTTCTCTTCCATTCTTGCTTCTACTGTTGTCATTACATTGTCTCTGAAATCTTCAACAAAAGTTATGCTGTTGCTAATGGTAACCTTGTCTGTTTTGGGATTTAAGATTCTGTAACCTTTGACATTGTCACTGTGTCCAACGAAGATACCTTAAAATGCTCTGTTTTGGAGTTTGTTGCGTTTTTCTTCAGGTATGTAGATGAATGCTTTGCATCCAAAAACTCTTAGGTGTTTTACATTTGGTTTCTCATTGTGCCAAAGTTCATATGGAGTTTTCTCTATTGTTCTGGAAAGAAGTCTGTTCTGCAGATATGTAGCTGTCATAGCTGCTTCACCCCAGTATTTTTGTGGTAGTCCAGAGTCTGTCAGCATACATGTGATCATTTCAGTCAGAGTTCTGTTCTTTCTTTCAGCTACTCCATTTTGTTCTGGTGTATATGGGACTGTCTTTTGATGTTCTATTCCATTCTGCTTTAAGTACTCTTGTATCTTATATCCTGTGAATTCACCTCCATTGTCACTCCGAAGTATGAGAGGCTTCCTCTGAAACTTGTTACTGGTCTTTATTATATAGTCTTGTAATTTGTCAAAAACTTCACTCTTGTGTTGTATTAGGTAGGTGACTGTGTATCTTGAATAGTCGTCTATGAAAGTCACTATGTACCTTTTGCCTCCAGGTGTAGGTGGGTTTAGGGGACCACACACGTCACTGTGAACTAAGTCAAGTGGTTTTGAAGCTCTCTTTTGACTGACTTTAGGTAGTGTTGCTCTTGTAGCTTTGGATTTAATGCAACATTCACACTTAACAGTAACTGGACAAGGGGATATTGTTAGATCCCTTGTCAGATTTCTCCTCTGTAGTTCCTGTATGCATTCTGGGTGTCTGTGACCTAGACGTCTGTGCCATATATGTATACAGTCATTGTGCTTGTGTGCACATAGTCTCACCTTTTCCTTCACTGTGTCGAGGTGATATAGATGATCATCCAGCTTGGCACTTGCTACTGTCTGGTTGCCGTTTAGGATTGAACACTTGTCACCTTGGAATGTTACAGTGAGTCCTCTGGCTGTCAGACGCTTCACAGATAAGAGTCCTCCTTCTAGATTAGGAACATAAAGCACATCGTTCACTGGTATGACTAGATTGTGTCCCGCATCATCAGGGCATACAAGGGTTCCATGCCCATATCCTTCTGCATGTATTTTGCTTCCATCTGCAAGATAAATAGTTTCTTTGTTGTTCAGATCAAGTTCTCTGAAAAAACTTCTATCACTTGTCATGTGACTGGTTGCCCCCCGAATCGATGCACCAGCCTTGACATTTATTGTTGCCTGTCGCTTTAAATGTTGCATTCCAGTTTCCTTCCCATGGATCATTGATTGTGGCTTTGACCTTTTGTTTAGCATAAGATGGATGCTCTCTTCTTTGCTCTGCTTTCCATATAGTACAGTCTTTCTTTATGTGTCCCTGTTTGTGACATCTGAAACACACTCTGGTCTCTTTCCTGTGTAACCTTGCGTCTGTAGCTTTAAGAGCGGTTCTGGTGTCGGTTTCTATGGAGTCATGCACTAATTCCTTTCTTCTCTGATACTCATCTATGAGCCTGGTTTTTACAAATGATAGCGTCAGATCTGTCTCAGGACGTGTCTCCAGTGCAGTGATCAGTGCAGTATATGTATCGGGCAAACTGCATAACAACATGGCTGCTGCGTGGCTGTCTGTTATATCCTCCCCGATTAATCTGAGTTGCGCAATCACTTCCAGAATTACGTTTATATGCTCCTGCATGTCCTGTTCTCTGCTAAGTCTAATTTTGTAAAGTTTCCGCAGAAGAAACAGCTTGCTGTTTAAACTGGATCTTTCATGCAGTCTTCTTAATATGTCCCACATGCCTTTAGCTGTGTCCTCATGGCGTATATGTATGAGCTGATCATCCTCCACTAGTAAGCTTATGGTGGCCCGTGCCTGTCTGTTTTTCTTGTCCCAGTCCTGATTATTGTCCTGTGGTGGTAACCTCCCACAAGTCATCTCTAGATAATAGCATTTCCACTTTAAACTTCCATAGCTGATAATTGTCATTGTTCAGCTTGGCCACTGAGAGTTTAAGGTCTGAGTTTCCAGACATTTTTCCCTCCTTTATATATAAACAGTCTTACTTGTCTATAGGAGATGTCACTGGAAACCTTCCTTATGTCGATCTCCGCATCAGTCACACTGTCTCCCATTCAAGGCTTTGTTCTGCCTTGGCCACACCTGGTCATAAGACTTTATCCGGATCCTGGGCCCATAACCTGTTGCAGAGTGCGATCACTGGGTGCAGCGGAGTCCATTCAGATCAGACATTGTGGAGTAAACAGGAACTGGCTTCTTTATTGTAACATAACACAGAGAGAAAAATATATCACCTTTTTATTGTAATAAGAACACAGACAGGAAGAGATAACCAACAAGTTCAGTGCAGTGTACAGGAAATGACAACACATCATAGAAATGCATAGCATATCACTGAGCATTAGCGACATCTAGCGTCCTATTTGTGAACTGCAGTTTATCTGTAATAAGCTAAAAGCTGTTGTATCTCCAACACATACAGGGGTATACAATGTACGGTTAACAGCAAACACGCACGCACATCATAGGTGGAACTGGATGGACTGATGTCTTTTTTCAACCTCACAAACTATGTAACTACCCTTTCCTTCTCCCAGGGCTCTGTCCCTGTCTCTTACTCTCACACTGTGGGCATCTCAAATGATACACGAATTTGGTCAAGATTGCCACCCAAGTTTTACACGATTTTAGTATCCCTGCCTTCCCTGATGACGTCTGTGGTTGGACGAAACATGTTGGGCGGGTCTTGGTGACGTCATGCCCAGCAGTGGCCATCTTAGATTTTATTTTCTGGCTTTTTCTTTAGGTACATTTAGTGCGGGAATTGTTTTTTGTCCGATAGGATCGCCACCCTCCCCAAGATGACTACCTGGAGACCAAAGCAGGGGATATTTAGTCCTTAAGGGTCTTGAAGAAATGGCACAAGGTGGGTGGGTATAATGCAGCCCAGACCTGTCTATATATGCAAAATGCGTTTATACATTACACTAGTGTTAATGCAGACTTATGGCAGGTTAGGTCCACTGTAAGTGGCCCTTTAAACATCTCCATAAATCATATCTCTTGTGTTGGCAGAACGTGCTCTGTTCTACCTGAGACACAATAGGGACCAGAATGACAAATGCCGCCCTGCAATTAAATCTAGCCCGCCGTTCTAATCTCTTAGCAAAGTAATCAACATCATTTGAGTGTCGCCGCCGCAATCTACAATATTGATTCTCTCCCATTTTTGATTTATTACATTTTCCAGACACATCTGCTTTTTCTTTATAACATCAGACAGAGGAGAAGAAATGAAAGTTCCTTGATGCATACAGTGACGGTCTCTGGGGACGGAGATACCATCTGCAATAATTTACATCAGTTATAGGCTGCTTCTATAGACTTTCTTCCTCCTCGCTAACCTATTCATCTGTGATAACTTTGGATTGAGGTTCTTCAGATTCATTTCAAACCAGCCTCGTATTTCAGGAGGTTTACTTGTGGGCCAACTTCAGAGACTCAACAGGTGAGGGCGCAATTTATAGCAGGCATCTCTCCTAAGTGGAGTGATGGTATCCCAAGTAAATTGAACTTTCGCTGCCCAGTGACCGTAAAAATCTGGGGCCCAGATCCCAATCCTGGGAATGAGTGCAGCAGTGACTATCCAAATCTGGGGCCCAGAACCCAATTGACGAAGTTCAAACCGAGCATCAGAATAGGGGAAAAACGGGATTTAAGTGACTTTGAATGTGACATGGTTGTTGGTGGCAGACGGGCTGGTCTGAGTATTTATGGGATTTTCATGCACAACCATCTCTCTGATTTACAGAGAAGGGTGGGAAAAAGAGAAAATATCCAGTGAGCGGCAGTTGTGTGAAGAAAAATGCCTTGTTGAGGTCAGAAGAGAATGGGCAGACTGGTTCCAGATGATAGAAAGACAACAGTAACTCAAATAACCACTCGTTACATCCAAGGTATGCAGAATACCATCTGTGAACGCACAACACATCAAACCTTGAAACAGATGGGCTGCAGCAGACCACACTGGGTGTCACTCCTGTCAGCTAAGAACAGGAAACTGAGGCTTCAATTCACACAGGATCACCAACATTGGACAATAGAAGATTGGAAAAACGTTTCCTGGTCTGATCAGTCTCATTTTCAGCTGACAACATGAAAGTATGGATCCATCCTGCCTTGTATCAATGATTCAGACTGGTGGTGGTGGTGTAATGGTGTGGGGTGTGGGGGGAGGGGTGGTAATGGTTCAGGCTGGTGGTGGTGTAATGGTGTGGGGGGATATTTTCTTGGCACACTTTGGACCCCTTAGTACCCATTGAGAATAAACCCCACGGCCTTCCTGAGTATTGTTGCTGACCATGTTGGACTGTCCATCCCTTTATGACTACAGTTTCCCCATCTTCTGATGGCTCCTTCCAGCAGGATAATGCGCCATGTCACAAAGCTCCAATCATCTCACCACTGGTTTCTTCACCATGACAATGAGGTCACTGTCCTCCAATGGCCTCCACACTCACCACATCTCATCCAATAGAGCATCTTTGGGATGTGGGGGAAGGGGAGATTGGCATCATGGATGTGCAGTCAACAAATCTGCAGCAACTGCGTGATGCTATCATGTCACTATGTAGCAAAATCTCTGAGGAACGTTTCCAACACCTTGTAGAATCTATGCCACGAACAATGAAGGCAAAAGGGGGTCCAACCCGCTACTAGCAAGGTCCGGGCCGGGACAAGGGGTGGGCAGGAAGGTCAGCTGCCCTGGGCGCAATGGTTTATTGAAAGGATGGGGGTGGCCCTGATCCTAACCTTAACCACTTGCCGACCGCCGCACGACTATCTACGGCGGCGGTCAGCCCCTCACAGGCAAAGTGACGTAGGTCTACGTCGCTCGCCTGTGAGGGTTTAGGGAGCGAGCGCGCGCCGCCGGAGGCGCGCTCCCGCTCCCGCGTGGTCACGGACCCCCCCGCGCGTGTGACCGGCGGACCCGATCGCCGCCGGCCACTCTGCGATCGGCGGGGGAGAGGGAGAAAGTCAGGCAGCTTGTGTAAACAAGCTGCCTGTCATTCTCCTCTCTGTATGAGAGCTGATCACATGGATCTACTATGTAGATCCATTGATCACTCTGCATACAGTTGAAGCCACAGCCAATCACAGTTAGAATCACGCCCCTAGGGACACACACAGCCCCTCCCTCTCAAATAAAGTTAACCCCTTCACTACCAGTGTATTTTTACAGTAACAGTGCATATATATAGCACTGATTACTGTAGAAATGTCACTGGTAGGGTTGAGCGAACACCTAGATGTCCGTGTTCGACGGGTTCGGCCGAACTTTAAAAAAAAGTCCGGGTCCGTGTCCCGGACTTTTACCGAACTTTTCCCGGACGCCGAACCCCATTGAAGTCAATGGGGACCCGAACTTTAAGGCACTAAAATGGCTCTAAAACACCAAAGGAAAGGGCTAGAGTGCTGCAAATGGCAGCAAAACGTAATTAAGAGCATGGCAAGTGCTCTGCAAACAAATGTGGATAGGGAAATAACTTAAAACAACAAAAAAAAACAGAAAAATAAAACAATGTTCTTCTTCATCTCTGAAGGACGAGGCCCATATGGAGTAGGAGGGAGGTTAAGGTGGTGGTGGATGTGGCGGTGACATAGGCGTGCGCACAGGGTGTGCTGGGTGTGCCTGGGCACACCCTAATCACCTAGGGCACATAGCATTGCCAGTGAGGAGATGGGAAAGATCTCCCTGGGACCTGCTCTGCTCTATTTCTCCTTGCCTACAGGTACATGGCCCCGATACATTACTCTCCCTGCTGGCAAACACATGCATGTGTATTTCAACTTTGGGGTGCACACCTTAATGCAATAGGCTGCGCACACCTATGGGCGGTGTAGGTGGAAGCGGCGGTGGAGGAGGACCAGGGCCGGATTAACAGCATCATGGGCTTGGTGCTGAGGATTTTGAAGGGCCTTAGGGCCGTGCCTTGCCATGCACCCAGAGGAGGAAGGGTGCAGCCATGCATGCCTAATTCAACATGGGATGCTGTCTCTGAAGCCCATAAACACATCCATGCATCGCCAACTGTCCCTCCTTGTCCGGCCTTCACGCTGTGTGGGGAGGTTCTGAGGGTGCTGCCTGGGGAAGCGAGCATAGAAGCCAGACTTCTGTGTTTACAAGTGACAGAAGAGCGGTAACAGTGAATATGGCCAACCCGGGGCCTATATAAAAGGTAGGGGCCTGGAGCTGCAGCTCCAATAGCCCCTACATTAATCTGGCCCTGAGGAGGAGGACGAGGTAGCCAACACTGCTTCTTTTCACAAATTTTAAATGAGGGTACACCCCAAAAGAGTGAGAAAGAGCAAAAATGGAACAATGGGTGGGTAAGGTCGGTATCCATTGCTATTCTGCATAAGGTACGGAAAAGTCCCGTGGGATCCATGCCTGGTTCATTTTAATGAACGTGAGCTTGTCCACATTGTCTCTGGACAGGCGGCTGCGCTTGTCTGTTATAACGCCCCCAGCCGTGCTAAATACCCGTTCAGATAATACACTGGCTGCAGGGCACGCCAGCACCTCCAAGGCGTAAAGGGCAAGCTCAGGCCATGTGCCCAATTTGGAGACCCAGAAGTTGAAGGGGGCAGACCCGTCATTCACTACATGTAGGCGTGTGCACACATACTGCTCCACCATGTTGGTAAAATGCTGCCTCCTGCTAAGACGTTCCATCTGAGCTGCTGGTGCTGCTGTTTGTTGTGGCGTGCTGACAAAGCTTTTCCACATTTCGGCCATGCTAACCCTGCCTTCTGAGGTGCTGGCGGTGCCCTGGTTGCGTTGGCGACCTCCTCCTCCTCCTCCTCTGCCTTGTGCTTCCACTGTGGCCCCGCTGTCAGATGGGAATGCCAGCAGCATGGCGTCTACCAGCGTGCGCTTGTACTCGCGCATCTTGCGATCGCGCTCCAGTGAGTGAATTAAGGACGGTACGTTGTCCTTGTAACGGGGATCCAGCAGCGTGGCCACCCAGTAATCAGCACAAGTTAGAATGTGGGCAACTCGGCGGTCGTTGTGGAGACACTGCAGCATGTAATCGCTCATGTGTGCCAGGCTGCCCAGAGGCAACGAAAGGCTGTCCTCTGTGGGAGGTGTATGGTCCGTGTCCTCTGTATCCCCCCAGCCACGCACCAGTGATGGCCATGAGCTGGCCTGGGTGCCACCCTGCTGTGAACATGGTTCCATCTCCTCCTCCAGCTCCTCCTCCTCCTCATCCTCCTCATCCTCCAGAACTGTGCCCCTGCTGGACAATTGCGTCCCTGGCGTTTGCATGTGCAGGAACCCACCCTCGGAGCCCCTTGCGAATGACTGCCCTGAAAGCCTTGGAAATGTTACCTCTTCATCCTCCTCCTCCTCCTCATCCTGTGCCACATCCTCTTCCATCATCGCCCGAATTGTTTTTTCAAGGAGGCATAGAAGTGGGATAGTTAAGCTGAGAACGGCGTCATTGCCACTGGCCATGTTGGTGGAGTACTCAAAACAGCGCAACAAGGCACACAGGTCTCGCATGGAGGCCCAGTTAAATTAAATAGCGGAATAGAAAATATGATCCAAAAAAAGTGTATGTATATCACACGTACACAACCACACTAGGCCCCAATTACTATTGTTTGTACCCCTAAAAGGCTAGATGAGGAGTAGGGGGAGTATGGAACAGGCAGCACCCTCAAACCTTCAGAAGTATGAGATGAACCCCAACAACTTGGAAAGGTGGATCTCTCTCACACGTACCGACACAGACTATCCCGCAATTCAATTGATCCTCAAAGGTTTTTATTGAATAGCGGAATAGGAAATATGATCAAAAAAAGTGTATGTATCTCGCACGTACACAACCACACTAGGCCCCAATTACTATTGTTTGTACCCCTAAAAGGCTAGGAGTAGGGGGAGTATGGAACAGGCAGCACCCTCAAACCTTCAGAAGTATGAGATGAACCCCAACAACTTGGAAAGGTGGATCTCTCTCACACGTACCAACACAGACTATCCCCCAATTTAACTGATCCCCAAAGGTTTTTGATTAAATAGCGGAATAGAAAATATGATCCCAAAAAAGTGTATGTATATCACACGTACACAACCACACTAGGCCCCAATTACTATTGTTTGTACCCCTAAAAGGCTAGATGAGGAGTAGGGGGAGTATGGAACAGGCAGCACCCTCAAACCTTCAGTATGAGATTGTGTTCACTGTACCCCACAAAGATTGAGTTCACTGCACCCCACAATGATTGTGTTCACTGCACCCCACAAAGATTGTGTTCACTGCACCTCACAAAGATTGTGTTCACTGTACCCCCCAAAGATTGTGTTCACTGCACCCCACAAAGATTCTGTTCACTGTACCCCACAAAGATTGTGTTCACTGCACCCCAAAAAGATTGTGTTCACTGCACCCCAAAAAGGATGTTGTTCACTGCACCCCAAAAAGGATGTTGTTCACTCCACCCCAAAAAGATTGTGTTCACTGCACCCCACAAAGATTGTGTTCACTGCACCCCAAAAAGATTGTGTTCACTGCACCCCAAAAATGATTTTGTTCACTGCACCCCAAAAAGGATTTTGTTCACTGCACCCCAAAAAGGATGTTGTTCACTCCACCCCAAAAAGATTGTGTTCACTGCACCCCAAAAAGATTGTGTTCACTGCACCCCACAAAGGATTTTGTTCACTGCACCCCAAAAAGATTGTGTTCACTGCACCCCAAAAAGGATGTTGTTCACTGCACCCCAAAAAGGATTTTGTTCACTGCACCCCAAAAAGATTGTGTTCACTGCACCCCACAAAGGATTTTGTTCACTGCACCCCACAAAGATTGTGTTCACTGCACACCAAAAAGGATTGTGTTCACTGCACCCCAAAAAGATTTTGTTCACTGCACCCCAAAAAGATTGTGTTCACTGCAGCCCAAAAAGATTGTGTTCACTGCAGCCCAAAAAGATTGTGTTCACTGCAGCCCAAAAAGATTGTGTTCACTGCAGCCCAAAAAGATTGTGTTCACTGCAGCCCAAAAAGATTGTGTTCACTGCAGCTCACACACAGAAAAATGGATGTGGATCACTGACACCTGCCTATCTCCAATCCCACACCACACAGCAATATCGATTGTAGTTTGTAGAACACAGTTTCCCTAAAATTCAGCAGACTCTGTCCCTAACAGGATTGAGAAGAGATCGTAGATCAGGATTGAGTGCAGACCCCACCCCCCACACAGCAATATCGATTGTAGTTTGTAGAAGACACTGACCCTATATAATTCAGCAGACTCTATCCCTAAAATGCCTACAACTCGCCCTGCCTAAACACTCCGACCTGTCCCTCAATTCTATCCGGACACAAATGGTTTTTTCCTGCCTATCTTTCCCTAATCAGCAGCCAGCACGTTGATGTGTGCTCTGTCCCTGAATCTAAGCAGCATAATGACGCCGCTGCGGCTGCCTCGAACTTATAAAGACTTGGTCACATGCTTCAGACGGCCAATCACAGCTACTGAGACATTTGCAGGCATGGCTGGGATGGCTTAAGGCACACCAGTTAAACGATTGTTGATTGGCTGTTGAAAGCCCGCCATGAAAAGAGCGCCAAAGCATGCAAAACCCGGAAATAAAACGACCGAACACGGATTTTTACCCGAACATACAGTAAAGTGTCCGTGTCCGTGTCCGGGTACAAAAAATCCAATTATTCGGTACGAACACGAATAATACAGTCCGTGTTCGCTCAACACTAGTCACTGGTAACCCCAAAAGTGTCACAAATGTCAGTCAAGGGTCCGATCTGTCCGCCGCAATGTCGCAGTACCGAAAAAAAAATCGCAGATCGCCGCCATTACGCGTTAAAAAAAAAAACAACAAAAATGACAAAAATCTTTCCCTTTGTTAGTAAACGCAATAACTTTTGCGCAAACCAATCAAAATACGCTTTTTGCGATTTTTTTTACCAAACATAGGTAGCATAAAACAAATTGGCCGAAAATATTAAAAAATTTTGATTTTTACATTTTTTTTGGGGGGAATTTCATATAAAAAAAAGGGAAAAATATTGCTATTTTTGCAAAATTTACGCTCTTTTTTTGTTTATAGCGCGTGATCAAAAAATCGCACAGGTGATCAAATACCGCCAAAAGAAAGCTCTGTTTGTGGGAAAAAAAGGACGCCAAATTCGTTTAGGTACAGCGTCGCACGACCGCGCAATTGTCCGTTAAAGTCACGCAGTGCCGAATCGCAAAATACCCTCTGGTCGTTTAGCAGCCAAATCCTCCGGGGCTTAAGTGGTTAAGGCAAGGGAGGGGTGAAATTTGGCATCTTTACCCTGGGCGCAGGATGACCTTGTCCTGGCACTGGGCAAGGTGTACCATTGGCTGGTAAGTGTATATTATTGGCATGACCATCTTATAGAAGTAAAGTGAAGGATATACTGAACAAAGAAAACGAATGCAGCCACCACAGTTAAGGACTTGTAGGCTGCACTATGTTACATTTTTTGGGGGTTTAGACACTTTAAAATGATTAACACACAAATGCAACTTTTATTATAAACGAGGAGTCTATATTAACATATGCCCCCAGCCTAGATAAGTTTCTCATTCACTGCTTTCACATTCAGACTTGCTGAGGTGTCTTCATTATTCTGAGTGCTTTGGTCTCGAGTAGCAAGGAAATGCGCGGCCTGTGAGTCTGTTATTAAAGAGAGAGAAGGTCAGAGCTGCCTGGCTGGGGGTCAAGCTCCCATTGAAGCCAGTCTGCTTGAACTCCACAGCAAAAGCCTCAGCGAAATCCCATGAAGCCGCAGTTCTAAAATTAAACAGACCAGAAGCCATATATTGCCCTCATACACATAGAGAGAGAGGTAAGTAGACCAATTTGTATGGACCAGTCTCCATCCTGGACTGTGATGACTTTTTTTTTTAAATTGAAAAATTAGCAAAAATATTTTTTGGAGTTTGTTGCAATTTAACCACTTTCCCCTAGGTGGACGTCATATGACGTCCAAACTTTGCGGGGGTATACCGGGATGATGCCTCTAGCTAGAGGCATCATCCCGGTACCGTTGTTTGAAGCCGACGGTCGGCTTTCCGTCGGTACCAATCGATGCGGCTCGGGAGCCGCTCGATCGTTACCCGGGGGGGCGGGAGGGGACATCCGCGGCTTTTACCGGGGCTCCCGTCCCACCGGGAGCCCCGAGCACCCAGCCGGCGCGTCCGCCGGCTGGATGGAGTCCCGATGAATGCCGGAAACGGCATCGATCGGGTCTCCGATGACGTAACCCGGAGGCGGCGTCCATGACGTCACTTCCGGGTTAGTGTGCTGCAAAACGGCGCCAAATTTGAAAAACGGCTGTATGCAAAAACGCTGTTTTCGGCATTTTGCATACAGGGGAGTGTAGTGGAGGGGTCTAGGGCAGGGGTGGCGAACACGCGGCTCTCGAGCCGCATGCGGCTCCCAGCCGAACTGAATGCGGCTCTTTGGCTCTTTGCCTCTTATGGTATACTGTGGCTCGTCTAGCGGGACCTCTGAGGAGAGATCTCCAAGTGCGTAGTCCCGCCCCCAGGCTGCGTCATCACGTCTCCCATCTCCCAACACTGCACGGGTCAGAGAGCGTGGGGACCCGTGTGTCTCCTTCCCGCCTCAGCTGCATCTTCCCCGCCGAGGCTCCGCAGCAACTATCCTTTTGTTCTCCCTGTTGCATAGGTTTTTTTTTTTTTTTGCTGGCTCCAGAGTAATCCCTGGTAGGTTAACTGGCATCCCCCTATTCCCCCTCAAGGTGTGTGCCTTATTCTCTATTGCAGATATTAGATTGTAAGCTCCTTTGGGTCAGTGAATGATTTCAATGCTTCAGTTGCCATTTATGTGTGTGGGGGTCTCTGATGGGGGACATTTATGTGTGTGGGGGTCTCTGATGGGGGACATTTATGTGTGTGGGGGTCTGTGATAAGGACATTATTGTGCAGGGGTCTCTGATGGGGGACATTTATGTGTGTGGGGGTCTCTGATGGGGGACATTTATGTGTGTGGGGGTCTGTGATAAGGACATTATTGTGCAGGGGTCTCTGATGGGGGACATTTATGTGTGTGGGGGTCTCTGATGGGGGACATTTATGTGTGTGTGGGTCTCTGATGGGGGACATTTATGTGTGTGGGGGTCTCTGATAAGGACATTATTGTGTGGGGGTCTCTGATGGGGGACATTTATGTGTGTGGGGGTCTCTGATGGGGGACATTTATGTGTGTGGGGGTCATTTCAACAAGGTAACAAAAAAAAACCTGACTGAGCATGTTATATTATGTGTTTAATATATTATTGTTAAAGTTATATGCTTTTGTGTGAGTGTTTGTCTGTTTTGGCAGGTCACTGCGTGGTGTAGCTCTCTGACTCTCACAGTTTAAAATTTTGGCTCCTTTTGTCGAACTTGTTCGCCACCCCTGGTCTAGGGTCTTTTAGACCCTCGATCCCTCCATAAAGAGTACCTGTCACTGCATATTGCTGTCACAAGGGATGTTTACATTGCTTGTGACAGCAATAAAAGTGATCAGATTTTTTTTTTTTTTTAAAAACTGTAATAAAGTTAAAAAAATAAATAAAATACATGGGAAAAAAAAAATAAATTTAGCCGCCCCGGTCACCGTTAGCTCGCGCACAAAAAAAACGTATACGGAAGTCGAGCCGCGAATGAAATCGCTGTTCAAACCACACATGTGAGGTATCGCCGTGATCGCCAGAGCGTGAGCAATAATTTAAAAAAAGAGCTACACTCTAACTCTAAACTGGTAACCGTTAAATAAATTTAAAGTGTCGCCTATTGAGATCTCTATTGACCGTAGTTTGTCGCCATCCCACGGGGGGGGGCGCAATTTTAAACCGTAACATGTTGGGTATCTATTTACTCTACATGACATCATCTTTCACAATATACAAAAAAAATGGGCTAACTTTACTGTTTAGTATTTTTTAAATGCAGTGAAATGTAATTTTTCCCAAAAAAATGGAGTTTTAAAGACCGCTGCGCAAATACCGCGTGACAAAAAATATTGCAATGACCGCCATTTTATTCTCCAGAGTCTTTGCTAAAAAAATATATATAATGTTTGGGGGTTCTAAGTAGTTTTCTAGGAAAAAATACTGGTTTTAACTTGTAAACACCAAGTGTCCGAAATAGGCCTGGTATGGAAGTGGTTAAGCACTTAAGCCCCAGCCCTATTTCGGACACTTTTTGTTTACAAGTTATAATCAGTATTTATTCCTAGAAAACTACTTAGAACCCCCAAACATTATTATATTATAATATTTTTTTAGCAAAGACTCTGGAGAATAAAATGGCGGTCATTGCAATATTTTTTGTCACGCGGTATTTGCGCAGCGGTCTTTAAAACGCCATTTTTTTGGAAATATTTACGAAAAATCAAATTTCACTGCATTTAAAAAAAAACGAAACAGTAAAGTTAGCCCATTTTTTTGTATATTGTGAAAGATGATGTCACGCCGAGTAAATAGAAACCCAACATGTTACAGTTTGAAAATTGCGCACACCCGTGGGATGGCGACAAACTACGGTCAATAGAAATCTCAATAGGCGACGCTTTAAACATTTTATAACAGTTACCAGTTTAGAGTTAGAGTGCAGCTCTTTTTTTTAAATTATTGCTCACTCTCTGGCGATCGCGGCGATACCTCACATGTGTGGTTTGAACAGCGATTTCATTTTCGACTTCCATATGCGTTTTCTTTCGTGCGCGAGCTAACGGCTTCGGGGGTGGCTAAATTTTCTTTTTTTCCTATTTATTACATTTTTTTTTTTTTACTTTATGACAGGTTTTTTTAAAAAAAAATAAAAAATCTGATCACTTTTATTGCTGTCACAAGCAATGTAAACATCCCTTGTGACAGCAATATGCAGTTACAGGTGCTCTTTATGGAGGGATCAAGGGTCTAAAAGACCCAAACCCCCTCCACTACACTTCCATGTATTCAAAATGCTGCAAACGGCGTTTTTTAATACACTCGTTTTTTAAATTTGCCACCTTTAGCAGCAGAGTAACCCGGACGTGACGTCATGGACGCCGCCTCCGGATTACGTCATCGGAGACCCGATCTAAGCCACATCCGGCTTTGATCGGGACTCCATCAAGCTGGCGGACATACCGGCTGGGTGCTCGGGTCTCCCGGTGGGACGGGAGACCCGGGCAAAGCCGCGGAAGGCGGCAGGAGGGAGGGGACGTCCCCTCCTGTTCACCGGGGTAACGACCGAGCGGCTCCCGAGCCGCATCAGTCATTACCGCCGGAAAGCCAACCGCCAGCTCTAAACAACGGTACCGGGATGATGCCTCTAGCTAGAGACATCACCCCGGTATAACACCGCAAAGTCAGCCAACGTAGCCATACGTCACTTTGCGGTAAGTGGTTAAGCACTTTTTAGTTCATACATACACACACCGGCTAAAACCTGCTCCTACGTGAGAAGTTACATTCAGTCTGAAGAGTGTTTCACGTTGGTCCAATAGGAAGGCATGTTGGCCAGTGGAAGGAAACCTGACAAATAGGTGCATAGGCTTTTGATACAGTCCTGATGATTGGCAGACCCTGACTATTCTCTTCTAAACCCTCACTGCTTGGACCCTGACTATTTTCTTCCTTTTTGCCTGCCTTGACCGTGCTCGGTAGTCACAAATCTCTCTGGACCAGCCTACCTCAACCTTTTTACCATACAGGAATCCTTGAAATGACTTTCTGGTCTCAGGGAACCTCTGATAATAATTATTATATTAACAGCTTAAATTAGTGGAATGGTCAATAGGAAGGGTTCTTCCTAAATTTGAAGTCAATAGGAAGAATTACCCCTTTACAGACAACTAAAAAGATAATTGGTGTCAACTTATCTGAGAGGCAGAAATTGTTCTTTGCTCAAGGAACCCCTGGCAACCTCGGGAGCAGCCTTCTCTCAACCTTTTCAACACAGAGAAACCCTTCAAATAACTTTCAGGGAATCCCTGCTAAAAATGACTATGTCTACAACTCATAATACCCAAGTGTGATGGTTATTGTGAAGAATGCTCCTTTCGCTGGTGGTTAATGAGATGATTGGCCCCCTTATAGATAACTAAAAAGATCAATGGTGTCAGTGGGAACTTATCTAAGAGGCAGAAATTGCTCATTGCTCAAGGAACCCCTAGCAACCTCTGGTGGAATCCTTGGGCTCCATGGAATCCTGGTTGAGAAACCCTGATCTGGAGGAACACTGGTTGAGAAAGGCTGCTCTAGATGCTGACATATTGTTAGTTACTGATGGGCTCCTTGCCCAGCCTGGTCAACTTAGAAAAGTTGAGCACCTAAATACTGTTGCAAATTCTAGTCAAAATGTACCAGCTAGGAGCTTCTAGGAGATAGGGGGAAGATGTCCCTCTTTCAGTATAGCTTGGACCACAAGTCCCAATGCTTAGGCACAGATGGAAAAAAAAGAACAGAGAAGGTGCTGCAAATGCTCAAGCAGCAGCAAGTCCCCCACTGCACCACCAGCCCTGGAAACGAGCCCACTGCAAAACCACTGCAAGGTACTAAGATTACCATTTTTGAGGACCCTACCAATGGATACTTCCTTCCAGTAATGCTTAGGTCTACCATATTCTGGAATGTCTCCAAATGTGGAAGTGCCTGTGTAACCACAAATGAGACAGGACTGAATGAGGCAGCATCATGGTGTCCAGGAAGTGGTCAGGAGAGAAGCAGGCACAAATTTACGCACGGTCAAGGCAGGCAACAAGGAAGAAAATAGTCAGGGTCCAAGCAGTGAGGGTTTAGAAGAGAATAGTCAGGGTCTGCCAATCATCAGGACTGTATCAAAAGCCTATGCACCTATTTGTCAGGTTTCCTTCCACTGGCCAACATGCCTTCCTATTGGACCAACGTGAAACACTCTTCAGACTGAATGAATCGCATACTGAGCACAGTAGAGAACTCTTAAGCAGGGCCGGTGCAAGGATTTTTGACACCCTAAGCGAAACCTCATTTTGCCGCCCCATTGTGGCTCCGCCCCTGACTCCACCTCCTTTGCCCCCCAACTCCCCGGAAAAGCAGTAGACCAGTTTCACATGTATATGTATATGAAAACCAGTATATTTATAATAAGAAGGAAACAAGGCATGAAGAAAAGGAGGCATAGTATGACGGGGCCATTGCAAGGATTTTTGACTACATAGGTGAAGATTCCCCCTCCCCCCCCCCCAACCCATCCACACCATCCTCTTGCTACTCCCTGTCTGAAACCAAGCTGATATCTCCTTCACATCACCGCTGTAATGTGATGGGGCGCGATGTGAAGGAGGTCCCATACCACTGAAAATGGAGCTGTGCTGAACTTCCACCAAATGGCAATGTGTAATGAGGGGGTGGTGTTATGCATTCCTCAGTTCCCCTCACTGCAGCTGAGGTCAACTAAACTTCCAATGGCTGGGTTCCCCCCCCCCCCCCATAAGCAAACTCCCAGATCACCTCCCCCCTCCCCAGATACTCCCATTTTGATCACACCTTCCCAGATACCCCTACCCTGGTTACACCCCCAGATACCCCCCCCCACTTTGATCACACCCCTAGATTACCCACCCCACCCTGATTACATCTCCCTAGATACCCCTACCCTGATTACACCTCTAGATACCTCTCTACACACTGAAGAGCACTACATCTCTACTGGAGAGAGATTGGCTGAGAGAGAAGGGTGGCTAACAGAGAGGGGTGACTGACAGAGAGGAGGGCTGTGTTTAAGTAAAGGGCATGAGAGAGAAGGGGGGACAGAGAGAAGGGGGGACTGAGAGAGAAGGGGGGACTGAGAGAGAAGGGGGGACTGAGAGAGAAGGGGGGACTGAGAAAGAAGGGGAGACTGAGAGAGAGGGAGACTGAGAGAGAGGGGGGCAGAGAGGGAGGGTGAACAGAGGGTGGGGCTGAGAGAGAAGGGGGCTCAGAGATAGGGTGGCGGATGGAGAGGGTGGCTGAGACACAGGGGGCCTCAGAGAGAGGGTGGCAGACAGAGAGGGGGGCTGGGAGAGACAGAGGGGCTCAGAGAGAGGGTAGCAGACAGAGAGGGGGGTTGAGAGAGAGGGGTGGACAGAGGATGGGGCTGAGAGAGGGGGGGGCTCATAGAGAGGGTGGTGGATGGAGAGGGGAGCTGAGAGAGACACAGGGGGCCTCAGAGAGAGGGTGGCAGAAAGAGAGGGGGGCTGAGAGAAATACAGGGGGGCTCAGAGAAAGGGTGGTGGACATAAAGGGGGGTTGAGAGAGAGGGGCCTCAGAAAGAGGGTGGCGGACACAGAGGGGGGCTGAGAGAGAGACAAGGGGCTCAGAGAAAGGGTGGCGGACAGAAAGGGGTGTTGAGAGAGACAGGGGCCTCAGAGAGGGGGTGGCGGACACAGAGGGGGGCTGAGAGAGAGACAGGGGGCTCAGAGAAAGGGTGGTGGACAGAAAGGGGGGTTGAGAGAGAGTAGCCTCAGAGAGAGGGTGGCGGACACAGAGGGGGGCTGAGAGAGAGACAGGGGGCTCAGAGAAAGGGTGGCGAACAGAAAGGGGGGTTGAGAGACAGGGGCCTCAGAGAGGGGGTGGCGGACACAGAGGGGGGCTGAGAGAGAGAGTCAGGGGGCTCAGAGAAAGGGTGGTGGACAGAAAGGGGGGTTGAGAGAGAGGAGCCTCAGAGAGAGGGTGGCGGACACAGAGGGGGGCTGAGAGAGAGAGAGACAGGGGGCTCAGAGAAAGGGTGGCGGACAGAAATTGGGGTTGAGAGAGAGGGGCCTCAGAGAGAGGGTGGTGGACACAGAGGGAGGCTGAGAGAGAGAGAGACAGGGGGCCCAGAGAAAGGGTGGCGGACAGAAAGGGGGGTTGAGAGAGAGGGGCCTCAGAGAGGGGGTGGTGGACACAGAGAGGGGCTGAGAGAGAGAGAGAGAGAGAGACAGGGGGCTCAGAGAAAGGGTGGCGGACAGAAAGGGGGGTTAAGAGAGAGGGGCCTCAGAGAGAGGGTGGCGGACACAGAGGGGGGCTGAGAGAGAGAGACAGGGGGCTCAGAGAAAGGGTGGCGGACAGAAAGGGGGGTTGAGAGAGAGGGGCCTCAGAGAGGGGGTGGCGGACACAGAGAGGGGCTGAGAGAGAGAGAGAGACAGGGGGCTCAGAGAAAGGGTGGCGGACAGAAAGGGGGGTTAAGAGAGAGGGGCCTCAGAGAGAGGGTGGCGGACACAGAAGGGGGCTGAGAGAGAGACAGGGGGCTCAGAGAAAGGGTGGCGGACAGAAAGGGGGGTTGAGAGAGAGGGGCCTCAGAGAGAGGGTGGCGGACACAGAGGGGGGCTGAGAGAGAGACAGGGGGCTCAGAGAAAGGGTGGCGGACAGAAAGGGGGGTTGAGAGAGAGGGGCCTCAGAGAGAGGGTGGCGGACACAGAGGGGGACTGAGAGAGAGAAAGAGAGAGAGACAGGGGGCTCAGAGAAAGAGTGGTGGACAGAGGGGGAGGCCTAGAGAGAGAGAGAGACAGAGGGGCTTAGAGAGAGGGTGGTGGACAGAGAGGGCAGCTGAGAGAGACATTGGGGGGCACAGATGGAGGGTGGTGGATAGAGAGAGGGGCTGAGAGAAAGGATGTTGACAGAGATGGGGGGGGCTGACAAAGATTGTGGGGGTGACAGAGAGGGTGGGAAGATGAGAGAGAGAGAGAGACCTCAAAACCTGTCCCTAACCACAGTCCCTCCTCTGCCCCCTCATCCCAGTCTGTATGTGCAGTTAGGTCTGTTTCAGTGTATGATGCTCAATACCTTGTTGATACTGAAGGTGCTCTGCTGCTCCTTCCAGCAGCTCCCTTACTGCTGTTGCTGGAGCAGAGAGGAGGTTGGAGGGGACCGAGTCCAGGCTTTGGGACTCCACGGATGCTTCTGCGCGCCTCTTCAGGACTGAACTCCACAAGAGCTCCATTGAATATGTCCAGCCGAAGGATGACGTCATCGCTGTGAGCCGACCGACACTCCGATGGTATTGGTATGGCAGTGGGACGGGGCGCACACCGCTACTGAAGGCACTGTGTGGTCACGGTGCTTGGACAAGCAGTCCCATAGCATCGGAGTGTCAGTCGGCTCACAGCGCTGATGTCATCCTCCGGCTACAGCATTCGGCTCCATCGCTTCAGTCTCCCCTCTGTCAGGTATCATAAGACTCCCGCGGCAGCCGGGAGATTACACGCGACTTGCGGGTGTCTGCGAGCCGCCGGCCAAAGGCGGGAGACTCCCGCAAGTCGCAGGAGACTGCCACACCATGCCACTGCTGGAAAAAAAAATTATTTTGCCGCCCTCCCTACCCTGGCGCTCTAGGCAGCCGCCTAACCTGCCTATTGCTGGCGCCGGCCCTGCTCTTAAGGCATCAGCATACCAAGACATTTTGGACAATTTCATGCTCCCAACTTTGTGGGAACAGTTTGGGGATGGCCCAACACGACTATGCACCAGTGCACAAAACAAGGTCCATAAAGACATGTGTAGCAACCTACAGGTAGGTGCTAGGAAAAGTATAGTGGGCCTTGGCTGCCTAGCAGCAGGGCCGTGATTTCAGCTAGGCTGTCATGTCTCCCAGGTGTGGTTAACCACTTTACCGCTGCTCACTGGAGCTCTACTGCGGCAAAGTGGCTCGATAACGTCTGGCGACGTAGACCTACGTCGCCAGACATTCCCCTCTCTCGGGGGCGCGCGCACGCCGCCGGAGGCTCGCTCCCGCTGTATTCAGTCACAGCGGGAATCGGGCCAGGGGAGGAGCGGCGGTGATCACTGCCGCTCTTCCCCGATCGTCGGGGAATCGAATGTGGAGATCCGCCCGCTTGTGTAAACAAAGCGGGCGGATATCCTAAGTGACAGGCAAGGTCAGATTGCAGGGTTTAGCATAGCTGAACCTGCGATCTGTGCCTGTGTCACTAAGTCCCCTCCCCCCACACACATCAGTAAGCACCAGGCATACATTAACCCCTTGATCACCAATAAAAATTAACCCCTTCCCTGCCAGTGTCATTTTTACAGTAACAGTGCATATTTATAGCACTGATTACTGTAGTAATGTCACTGGTACCCCCAAAAGTGTCAAAAATGTCAGTCAAGGGTCCGATCTGTTCACCGCAATGTCGCAGTCCCGCAAAAAAAAAAAAAAACGCAGATCGCCGCCATTACTCGTTAAAAAAAAAAAACACCAAAAACGACAGAAATCTTTCCCTTTGTTAGTAAACGCAATAACTTTTGCGCAAACCAATCAAAATACGCTTATTGCGATTTTTTTTTACCAAAAATATGTAGCAGAAAACAAATTGGCCTAAAACATTTTGATTTTTACATTTTTTTGGGGGGGAATTTCATATAAAAAAAATGTGAAAAATATTGTTATTTTTTCAAAATTGTCGCTCTTTTTTTGTTTATAGCGCAAATAGTAAAAATCGCACAGGTGATCAAATACCACCAAAAGAAAGCTCTGGGAAAAAAAGGACGTAAATTTTGTTTGGGTACGGCGTTGCATGACCGCGCAATTGTCAGCTAAAGTCGCAAAGTGCCGAATCGCAAAAAGTGGCCCAGACGTAAGACAGCAAAATCCTCCGTTGGTAAAGTGGTTAATTGAGAGGGGAGTCTCCCCACTGGCTCTGCGAGAGGATTCTCATTGGACAGTGGAGGAAACCCAATCAGTGGCCTATTCAGGCTTGTATCTACCCCAGAAGGCAGATTCTGCTGCAGAGGATTCTGGGAGTGGGTATAAGTTTGAGGGGAGCACATGACGCAGCATCTTTGGCGGGAAGCAGAGTCCCAGGAGGGAGAGTACGGCTGTCTCTCCTCCTGTCAGAAGAATCGGGTGTCTCGGGCAGCTTGCCTGAGAGTGCAGAGAGAGAGCTGAGCTGAGTTGCAGAAGGGATTCAGTGTGCTGAGGACCAGTGGAGCAAGAGGGGTCCAGTTGCAGGAAAGCCTTCCAAGGTCGTGAGTACTGTGAACTGCCCCTGGGGGTCTGCCTACTGTAGAGGGGACCACCCCAGCGAAGGTTCAAGGGATCCAGGAGCCAGCTAGTGTAAAGGGGGTGCCTAGTTAGAGGACCCTGAAGTGTTAGAGGGGGTGCCTAGTCAGAGGACCCTGAAGTGTAAAGGGGGCGCCAGCAGTTGAGCCCTGAAGAGTTAATGTAGACAGTGTACAGTGTAAAGTGTACAACGTTAAGAGTTGCAGCAAGCACAAGCAGTTACAAGGAGGTATCTCAGTCAGTGAAGGGCTGGAGGGAGTTGTTCACTGGACTTCAGAACTAAATAGAGTGTCGGGAGTCAAATGTACTACAGTCCTGGATATCCTGAGTTAATGAACATGTTAAAGTCAGAGTTCTAGCACTTTTGAGCAGATTAAGTATCTTCAAGTGCCAGGAAGCGTTGGCCGGCATTCAGCTGGCGTCAAGACAGCGCCAACGGGCATTTTTCTGTACAGTGTCCCAGTTAAACCTAGTTGAGCCAAAGGAGTATCCCACTCATTCCCTTCTCCCATCCCCAATATAAAATAAACAAAACAAACCAAAGATGCCGGAATGGTCTTTGCCTCAGTTCTCACACCTGGGGTCACAACTTAAATGTGTTGGAAGTGTTACCAGTAACAATGGCAGACCCAAATCAGGCCAAATGCCTGGAAACTCTGCTACACATGGATGAGTCATTCCCTTCACTGGAACTAAGGGGCCAAGCACAAACCCTGAAAAACAACCCCACACCATTGACCAGTGCACAAAGCAAGGTCAATAAAGACATAAATTAGTGAGTTTGGTGTGGAGGAACTTGACTGGACTACACAGAGTCCTGACTTCAACCCGACAGAACACCTTTGGGAGGAATTAGAGCAGAGACTGTGAGCCAGGCCTTCTCATACAACATCAGTGCCTGACCTCACAAATGCACTTCTGCAAGAATGGTCAAACATTCTCATAGACACACTCCTAAACCTTGTGGACAGACTTCCCAGAAGAGTTGAAGCTGTTATAGCTGCAAAGGGTGGGCCAACTCAATATTGAACCCTACAGACTAAGACTGGGATGGCATTAAAGTTTATGTGCGTGTAAAGGCAGGCGTCACAATACTTTTGGTAATATAGTGTATATGAAGGTGACTACATTTTATTTATCTTAACAATATGGGGACTTTTAGGTAACAAACAGTTAATTTAGCTCCTCAAGGGTACAATGAGATGATGAATTATGTGTCATACGTTGGGTTGCGTGTTTACATTTCATTTATATTTAATATATAATATAACACAAAGTATTCCACTTGTCATATCGTAGGAATAAAAAAAATGTGTCCCAAACCGACGCGCTTAACAAATGATTGAATTAATGTACCAAATGTCCCTTAGCCATATTAGAAATGGTCTCCAGTGCTAGATTTTTCCAACCTGTGAATCAATATTAAAAACTCGTCTTCTCAGTTTGACTCCATAACTTCAAACAAGCTGTAATCGCCGGCTAAAATATAGCCTTTTATGTTACCTTTTCCTTTATTAGATTCATAATTTGTCACCCGGATTGTGATTTACTGCCTCTTAACCTTTAATGTCCACTCGGTACCGTGTGCATCGTGATTAGGTGCATTTTCTCACAGGGGGACAGCTGGCCAAGATAGTTATCTGTATTTGCTCGCCCTTTTCATGGATTTTTAGAGGCTTTTAATCTCGGAGTTTTGTACTGTCTCGGTCGGACGTGTAATTTTACCCAAGGGGCCAGAAGCCTTGTGTCAACCTCTAATGGCTGTTTTCTGCCAATTACCTGGCATGTTCTTGATGTAGGTGTCCTTCAAAAGTTACGCTTGAGATGGGAACATGCAGCTAAAATTTGGCAGCTCAGTTTGTGTTGTAAAGAAACTGAAAGACGGTCACAATGGAGGGCCGCAAGGAGCTGGTGATTTGTTGTGTATTTACTTTAATGAATGTTCAAAGCCAATCAAAAGCCAACGGTAATGATCAAGAAATGGCATCTCCCTGTCATTTAAAGCCAAATCAAGGTGGGGTGAAAAGGGTACACAAGCAATTTCCTCTGGGACTTCATGGTCAGTGCAGGCTATAATTTAATATATAGAAAATGTTATGTTGGGGGTTTCAGACACTCATAATACTCATAGTCTGGAAGAAGCATGTTGTCACGATCCGGGGTCAGGCTTGAAGACCAGTAGCTATAGCACAGGAACCAGCAGGATAGGAACACAGGCAGGTCATCCAGGCAGATGACGCAGGCTTACCTGAGGTGCGGAATCTAATGGCGCTTTTCCACTGCATGGAACCGTACCGGTTCGGCACGCTTTTGTGCTTTTCCACTGCTGGTACCGCATGGTATAGGGTCGGAACGGTTCGGTACGGTACGGTATAGGTTTGCTTTTCCACTGCATGGAACCGAACGGTACGGTACGGTACGGCTCTGAAAAAACAGTACCTACTCGATTGTGGTTCCAACAGGTACCAAACTGGTACCATATCCCACAATCCTTTGCATGCAGTCACTACTAGCCACTGATTGGTCAGAGAATCCCACCCACCCCGTTGTTATCCCACCCACTTAACTTTAGTACTACTTTAGTGGAAAAGCAAACCTATACCGTACCGTACCGAACCGTTCCGACACTATACCATGCGGTACCAGCAGTGGAAAAGCAAACCGGGCCAAGCAGGGCCGAGTAGAGCCGAGCCGGTACGAGCCGGTACTTGCAGTGGAAAAGTGCCATAAGTACTAACCGGTCTTCACCAGAGCTCCTGATGGTGGAGATGGATTTTGCTGCGTGTTAGCACCAGGTCACGGTCCTCAGGATAGCCCCACCAGGAGGTGAGCAAGCCAGGGTCCAGTAGCAGATAGGGATTAGGCTGAAGCATAGTCAAGGAGTAGCCAAAGGTCGGTAACGAGTAGTTGCAGGTTGGGACTAAGCAGAAGTGTAGTCGAGGAACAAGCCAAGTGTCGATAATGGATGATAGCGAAGATACGGACAGCAGCAGGAGAGACAAGCCAGATATTGGCTGGTGAAGGCACAATATTCTGGCGACCAGGAAGTGCAAAGACATGGCTTAAATCAGGAAGTTCATGGAAGTAGCAAAGGGTTCAAGGTTCACAGCAGGATCATTCAAGGATTTGTCCGGGAGCTGTCCAGCATTCCAGGTAGTTCAGAGAGTAGAGCCATTAACAGACACTGTGGAGGTCCCAGGTTCAGGTCCGGGTCCTGACACATGCTCAGTTTCAGGGGAGTAAGATTAATTCCCCAAAATAAAGTGTGGGCTTCTAATGAATAAGGTAGGGGGGTACCATCATCCTTGCAATAGCGATTATAGATGTCACAAGTTACCTGCAGTTTCTGGTTTGTATTTTCTTACCTCCTTGCTGCAGTGCTTCTCTACCCTAATTCCTTTGACATGTGTGGTTTGGCTGTGCTCACCTATGGGCATTACCTGCTATTCTGTGGGCTTTTATTTCCATCCCTTCCATCACTTCCTGACCCGCCTCCTAGTTTGCTTGCCTACAGTGCCCTAAAAGTATTCATACCCCTTGAAATTTTCCAAATTTTGTCATATTACAACCGAAAACTTAAATGTATTTTATTGAGATTTTACGTGATAGACCGACACGAAGTGGCACATAATTGTGAAGTGGAAGGAAGATAATAAATGGTTTTCAAAATTGTTTACAAATAAATATCTGAAAAGTGTGGCTGCATTTGTATTCACCCCCCGGAATCAATACTTTGTAGAACCGCCTTTCCCTGCAAGTACAGCTGCAAGTCTTTTTGGGGATGTCTCTACCAGCTTTGCACATCTAGAGAGGACATTTTTGCCCATTCTTCTATGCAGAATATCTCAAGCTCTGTCAGATTGGATGGAGAGCGTCTGTGAACAGCAATTTTCAAGTCTTGACAAAGATTCTCAATGTGATTTAGGTCTGGACTGTGACTGGGCCATTCTAACACATGAATATGCTTTGATGTAAATCATTCCATTGTAGCTCTGGCTGGATGTTTCGGGTCGTTTTCCTGCTGAAAGGTGAACCTTGTCCCCAATCTCAAGTCTTTTGCAGACTCTAATGCTTGATACACACTATACAACTTTTGTTGGTAGATTTCCTTTAGATTTACCTTCAACTATGTAGTGCAAGGGCCTGCCTGATTGCATACAAATTGAAAGTGTTTAGATCTGACCTCATATTATATGGTTTTGGTAAGGCTAAAGGAAAAAATCTGAAGAAAATTGTATAGTGTGTATCCAGCTTAACAGGTTTTCTTTTAAGATTGCCCTGTATTTGGCTCCATCCATCTTCCCATTAACTCTGACCAGCTTCCCTGCCTCTGCTGAAGAAAAACATCCCCACAAAATGTTGCTTCCACCATCATGTTTCACAGTGGGGATGGTGTGTTCAGGGTGATGTGCAGTGTTAGTTTTCCCCCACACATAGCGTTTTGCTTTTAGGCCAAAAGGTTAAATTTTGGTCTCATCTGAGCAGAGCTCCTTCTTCCACATGTTTGCTGTGTCCCCCACATGGCTTTTCACAAACTGCAAACAGGACTTCTTATGGCTTTCTTCCACCAATGGCTTTCTTCTTCTCACTCTTCCATAAAGGGCAGATTTGTGGAGCGCACGACTAATAGTTGTCCTGTGGACAGATTCTCCCACCTGAGCTGTGGATCTCTGCAGCTCCTCCAGAGTTCCCATGAGCCTCTTGGCTGCTTCTCTGATGAATGCTTTTCTTGCCCGGCCGGTCAGTTTAGGTGGACGGCCATGTCTTGGTAGGGTTGCAGTTGTGCCATACTCTTTCCATTTTCTGATGATGGATAGAACATAGCTCCGTGAGATGGTCAAAGCTTGGGAGATTTTTTTATAACCTAACCCTGCTTTACACTTCTCCACAACTTTATCCCTGACCTGTCTGGTGTGTTCCTCTGAGGGCTTCACACAACAGCTGTATTTATACGGAGATTAAATTACACACAGGGGGATTCTATTTACTAATTAGGTGACTTCTGAAGGAAATTGGTTCCACTAGATTTTAGTTAGGGGTCTCAGAGTAAAGGAGCTGAATGCAAATGTACGCCACACTTTTGAGATTTTTATTTGTAAAAATGTGAAAACCATTTATTATTTTTCTTCCACTTCACAATTATGTGCCACAGGAAAGCCTGTGGATGTGGTGTATCTGGACTTTGCAAAGGCTTCAATACAGGTGAGTACCTGGATAGAGAACTGGCTCCAGGGGAGAGTACAGAGGGTGGTGATTAATGGGGAGTACTCGGATTGGGCGGGTGTGGAAAGTGGGGTCCCCCAAGGTTCTGTCCTGGGACCAATCCTGTTTAATTTATTCATAAATGATCTAGAGGAGGGGATATCTAGTACAATCTCAGTATCTGCGGATGATACTAAACTAAGTAGGGCAATATCTTCTATGCAGGATGTGGAAACCTTACAAGCGGACCTGAACAAAATAACGGGGTGGGCATCTACATGGCAGATGAGGTTTAATGTTGAAAAATGTAAAGTAATGCACTTGGGCGTCAGAAACATGAAAGCAAGCTACTCACTGGGGGGGGGGGGGGGAACCTCTGGGTGAGTCTAGGATGGAAAAGGACCTGGGGGTCTTAGTGGATAACAGGCTTGGCATGCAATGCCAAGCAGCTACAAGCAAAGCCAACAGAATACTGGCATGTATAAAAAAGGGGATTCACTCCAGAAATAAAGAGATTATTCTCCCGCTCTACAAGACTCTGGTCCGGCCACATCTGGAGTATGCTGTCCAGTTCTGGGCACCGGTCCTCAGGAAGGATGAGCTGGAACTGGAGGGAGTCCAGAGAAGGGCAACAAAAATAATTAGGGGAATGGAGGACATCAGCTATGAGGAAAGACTACAAGCACTGAACCTATTCTCTCTGGAGAAGAGACGATTGAGGGGGGATATGATATCAATGTACAAATACTGTACTGGTGATGACCCTAGCATAAGGAACAAACTTTTCAAAGAAAGGGAATACAATAAGACGCGTGGCCACTCACTAAAACTAAAGGAAAAACGGTTTAACCATAAAATACGTAGGGGGTTCTTTACTGTCAGAGCGGTAAGGATGTGGAATTCTCTTCCACAATCAGTCGTATCAGCAGGGAGCATCGATAGTTTCAAAAAACTATTAGATGGGCACCTTAAAGACCACAACATACAGGGGTATACAATGTACGGTTAACATCAAACACACACACACACATTATAGGTTGAACTGGATGGACTGATGTCTTTTTTCAACCTCACCAACTATGTAACTTTGTGTCGGTCTATCACATAAAATCCCAATAAAGTACATTTACGTTTTCGGTTGTACCATGAAAAAATGTGGACAATTTCAAGGGGTATAAATACTTTAAGGCACTGTGTGTGTGTGTGTATATATATATATATATATATATATATATATACAGTGGGTACGGAAAGTATTCAGACCCCCTTAAATTTTTCACTCTTTGTTATATTGCAGCCATTTGCTAAAATCATTTTAGTTCATTCTTCTTCCTCATGAATGTACACATAGCACCCCATACTGACAGAAAAACACAGAATTGTTGACATTGTTGCAGATTTATTAAAAAAGAAAAACTGAAATATCACATGGTCCTAAGTATTCAGACCCTTTGCTGTGACACTCATATATTTAACTCAGGTGCTTTCCATTTCTTCTGATCATCCTTGAGATGGTTCTACACCTTCATTTGAGTCCAGCTGTGTTTGATTATACTGATTGGACTTGATTAGGAAAGCCACACACCTGTCTATATAAGACCTTCCAGATCACAATGCATGTCAGAGCAAATGAGAATCATGAGGTCAAAGGAACTGCCTGAAGAGCTTAGAGACAGAATTGTGGCAAGGCACAGATCTGGCCAAGGTTACAAAAAGATTTCTGCTGCACTTAAGGTTCCTAAGAGTACAGTGGCCTCCATAATCCTCAAATGGAAGACGTTTGGGACGACCAGAACCCTTCCTAGAGCTGGCCGTCCAGCCAAACTGAGCTATCGGGGGAGAAGAGCCTTGGTGAGAGAGGTAAAGAAGAACCCAAAGATCACTGTGGCTGAGCTCCAGAGATGCAGTCAGGAGATGGGAGAAAGTTGTAGAAAGTCAACCATCACTGCAGCCCTCCAACAGTCGGGGCTTTATGGCAGAGTGGCCCGACGGAAGCCTCTCCTCAGTGTAAGACACATGAAAGCCCGCATGGAGTTTGTTAAAAAACACCTGAAGGACTCCAAGATGGTGAGTGTTCTGTCTCAGCATCGATTGTACCTGTGACCTTCTTGTAGACTCCCAGTCTCTAAGTGTGTGCAGCAGGTTGAATGATGGCTTTAACAGATAGTTTACTCAATGAATAAAGACTCCAGAGATGTTCTCCAATGCTTCTTTATGCTTCAAGTTAGCAAAGGCATAAACATAGAGGCTTTTCCATAGGTAAATTTACAATGAAGTTACACAGCTTCCACACTCTGCAGTCTCCTCATAACAACTAAACAAAATGGCAGTTACAGCAGGAAATTGGAGATGGGAGAAACCATCTAGCCAGAAACAGCAGGGGTGCTAGGAAGATACCAATATCATAGCATAACATAACATGTAATAACAACTGCTAGACAGTTAAAGCTGCGTGGCAGCACACTCCCTGCCTGGTATCGTGAGATACCACTACACAATTATTTTCCATAAACATACAATTAACATTGCATACAGTAGAATGCTATGTAGCCCTCTCCTCTAAGCTAACTATGCTAGAGATCTAAGTGACTCCTTCACATAACACTGAATCAGAATTTTTGGAAGCAGGCATAATTAGGACTGTCTCAGTGACTGGTCTCAGGAAGGTTTTTGGGCTCCTGTCCTTTACAATCCTGACTTCCACACTTCGGACCTTTCCATCATCACTAGCAATGGCCTTTGAAATAACTCCAACTGGCCACTGGATCCGATTGGTTTGCTTTTCTTTTAGAAGAACCAGGTCCCCTTCCTTTAAGTAAGGCTTCTGGGTTTGCCACTTTTTACGTCCTTAAAGAAGTGTGAGGTATTCCCTCCTCCATCTGTCCCAGAAACAATCTGCAAGGTATTGAGCATATCTCCATTGACGTTTATATATGTCCTTTTCATAAAAGATGCTCTTTGGCGCTGGGATCTGTCCAATTTTCCGGCTCAATAATGCAGCTGGAGTTAAAACAGTTGGACATTCTGGGTCTGTGGATACAGCTGTCAGCGGTCTTGAGTTGATTATTGCTGCGACCTCAGCAAGGAATGTAGTAAGTACTTCATGGGTAAGACGTGAAGAACTCACATCAAGCAACATAGAATCCAGTATGCGCCTTGCCATCCCAATCATACGTTCCCATGCTCCGCCCATGTGTGAAGCGTGTGGTGGGTTGAATTTCCACTGGTTTGCAGTGGCGGAGAAGGTGGCCCTTGGAGGTGGCTCTGTCTGAGAAGCTCGCTCCCGCAGGGGTTTGTTAATGCTCTGGGACGCTCTCTCGCTATAATTGAACTGGTTGGTCAGTTTTCTCTCCTTCTTGTTCCTGGATGGTATTTCCTCTCCTTCTGTCCATTCTTCACTAGCCTGAGCGTCAGACTTCCCATCTGTATCTTTGTCTCCTGGCTCTGTGTAGTCGTTGGTCTGAGTCTCTTCAATGACTCCCAACTTCGCCATCTGTCGCCGCGCTTCATCAGAGTCTTCGTTTAACATGTTTCCATCCAGGGAGAAGCGTACGGCCAGCTGGTCCACGATGCTAATGGGTTTGTAGGCCAGTTCCTTAAAACTGTACCTCACAATGTTCTGGGGGGCATGAGGGTTGTTTGCAGTCAGGATACTAGTGAATTCCTCCTTAAGTTCAGCCTCGCTGAGTTCCAGCTGGTCCGGAGGCTTAACCAGAGTCTTGGCCTGCATCCATTCATCAGCTCCATCCCCCATAACTGTGGAGTCATCTTCATCCTCCAAATTTCTTCTTGAGCAGATGTTGGAACTCAATGCTACAACTTCAGGCCGGATTTCCGGATCAGTATCTGGATCCTCCAGGTGGAAATCGATATCTTCTTCTGAGTTTGTAGAAGACTGGTCCATTAAAAACTTGGGTTCTGAAAACCAAATGGTTTGTGTGAGGACAACTGCTGGCACTAAAATCTTCTGCATGAATGCTAGAAAGTGCTCTCGCTTCTCAGGTTTGTTACGGAGAGTTTTCTTCAGTGCAGCAAATCTGGTTAAAGCTTGTTCTCGATTGTTAGGGAGAGAAAGCCTTGGTACTCGGAAGGGTACTGGAGCTACCCAATTGTTGGAATTGTCCTTGAAGAACTCTTCATCCGTAATCTTAATGAGCTCCTTGTCTTCGACTGAAGGAGAAATCTTGATGTCATCACAAGTAGTCTGGTACACTGAATCACCAAAGTCCTTTTGAGAAGTGAGCTTGCAGTTAATGCTTTGGAGTGCTTGATATGGAACTTCGTTCTTAAAATCAAGTCTTTCCTTCACATAATAGTGCGATGGACATTTCATCAATTGACAGGTAACATTAGTTTTGTAGGAAGCTACATCCAAGAGCTTGTGAGATTGGTCTAAGCAGACTTCTCCTATTATCACCCATCCAAGATCGAGTTTCTGGGCCTGAGGAGCATCATCTGGACCGTTACATAACTCTCTTATTTTATGAACTCTAGGAATGTCTCTCCCTAGTAGAATCAAAATCTTAACATCCTTGTTAAGTGGTGGAATGTAGTTAGCAATGTGATTTAAATGAGGGTGATGACGTGCAACCTCTGGTGTGGGGATTTCTTCTCTGTTGTTCGGTAGCTGATCACATTCGATTAGAGTTGGAAGAGGAAACTCTGTGTCCTCATATTCTGATGCAACTACGAAGCCATGGGCTCTTCTTCCAGAAGTATTGACCTTTCCTGCACATGTCTGCAAGGTATAGGACCAGGTCTCTCCTTGAATGTTGAATAGGTCAAAGAATTCTGTACTGGCCAATGAGCGATTGCTCTGATCATCGAGTATGGCATACATTTTTATGGATTTTTGTGGACATCCTTCAGGAAAAACTCTTACAAGACATATCTTGCTACAAGACTTGCTATGAAGCCCTTCTCCACATACCTCTGTACACCTTGTGGTTACGGGGTCGGCATATTGCTCAGTTCTCTCCCCGCCATCATCTGATGTAGTCTTGGGGTTGCTGCCGAGTGAAGGTTTCCTTTTGAACAGGTCTGAATGAAGAGCGTCCACATGTTTGTCACTGTTGCAGAGAGAACATCTGATGGCGATCTTACAGTCTCTAGCTAAATGATCAGAGGATGCACAACACTTAAAACAGATATTATGCTCTTTGAGAAATGACTTGCGTTCTTCAATAGGCTTGTCCTTAAATGCACGACATTTGGAGAGAGAGTGTGGCGCATTATGAATAGGACACTGTTGATTAAGATTGCTAGCTTTGATGTCTGTAGCTAAGACGTTGGATGCTATCGCGGTCTTCCTCACGGCAACAGGATGCCTTAAATCCTTGAATTTACTGTTGGTGGCAATACCCCTTGAAGTACTTAAAGGAATGGTGGTTGTATCTGGATAGAAGAAGCTTGGGTCATTCTTGGATCTTGCAACCTTCCGCACGAACTCTGAAAAATAAGAAAAGGGAGGGAAGGAAACACGATGCTCATACTTATACTTTGATCCTACACTAGTCCACTTTCCCTGAAGATAACTAGGCAACTTTGCTACAATAGGATTTACGCCCTGAGCAGTGTCTAAATAGCTAAGACCTGGTAAACTAGGGTCTACCTTAGCAATTTCAAGTTCTTGAAGGAGGTCACCTAACTCTCTAAGCTTATGATTGTCCTTAACAGAGATTTTAGGAAAGTTGTTTAGTCTCTGGAATAAGGCAGATTCAATGACTTCGGGGCTCCCATAGTCTTGTTCTAGACGTTCCCAGGCAGCATCAAGGCCTGCTTTAAAGTTATAAATGTAGACAGATTTAAGTCTCTTTACTTGTTCTGAAGATTGACGCCCCAACCACTTTATTAGTAAGTCAAGTTCTGCTTGAGGTTCAATGTCCAAGTTCTTGGTTACCGCCTTAAATGTAGATCTCCAACTCCTGTAGTTCTCTGGGCGGTCATCAAATCCAGACAGTCCAGTTGTAATCAACTCTCGTCGAATCATATACTTGCTGAACTCTGCAATGTCAGTGCTTTCAGTTTTTATAGCCACAGGGTCTACTGATGGTGCGCCGTCTTGGACCATGGTTGGTATCTGATGTTGGCTGGTAGGTAGAGAGAAAGGTGTTGCAGATGGGCTTAATTTAGGTAAGGGTCTGTCGTCTGAAGGTCTCTGAGCATTTGAAGTCAAAGAGAGCTGTATCAAAGGGGGTATAGAGTTCATTCTGTAGTCTTCTGCTGTGCCCTTGTAATCTCTATGCACATAGGGTTGTGGTGGCACATGAGCTGCGTAGGTTGATTCACTTGATTTTGTGACGTGCGGTAGTTGTGGAGGGTCTCTGTTAGTAGGTGTGTCTAGTTGACCAGCTTGCTTTGGCGACACATTGCCTTCTGATCCACTTGCTTGATGATTATGAGAAGAATCTCCAACTGTAGGTGGGACTGTATTGTCGTGGTTCTGAGTTAAGACAAACTGTAGGGTCCTTTCCACAGGGTCTTGAAAAGCAGCCAAGCTGGTACAAGCTGCTCCTTCTTCTTCCAATAGGGCTTGTTCCAAGACAGATAACTCTGCTAAAGCTACTTCCTTTTCTCTATTCTTCTGAAGAATTTCTAGCTGAGCCTCTGTTTCTGCTTGTATTCTTGCCTGAATGCGTTTAGCTTCTGCTTCCTTGCATTTAGCTTCTGCTTCCTTGCATTTAGCTTCTTCTTCCTTGCATTTAGCTTCTGCCTTGATGGCTGCTTCTTTTTCAGAGCAGGCGGCTTGAACCTGGGCTACTGCAACCTTTTGGCGAGCTTTGAGAATTTGGTCGCTCAGTATTGACCTTATAGAGCAGGACCGCAATGACTTAGAAGAAGATTTATGATATGAGCGGGCAGACCTAGAAGATTTTCCTGAGTGTCTTGAAGAAGCAGAGTTACAGGATATAGTTTCATATAGCTGTGCCAATCTCCCTTCTATCTGTGCCTTTGCTTCAAGATATGTACTATGCCTCTGCTGGTCATTAGAAGTAAAGTCCTTTAATTCCAATGCAGCTTCCTCTATGTTGGAATGTGACAATAGAGAATAGTACTTCTCAGAAAGTCTTTTATAATTCTCAAATGCCTTCTTAACCCTTGAGAGAGCAGTGTTCAATTGCTCAGAATTGTTGCTAGTTACATTAGTGGCTGTTATACAACTTAAAGTCTTTTCCCATAATGCAGTCAGGTTACTAGAGGTTTCTTCCTTACTTGCTTCATAAACCTCCCTTGCCTTCAAGGATGGATGAGGGGCTCTGACAGGACGAGCAGAATGAAGTAAGGAGTCTGCTTTATCTTGACTAAATGCAGGTAACTCTGTGAGATCTCTGTCAGACATAATAAGTACTGTATTTCTGGTGTCTTGTTAGAAATCTGCCAGAGCTCAGCTCTGTAAGTAGTGACTTCTGTTATTAAGCAGGCTGGCTGAGGTATTTTTTTTTTACAATAGTGGCTAGTGCTGGAACTAGTTCAAACTGGATCACCTCAGAAGGAGTTCTGAAGCTGTATATTACCATGGACATTTACTTCAAGTACTTTTTGGAACTGTACTCTCTGAAGCTGTGTATTCCTGGAAATTTACTTTTTGAAGCTGTGTACTCCTGTAAATTTACTGTTCTGTCTCAGCATCGATTGTACCTGTGACCTTCTTGTAGACTCCCAGTCTCTAAGTGTGTGCAGCAGGTTGAATGATGGCTTTAACAGATAGTTTACTCAATGAATAAAGACTCCAGAGGTGTTCTCCAATGCTTCTTTATGCTTCAAGTTAGCAAAGACATAAACATAGAGGCTTTTCCATAGGTAAATTTACAATGAAGTTACACAGCTTCCACACTCTGCAGTCTCCTCATAACAACTAAACAAAATGGCAGTTACAGCAGGAAATTGGAGATGTGAGAAACCATCTAGCCAGAAACAGCAGGGGTGCTAGGAAGATACCAATATCATAGCATAACATAACATGTAATAACAACTGCTAGACAGTTAAAGCTGCGTGGCAGCACAGTGAGAAATAAGATTCTCTGGTCTGATGAGACCAAAATAGAACTTTTTGGCCTTAATTCTAAGTGGTATATGTGGAGAAAACCAGGCACTGCTCATCACCTGTCCAATACAGTCCCAACAGTGAAGCATGGTGGTGGCAGCATCATGCTGTGGGGGTGTTTTTCAGCTGCAGGGACAGGACGACTGGTTGAAATCGAGGGAAAGATGAATGCGGCCAAGTACAGGGATATCCTGGACAAAAACCTTCTCCAGAGTGCTCTGGACCTCAGACTGGGCCGAAGGTTTACCTTCCAACAAGACAATGACCCTAAGCACACAGCTAAAATAATGAAGGAGTGGCTTCACAACAACTCCGTGACTGTTCTTGAATGGCCCAGCCAGAGCCCTGACTTAAACCCAATTGAGCATCTCTGGAGAGACCTAAAAATGGCTGTCCACCAACGTTTACCATCCAACCTGACAGAACTGGAGAGGATCTGCAAGGAGGAATGGCAGAGGATCCCCAAATCCAGGTGTGAAAGACTTGTTGCATCTTTCCCAAAAAGACTCCTGGCTGTATTAGATCAAAAAGGGGGCTTCTACTAAATACTGAGCAAAGGGTCTGAATACTTAGGACCATGTGATATTTCAGTTTTTCTTTTTTAATAAATCTGCAACAATGTCAACAATTCTGTGTTTTTCTGTCAGTATGGGGTGCTATGTGTACATTCATGAGGAAGAAGAATGAACCTAAATGATTTTAGCAAATGGCTGCAATATAACAAAGAGTGAAAAATTTAAGGGGGTCTGAATACTTTCCGTACCCACTGTATATATACAGTATATATATATAACATATATATATATATATATCTGTACATATACGTGCACACACACATACGCTTATACATAAATGTAAACACACATTTTAAAATGGTGTCAGTAGGGCAGAGATTGGTGTCAGTAGTTTTTTTTTTATTATTTTGGTTTTTTATTATTATTTTTTTTCACAATTGTTTAGAAGCCCCATTGGGGGGGCTTTGGTAAAATAGCTTTGTTTACCATATGTGTTTGTTTGCTGCCCGCCTTGACTTTGGCTTGTCTACTGGATTTCCTGTTGTCTCCTGCTGCTTGGACTCTGCACACGTGCGTGGTCTCCGCATCCTCAGCTGGGTGTACTTGGGGGTTGCAACCTTGTTTCAGCTTGCTGTAAGTCCATCCGAAGAACCAGGGGCTCTGGTGAAGAAGAAGGCTTGGGCTTAGACTCCGCGCCCAGGGAAACCCCAAGTTGACGATCTACAAGGGTTCACTACCACAGACGATTGACAATAGAAAACTGGGGGCAGTCCCCATTGTGTCCCCAGAAACAAAGGGAGAATGGACTTGGTACCCAAGCATTTACAATAGCATAGTAATAAAAAATAAATTTTTATTGATACAAAATATTAAAAAGAAGCATGTATCCACATACATGAATAAAAACGACAATAACATCTTCAAATCATGGGTTATTGAACTAATTAGAACAATTTCTGCTGGTAATGTAGTACCCTCAGACATCAGGTGAGGGCACAAGCTGTAATCAATCCTCAATGTACAATAAATTCTTTACATGTTTAACGGAAAACAAGTGCTTCTTCAGGAGGAATAATATAAAGTACCATCTAAAACAGAAACATAATGACACATTCAATAACATCTGCAATAATAACAATATTGGAGGGGAAATGGTCATTAAGTTGCTTACCCAAGAGGAGCCAGCATTTGACGGCAGTCAATTTAGGGGGTAGCAGAGGGTCTCCCCACTGCGAACACGGGGGGGGCAAACAGTGATCATACACTCCAATATATCACTCAACTGCTGAAAATAGGAAATGTATAGTGTGACAGACCCAACCAGGACAGGGACTTTTGGAGGGGACTGCAGGCTAGCCCCTTGCCTACTGACTATGGGCCCTTGCTTTTAAGGGAATACTACTCATTGAGAGGTGTGTGCCTGGAGGACCCTTGGAGTGGTCTTGCTTCAAATTCAAGTCCATGTTTCCCCAAAACACACAGACTCTGGGAACTGGAGGACCCAGATACATATTTGGGGTCTCTAGGCCCAAACCAGCAATGACTACTTCAGACTGTGAGACTCAGAGCAGATGTTAATATAATCAGCTCAAGCAACCTGATACTGGGTTCTCCTGCTATAGTCTGTTTATAAAGGTGTTATGTGTTTATTAGGTGTGTCTCGTCCATTGTGTGCATTCCCATTGTTAATTAGGTTAATTGAGTCACCTATTGTTTCTGTCTGTTGGCTAACTTGGCTAACTCTTGGAGGTATATATGATGGGATCAGCCGTGTGTCAGCTCTACCTTGTTATCCAAACCATTGTGTGATCTTTTGGGTAAATATTTGGTTTCATTGTTCATGTGGTGACTGACCTACTTTTGAAGTGTATAAAAACTTGTATTTCTGTTTAATAAACAGTCATTCATTTGGTTATTTCCCAACATCTTGTCTGTGTATGATGTTCGGGGTAAAAATGCTGGTATTAGCTCTCGGTCTGTTTGGAAACAGTTTGGAGGCACTGTTAAGTGGAAGGAAGCACCTAAGCAGTTCCGTCACACATGGTTGAACCGGATGGACTTGTGTCTTTTTTCAACCTGACTAACTATGGAACTATGTAACATATAGCAAGTATGTAACCAATTGTAGCAAGTCCTTACTCAAAGGGGAAAACCAGGGAAGCAAGGAAAAGGAAAAAGGTGAAGGTGGAAGGGGCAGGAAAGAAAGAAAGCAGGGAGGGAACAAGGACGATACAAAGGGGAGAGAGGAAGATGGAAGAAAGGGAAAAGGGGAGAGAAAAAGGCAAAATTCCCCAAAATAGTCCTAGAAAAATGACACAGTGATGCTGGGGTCATAGTGGGGGCCCTATGTACCCCATACTCCTTCACATGGGAAAGGGTGGGGTCTGGGGCACCCTTATTGTTTCGGGGGATTTCCAGATTCTGATAAACCCCCCTGAATCAGGAATGTGCGGAAGATGGTTCCCATCAAGCCCCGCGTGTTTTTTTTTTGGGGGGGGAGGTTTGTCCTTTTGAAACATTCTGCTGTCGGATGAGAGCAAGGATTAGTCATTGATTGCTGGCTCCTTAACCACTTGCCACCCCACCACCATAGGCTGTACATGCACACTGGTGCACCCCCATGGGGCGCACATCGGCGTGATCCCATGTCGGCTGTGTCTGGTGGATCAGAGCACCCGCTACCTGGCCACTGTGAGTGGCTGGGGTATCATGTGTTTGCTATGATTGGTTACAAAGTGAACAAAACACTCATGAATACAGCTATCATGTGGCCCCAGCATTCTGTACCATGTGATAAGCTGTAGCAATCACAGATCACAAGCTGTCATGAATGAAAGACATTCATGACAGCTAAAACTTTTGCTTATAACAGTGATCATCATTGTTATAAGCAATAATACTTAAAAAAAATCCCAGATTACCCCCCAGAGTATTACAGTGTCACTATGGTGATAATAAACTACTCTAAAGACAGGTTGTAAACAGGTTTATTTGGAACTGGGATAGGAGAAGGGATGACTGGAATACTCCAACTATGAACTCTTCACAAATCTTGAGGATAACTAGCTACAGTGTGCGGCAATGCCGCTGCTTCACCTTGCCACAGAAGTGAAGATAGATAGCTTCCCGGTACTCACGGACACTGTTTTTCTCAAGGTTGCTCTGCCTCCAACTCCTGTAGTCAGCTTTCCTAGACCTCCTGGCTCAGCTCCATACTCCTGGCTCACAAGGCCGACCGCCTCTGACCACCATCCACAGCAGCAGAAGGAGAGACAAATGTCACCCTCCTTCTGGGACTTGGCTTCCCACCCAATGACACCTTGTCACATGTGCCCTTGGCTTTTATAACATATCCCAGGACGCACCACTGTTTGTGCCAACCCACTGAGATAGTTATAAAAGCCTGTGTGTCACTGGCTGGGTTTCGTCCACTGCCCAACAGGCTCCCCTATTGAATTCAATGGAGACACTCCCTCAGCCCAGATGAATCACACCCTGAACACATGCAATAGACCTATCTAAGCTCTAACGAGCAGGGCCCTCTAATTCCTCCTGTATTGAATTGTACTGTAACTGTATTGTCTTCCCCCCACATTGTAAAGCGCTTCGCAAACTGTTGGCGCTATATAAATCCTGTATAATAATAATAATAAGCACTCAGGCTCCCCTGATAAGCAGATGGAGAGACTAGGCTTTACCTACCTAGCACCTACCTAGGAGGGTGCTACATCTATGTGCCTTCAAAGTCCATAATTTTCGAGTTTTCAATACAGTGTTCTACTATATGGGATGTGGCACGGTGTACTATACTGGGACCACCCAATGGGTACAGCAGTTATTAAAAAAAAAAAAAAAAAAAAAAAAAAAAACAGCGGCTTACAAATAACCACCAAATTAAAGCTTTATTTGTGTGAAAAAAAATATGTTAAAAATATAATTTGGGTGCAGCGTTGCATGACTGCGCAATTTCCAGTTAAAATAGCACAGTACTGAATAGCAAAAAATGGCCTTCCGGAGGTCAAGTGGCTAGATTGTAAGCTCTTCTGGGCAGGGCCCTCTAAATCCTCTTGTATTTTATTGTATATGTACTGTCTCCCTCTAATATTGTAAAGCACTGCATAAATTGCTGGCGCTATAGAAAACTTTATTAATAATAATAATAATAAAATAAAGAAAAATCAATTTAAAAAATGTTTTAACATTCAGACTTCCAACTGTTTATTATTTCTGCTGCAACATTTTGCTGAAAATCCAACACAAGGCTCCTCTCTATACGAGTCTCTGATATAAAAAATATATATATATTTGCAATTGTTGCACCAGCTAGCAGCTCTAATTTTCCGTCTAAAATGACATTTATATGCGCACATGTCTGGTCTATACCATCCAATTTAGCTTTTTTTATCTCCCGAAGCATCTGCCTAAACCAAAGTGTATGAGATATTGATTTAAATAAAGGCCCGTACACACGTACCGATCGTCGGCATACAAACGTCGGTGGACGAAGGATCTGCCGATTGTACGCGTGTTAGTATGGTGCCTCCGACAGATGTCTGCGCACAATCCGCGGACAAAAGTCTTTCGTGCAAACATGAAAATATTTGTATGCCGACACCAGAACGGACGATTGTTCGCCTGTCAGTACACAATTCGGCCGACAGACCGCAGATTTGCAAGACTGGGCATGCTCAGAAAATAGAAAACACAGGGAAAGTTAACCATTACATGACATCACTTCTGCAGTCGGCGGACAAAATTCTTGTGCTGTCCTTGTGCTGTCTTTGCACTTTTCAGCAGACACCGACATCCCGGGGAGAAAAGAGGAACATTTGTAAGCCGACCATCGGTACGTGTGTACGGGGCTTAAGAGTACAAGTGATGGTTCCTAACAGCCGGCTTAATTGACATTACAAGAGGAGGAAAGCAATCTATTTGAACTGCTGACCTTCTGAAATATCATTAAAGGCCCGTACACACGTACCGATCGTCGGCATACAAACGTCGGGGGACGAAGGATCTGCCGATTGTACGCGTGTTAGTATGGTGCCTCCGACAGATGTCTGCGCACAATCCGCGGACAAGAGTCTTTCGTGCAAACATGAAAATATTTGTATGCCGACACCAGAACGGACGATTGTTCGCCTGTCAGTACACAATTCTGCCGACAGACCGCAGATTTGCAAGACTGGGCATGCTCAGAAAATAGAAAACACAGGGAAAGTTAACCATTACATGACATCACTTCTGCAGTCGGCGGACAAAATTCTTGTGCTGTCCTTGTGCTGTCTTTGCACTTTTCAGCAGACACCGACATCCCGGGGAGAAAAGAGGAACATTTGTAAGCCGACCATCGGTACGTGTGTACGGGGCTTTACTCCCAGCAAAACAGCTAAATTGCACTGAGATCCCAAAATGCGTTCAGACGGGGGAGGAGGAATCTCCAACAAAAGCAGCCAACCTAATTCTGTGTCTAGAAACTTCCCTAGTTAACCACTTCTGGACCGGAAAGGATTTGCCCCCTTAATGACCAGGCCATTTTTTGCGATTCGGCACTGCGTTATTTTAATGGACAATTGCCCGGTGGTGTGACGCTGCACCTAAATACAATTGATGTCCTTTTTTTTCCCACAAATAGACCTTTCTTTTGGTGGTATTTGATCACCTGTGCGATTTTTATTTTTTGCACTATAAACGAAAATAGCGACAATTCGGAAAAAAAATATATTTTTCACATTCTGCTATATAACATTACCAAAAAAAAATTAAAAAAACAAATTGTTTTAACATTTTAGGCTAATTTATATTCTGCTAAATATTTTTGGTAAAGAAAAATCGCAATAAGCATATTTTGATTGGTTTGCGTAAAAGTTATTGCGTCTACAAACTACTAGAAAGATTTATGTCATTTTTATTGTTTTTTTTTTTTTTTACTTGTAATGGCGGCGATCAGTGATTTTTAGCGGGACTACGACATTGTGGCGGACAGACCGGACCCCTAAGGGTCTTTTCACATGAACGATTGGATCAGATCCGCCTGTCAGTTTATCAGACGGACCTGATCGGATGCTCCATGCATCCCTATGGGGGGAGAGACATCTCTGCTGACACCCACTGCTATGTGCTTCCAATCCTATCCGTGAAATCTGGATGGATGGAAACCGTATTTTCCATCCGTCCAGCTGATCGGATCGGATCTGATCGGATTAGAACTGACAGGTGGTCCGTTCTCATCCGTTTCCCCCATAGAGGACAGCGGGGATCTGGCAGCTCCATCTCTGCACACAGAGCGGAGACAGAGCTGTCATCCACCTGCCGTTGGTGGCTGCGGGTCGTGTGAAAGGACCCTAACTGACATTTTTGACACTTTTGGGGGGGGGGGGGGGCAGTGACATTACTACAGTAATCAGTGATAAAAATATGCACTGTTACTGTAATAATGACACTGGCAGGGAAGGGGTTAACACAGTGGGTGATCAAGGGGTTAAATGTGAGCCTAGGGTAGTGTTTTCTAACTGTGGGGGGGGGCTTTTGAAATGATCATAGAGACCTGTGATCCTATATAGAAGGATCACAGGTGCTCTGTGATCATTCCAGGGAGAAGAACGGTCAGATGTGTTTACAATCGCTGACCGTCCTTCTCTCTCAGCGGGGAGCGATCGCAGGTGCGCGACTGATGTAGTGCTATGTCGGTTCGTGCAGGAGGGGCTGCCTGCCGCAGAATCTGCGGCGGGTGGTCCAGAAAAGGTTAAAGACAAGCAGGAACTGGCATTTATTGTTCATATGGAACAAGCTTATTTTTTTGCTAGAAAATTACTTAGAACCCCCAAACATTAGTAAAAAAATAAAAAATAAAAGTGGTGCTGAAGTGCGCTAAAATTAGATCAATACAACAGCATTTAAATATTAGGTTACAAATAGTGCTGAGTTCGGTGCAAAACAATTGTGCAAAAATTGTGCAAAAAATGTCCAATACAATGATGTATCCAATCTTACAAGAAAGTGCAGCACAAATTGGGGACCAGAAAAGGGATCGCCACCACCAACACCCACCAACACACGCCTCTTACCAAATCAACAGGACCATAGATTATAACGGTCTTATGCGCTCAAGCAGGCAGGTGGATAAAGATGATCATCACAGGTGGAAAAGTTGACAACAGGCATTGGATCCCATATTGACTCGAGAACAAAAAAATTAAAAAGCTCCCATAGTGAAGTCCATTAAACTCAATATAATGTTTATTGTAAAATGTAGATGGCTACAACTCCCTTATGAAGGTCAAAATAAGGCGTGTAAGATGTTTAGCTTCAGCAAGCTGTCGGCTTTTCCGAACACCGCTCGTTCGCAGCTCTGCATACGTGATGACGTCACCTCGAAGCCACTCCCGACACGTTTCGTCATCAATTACGTCTATGGGGGACGGGCCAATATTCATTTATTTTATTTTATTTATTTTTACACTGTTGCTTTATTTTTCTTTTTTTTTTCTCTTTTTTTTTATGTAAACATCCTTGTAACAGCAATAGGCACATGACAGGTACTCTTTATGGAGGAATCTGGGGTTAAAAAGACCCCAAATCCCTCCTTTGTAGTTGAAAGCCTTCAAAATGCCAAAATCAGCATTTTTGAATACTTTTATTTTTTTTAAAATGGTGCCGATAACAGGTAAACCGCACGTGATGTCATGTCATCAGTTCCAGGTTACCATAGCAGAGACCCAATCACAGCTGGTTTGTATGGGTCTCAGGCCAGCTGGCGAATGTGCCAGAAGGTAACTCAGGTCTCCTGGTGGGATGGGAGAGCCCATGAGAGCTGTGAAATACGGCGGAGGAGGGGGGCGCCCCCTCCCGCTGGTTGTAATAGCAATCGAGTGGCTAGGTAGCCGCTCCGATTGCTACTACAAGAGAGATGACTGTCAGCTCTAAAAAACAGTACCTGGGTGGTGCCTGCAGATGCATATCACCCCGGTATAACCACTTGAAGTCAAATGACATATCAGGTAGGTGATTTGGCAGCAAGTGGTTAAAGTGTATATCGCCCTAAATATGTATTTTAATTCCAATGTGTGGGCGGGGATTAACCACTTTACCTCCGCCCACAGTAATATTACTGCGGCAGAGTGGCTCATTATCGTCTGACCAGGCCAGGGGGAGTCGGGCCAGGGGAAGAGCAGCGGCGATCGCCGCCGCTCATCCCCGATCGTCGGGGATCTAGTGTGGAGATCCGCCCGCCTGTGTAAACACAAGCGGGCGGATCTCCCAAGTGACAGGGAGTGACAGATCGGAGTGTTCAGCATAGCTGGACATCCGATCTGTCCTTCTGTCACATAGTCACCTCCCCCCCCACACGTCAGTAAGCACCAGGCATACATTAACCCCTCCCTCTCCAATAAAATTAACCCCTTCCCTGCCAGTGTCATTTTTACAGTAACAGTGCATATTTATAGCACTGATTACTGCAGTAATGTCACTGGTACCCCCAAAAGTGTCAAAAATGTCAGTCAAGGGTCCGATCTGTCCGCCGCAATGTCGCAGTACCGCAAAAAAATTGCAGATCGCCGCCATTACGCGTTAAAAAAAAAACACCAAAAATGACAGAAATCTTTCCCTTTGTTAGTAAACGCAATAACTTTTGCGCAAACCAATCAAAATACGCTTATTGTGATTTTTTTTACCAAACATATGTAGCATAAAACAAATTAGCCAAAAATGTAAAAAAGAATTGGTTTTTACATCTTTTTTGGGGGGAATTTCATATAAAAAAATGTTAAAAATATTGTTATTTTTTCAAAATAAATGCTTTTTTTTGTTTATAGCGCAAAAAGTAAAAATCGCACAGGTGATCAAATACCACCAAAAGAAAGCTCTGTTTGTGGGAAAAAAAGGACGTAAATTTCGTTTGGGTACGGCGTCGCACGACCACGCAATTGTCAGTTAAAGTTGCACAGCGCTGAATCGCAAAAAGTGGCCTGGACGTAAGACAGCAAAATCCTCCGGTGGTAAAGTGGTTAAGGCTCCCTATTGGGGACACTGATGCACTGCACTCGCTAATGCCTAAACCATAGGGGGAGCCGCAGTCACGTGAAGTCAGCATTAAGGCGGTACTCCAGACGTAGAAGCAAGCTGTACACTTGCACAGTTAACTCTTTGTAATCCATGGTCATACTTCTTACACAGTTGACACCAAAGTACTCTGGAGACAACTTCTGTTAGAGAACACCTCTGAGCTCTTAAGCCCCGTACACACGTACCGATGGTCGGCATACAAATGTTCCTCTTTTCTCCCCGGGATGTCGGTGTCTGCTGAAAAGTGCAAAGACAGCACAAGGACAGCACAAGAATTTTGTCCGCCGACTGCAGAAGTGATGTCATGTAATGGTTAACTTTCCCTGTGTTTTCTATTTTCTGAGCATGCCCAGTCTTGCAAATCTGCGGTCTGTCGGCCGAATTGTGTACTGACAGGCGAACAATCGTCCGTTCTGGTGTCGGCATACAAAAATTTTCATGTTTGCAAGAAAGACTTTTGTCCGCGGATTGTGCGCAGACATCTGTCGGAGGCACCATACTAACACGCGTACAATCGGCAGATCCTTCGTCCACCGACGTTTGTATGCCGACGATCGGTACGTGTGTACGGGCCTTTACTCTTACTTCTGAGCCATTATCACGGAGCTTGTACCGGTCTCTACCAACCCAGCAGCCCCATCACATCACTCCCAGTTCTGTATGTTATTACTGGATACAGGAAACATACTTCTCCATAGTTCTATGTCTGTTTTCCTTCCAAGGTCTTACTAAATCACCCATGACTCCCAGGCTAGGTCCCTAAGTACTCGGCCTTGTGGGTTCAGTCCAATTATTTGGAGAACCAGTGGCAAAGGGGCCAAGCATAAAACCTCTTCATTACCAAAGTATCTGTCACCTCTGCCCTGTCACCCGTTTCCTTGCTGGTTGGTTGATTTAACAAGTGACACAAATACAGGAGTCATTTGCAACAGCAACCGAGGTTCCTCTGGACAGCATTCTGCTGTCCAATAAGCTAATAAGCATTCTGCTGTCCAATAAGCTAATAAGCATTCTGCTGTCCAACAAGCTGATAAGTATTCTGTTGTCCAATAAGCTGATAAGCATTCTGCTGTCCAATAAGCTGATAAACATTCTACTATCCAAAAAATCCCAATAAGCATATATTGATTATCTGCACAAGGGGAGAGAACCACAAGTGCCAATCTAAGTGTAGTATAAAAACACTTTAATGCAAGGTAAAAACAATGTTTGTTCGGCCTGCCTGCCAAATGACCGCAATGCACTGGGCTGCCTCACAATGCATTGGAAGCCCTGATTGGCTGAAGCAACGGCAGCTTTCCCCAATCAGGGCACAGAGCACTGTCAGACCAATGATTGGAGAAAATAATGATGATTCTATCAAATCTTGGCGTTTGACCGTTTGTTCAGCCCGCTGAATGATCACAATGCTCTTTGCTGCCACACAGTGCATTGGAAGCCCTGATTGGCTGATGCAATGAAAACTTTGCCTAATCAGGGCACAGAGCACTGTCAGAGCCATGATTGGAGAAAGTAATGATAATTCTATCCAATCATGGCTCAGTGCTCTTAGTCCCACCCCACACTATAAAAGTATTCTTTCAATAGTGGCCATTTGTAGTGTTATATCGGCGTGGGAGAGATAGAACAGGTCTCTGTCCAGTGCTGCTAGAGAGTTAGTGTGCTATAGTGTGCGATTCTGATTCTATTATCAGTGTAGAATATCAGTTTAGTGTGAATCTAGGGATAGTTCAGTTAGTGTGAGTGTAGTGACCACTAATTTTTACTTTAGTGTCAGTTTGTTTTGTCAGGGCAGGTTTACTGCATTGAACATGTATATCTAAAGCCAGTGCAGCTATGGACCAAGCAACATGTATATAAAAAAGAATAGCGCACACATGCAAAAGAAATGACTATCAAATATGGAGACAATCCATAAATAAAAATGGGGATTTAGTCCCACCATATGGCCATATCATGCTCAAGCCCACCACTGCGTCAAAGTACCCCATTATCAGTGGGTCCTACACTATCCATAAAAAAGGGGTGAATCCAGCCTCTCTAACCCTTGGAGACAACAATCCTTGCTGGGAAAGATGTGCTAATGCACTACAAAGGACTCCTCCTATATCTACTTGATAGTGGACTCTGATAGAGTACAGGTGTGTGTGGGGGGTGGGATGCTCAACCTCAGAAGTCTCAGAAGGTCAGACCTTCCAGACTTCTGAGGTTGAGCATCCCCCAGACTTCTGAGGTTGAGCATCCCACCCCCCACACACACCTGTACTCTATCAGAGTCCACTATCAAGTAGATATAGGAGGAGTCCTTTGTAGTGCATTAGCACATCTTTCCCAGCAAGGAGTGTTGTCTCCAAGGGTTAGAGAGGCTGGATTCACCCCTTTTCTATGGATAGTGTAGGACCCACTGATAATGGGGTACTTTGACGCAGTGTTGGGCTTGAGCACGATATGGCCATATGGTGGGACTAAATCCCCATTTTTATTTATGGATTGTCTCCATATTTGATAGTCATTTCTTTTGCATGTGTGCGCTATTCTTTTTTATATACAGGTTTACTGCATTATAGTTCAGTGCGTTATTGCACATTTAACGCAGTATATTTCTGTGCGTTATATGCCATTTAACGCAGTATATTTCTGTGTGTTGGTGCATGTTTAATGCAGTACGTTTCTGTGTGTTATGTGCCATTTAACACAGTATATTTCAGTACGTTACGTGCCGTTTAACACAGTAGAATTCTGTGCAATAGTGCAGTTTTACGCAGTATATTTCCGTGCGTTACTGCGCATTTAATGCAGTACATTTCAGTGCGTTAGTGCACTTTTTAATGCAGTATATTTGTGTGCGTTAGTGCATGTTTAATGCAGTATATTTGTGCTTGCTAGTGCTCATTTAACGCAGTATATTTCAGTGTGTTACTGCACGTTTAACGCAGTATGTTTGTGTGCATTAGTGCATGTTTAACGCAGTATTATTTAGTGCGTTACTGCACATTTAATGCAGTATATTTGTGTGCATTAGAACATGTTTAACGCAGTATTATTTAGTGAGTTAGTGTACGTTTAATGCAGTATATTTGTGCGTGCGTGCGTTACTGCACGTTTAACGCAGTATATTTCAGTGTATTACTGCACGTTTAATGCAGTATGTTTGTGTGCATTAGAACATGTTTAACGCAGTATTATTTAGTGAGTTAGTGCACGTTTAACGCAGAATATTTCTGTGCATTACTGCACATTTAATGCAGTATATTTGTGTGTGTCACTGCACGTTTAACGCAGTATATTTCTCTGCGTTAGTGCACATTTAACACGGTATATTTGTGTGCATTACTGCACGTTTAATGCAGTATATTTGTGCGTGTTAGTGGTCATTTAACGCAGTATATTTCAGTGCATTACTGCACGTTTAATGCAGTATATTTGTGCGTGTTAGTGGTCATTTAACGCAGTATATTTCAGTGCATTACTGCACGTTTAACGCAGTATATTTCAGTGTATTACTGCACGTTTAACGCAGTATGTTTGTATGCATTAGAACATGTTTAAAGCAGAATTATTTAGTGAGTTAGTGCATGTTTAATGCAGTATATTTCTGTGCATTACTGCATGTTTAATGCAGTATATTTGTGTGCATTAGTGCACGTTTAACGCAGTATATTTGTGCGTGTTAGTGCTCATTTAACGCAGTATATTTCAGTGCATTACTGGACGTTTAAGGCAGTATATTTTAGTGTATTACTGCACATTTAACGCAGTATATTTCCGTGTGTTGGTGCTCGTTTAATGCAGTAAGTTTCTGTGTGTTATGTGCCATTTAACACAGTAATTTTCAGTGTGTTACGTGCCGTTTAACACAGTATAATTCTGTGCAATAGTGCACATTTAACGCAGTATATTTCTGTGCATTACTGCACGTTTAATGCAGTATATTTGTGTGCATTAGAACATGTTTAACGCAGTATTATTTATTGAGTTAGTGCACATTTAACGCAGTATATTTCTGTGCATTACTGCACGTTTAATGCAGTATATTTGTGTGTGTCACTGCACGTTTAACGCAGTATATTTCTCTGCGTTAGTGCACATTTAACACAATATATTTGTGTGCATTACTGCACGTTTAATGCAGTATATTTGTGTGCATTACTGCACGTTTAATGCAGTATATTTGTGTGCGTTAGTGCACGTTTAATGCCGTATATTTGTGCGTGTTCGTGGTCATTTAACACAGTATATTTCAGTGCATTACTGCACGTTTAACGCAGTATATTTCAGTGTATTACTGCACGTTTAACGCAGTATGTTTGTATGCATTAGAACATGTTTAGCGCAGAATTATTTAGTGAGTTAGTGCACGTTTAACGCAGTATATTTCTGTGCATTACTGCATGTTTAATGCAGTATATTTGTGTGCGTTAGTGCACGTTTAACGCAGTATATTTGTGCGTGTTAGTGCTCATTTAACGCAGTATATTTCAGTGCATTACTGGACGTTTAAGGCAGTATATTTCAGTGTATTACTGCACGTTTAACGCAGTATGTTTGTGTGCATTAGTGTATGTTTAACGCAATATTATTTAGTGAGTTAGTGCACGTTTAAGGCAGTATATGTCTGTGTGTTGGTGCACGTTTAATGCAGTACGTTTCTGTGTGTTATGTGCCATTTAACACAGTATATTTCAGTGTGTTATATGCCATTTAACACAGCATAATTCTGTGCAATAATGCACATTTAATGCAGTATATTTGTGTGCATTAATGCATGTTTAATGCAGTATTTTTGTGTGCATTAGTGCACGTTTAATGCAGTATATTTGTGCGTGTTAGTGCTCATTTAAGGCAGTATATTTCAGTGCATTACTGCACATTTAACATAGTATATTTCAGTGTATTACTGCATGTTTAACGCAGTATATTTCAGTGTATTACTGCACGTTTAATGCAGTATGTTTGTGTGCATTAGTGCATGTTTAACGCAGTATTATTTAGTGAGTTAGTGCAAGTTTAACGCAGTACATTACAGTGCGTTACTGCACGTTTAACGCAGTATAATTCTGCGCAGTAGTGCACGTTTAATGCAGTATATTTCTGTGCATTATTGCATATCTAAAGAGCAGTATATTTCAGTGCATTACGTGCCATTTACCACAGTATATTTTTGTGAATTAGTGCATGTTTAATGCAGTATATTTGTGTGCATTAGTGCACGTTTAACGCAGCATATTTTAGTGCCTTACTGCACGTTTAATGCAGCAGAAGCCGGTTATTGGCTTTTTTTTCTCTTTTACGATCAGTGTGAAAAGAAAAGAAGAAAGCTAGAAGAAAGGTAATAAGCTTCTGTTGCAGGGACATCAGTCCCAATATATGCCCATTAGTGCTGCTAATCAGTGCCAACCAGTCAGTGTTCACCAGTGCCATCTATCAGTGCCCACCAGTGCTGCCAATCAGTGCCCACTAGTGCCACTTATCAGTGCCCACTAGTGCAGCCAATCAGTGCCTATCAGTGCCGCATCACCAGTGTCACCTATCAATGCCGCCTACCAGTGCCTATCAGTGCCCACCAGTGCCACCTTCAGTGCCCACCAGTGCTGCCAATCAGTGCCCACTAGTGCCACCTATCAGTGCCCACCAGTGCTACCAATCAGTGCCCATAAATGCCACCTCTCAGTGCCCATTAGTGCTACCTCTCAGTGCCCTTCAGTGCTGCTATCAGTGCAGCCTCATCAGTGCACATCAGTGAAGAGAAAATGTTTGTTTTTTTCAAAATTTTCAGGTTTTTCTTTGTTTCTTTAGCAAAAAAAACACCAGTGGTGATTAAATACAACCAAAAGAAAGCTCTATATGTGTGAATAAAATGGTAAAAATTGTGTTTGGGTACAGTGTTGCAAGTTCACGCAATTGTCATTCAAAGTGCGACAGCGCTGAAAAATGGCCAGGGCAGGAAGGGGGTGAAAGTGCCCAGTAAGCAAGTGGTTAAGAGGAATCTTTTTTTGGATTGCCATTCAGAAAATGCCCCCCTGCCCCCTGACTGCATGCGGCCTGGGGCAAATGCAGGTGAAATAACAAAGGGAGTCTACACATAGGACGGGTGTCAGCACCAGGTACTCTCTACTCACCAGCCGAATCTGGTTTTCCAACTTGGCCAGAAGGGGCGGTTGGGGGGAGCTGGGACAGTTCAGTCAGGGCTGGCCGGAGGAGGAAAGTCTCAGGTGGGGAATGGAACCGGCCTCTGCTCAGACACAGCTCACACTACTTATGCTGGAGGGGAGGGCTGTCCTCTGTCCTTGTCTTCATCCCATACTCAGTAGGTCAGCAGTGGGGACTTTTTACTTCTCTTCACCAGGAATCCTTTAGGCATGTCTGTGGCAGAAGCGGTGCAGCCTTTTTATTGGGCATCAGAGTGGCCCGGGGGACAATTGCCCCACTGCCCCCTGACCGCATGCAGCCTGGGGCAGATGCAGGTACAATAACAAAGGCAGTCTGCACATAGGACGGGTGTCAGCCCCTGGTACTCTCTACTCACTGGCCGAATCTGGTTTCCCAACCTGGCCAGAAGGGTCGGTTGGGGGGAGCTGGGACAGCTCGGTCGGGGCTGGCCGGAGGAGGAGAGTCTCCAGTGGGGCATGGAACCGGCCTCTGCTGAGACACAGCTTACACCATCCATGCTGGACGGGAGGGCTGCCCTCTGTCCTTGTCTTTATCCCGCTCTCAGTAGGTCAGCAGTGGAGACTTTTTACTTCTCTTCACCAGGAATCCTTTAGGCATGTCTGCGGCAGAAGCAGTGCAGCCTTTTTATTGGGCATCAGAGTGGCCCGGGAGGCAATTACCCACCTGCCGCCTGACCGCATGCAGCCTGGGACAAATGCAGGTACAATAGCAAAGGGAGTCTGCACATAGGACGGGTGTCAGCCTTAGCCAGCAGTTGAACACTGCCTCCTTCAGGCTGCAGTGCTCACCTGCAATGTCATCTATTAATAGTGTAACTGTCAGATACAATTGCATTATTAAAAATTATAATTAGTTTAAAGACAAGTAGATTTTTAAAAATGCTTAGTGATTCACTGCAGAAAAAAATAGTAATCATGACATCGGTCACTTTTACTGCAACCCGAATTGCAAATCTAGAAAGATGAATCAAGCCTACCTGTGTTTAAGGATAAAGCACAATTTCATTAATGGATTTTGCCTAATGAGAGCGGGTTGTGGGAAAGACTCAGATGAAGTGAGGGATGACTAATCCCCTTGTTATAGCCTTAAATTACTTATTTAGAATCCGTGTTGTAATAGTGTTTTTAATGGCTTTTCGTCTTTCAGCGAGTAATAAAGTGCGCGGCCGGCGCAGGCCAGTAAATGCCACTTGCCGATGACATAAAGCACACAAAATATTTTTATTGCCTTCCAGATGTTGCTGAGTCTGTTTCTCGGTTTATGATTTTACATAGGCAGTAAAGATGAAAGTGAACTCAGGGGCATTACAGCTTTCCGCACCGTATTTTATGGTAGATTTACCTAAAGGAGAACTCAATATAGAAGAATCCTCTCTTCACAAAAGGTTTCCACCAACAATCACGAAATCGAAAATAGCCGTTGTGCTTAACGGTTTTACCAATGTAAGGCAGCCAAAGTTTGTCTTTACCAGATCTGACACATACCAGCTTTATAGAGTAAGGCCCCTTTCATACGGGCTTTCCAATGCGGACCGGATCGGATGCTCCATGCACCCCTATGGAGCAGCGGATGTCAGTGGAGACATGTCCACTGACACCCACTGCTATCCGACCCGATCCTGTCCATGAAATCCAGAGGGATGGAAACCCTATTTTCCATTCGTCTGGAGGATCGGATCGGATGGGATGAAAATGGACAGGCGCTCCGTTCTCATCCAATCTACCATAGAGGAGAGCAGGGATCTGACAGGTCTGTCTCTGCATAGTAAGCGAAGACGGACCTGTCATTCGCCTGCTCAGCGGGGGTCGGCAGATCGATCCCCGCTGAACAACACGGAGTCCGCCAGTCGCACCGCCCGTGTGAAAGGACCCTTACTGCACTTTTGTGGGTAATCGCATAGGTGTGCACACCCTCAAGGCCAGATTAACGTAGGGGCTATTGGAGCTGCAGCTCCAGGCCCCTACCTTTATATAGGCCCCGGGTTGGCCATATTCACTGTTACCGCTCTTCTGTCACTTGTAAACACAGAAGTCTGGCTTCTATGCTCGCTTCCCCAGGCAGCTCCCTCAGAACCTCCCCACACAGCACGAAGGCCGGACAAGGAGGGACAGTTGCCGATGCATGGATGTGTTTATGGGCTTCAGAGACAGCATCCCATGTGGAATTAGGCATGCATGGCTGCACCCTTCCTCCTCTGGGTGCATGCCAAGGCACGGCCCTTAAGGCCCTTCAAAATCCTCAGCACCAAGCCCATGATGCTCTTAATCCGGCCCTGCACACCCTAATCACCCCATGTGGTGCAGATTCCCCTTGCTGCCCAGGCCCCATTAGTCCTCCCCCCACAGTGCTGACGGCTTCCCTCCTCTCTTTTCCAGCCAGTTGCTGCAGGGGAAGTTTTAAGATGGAGAGTGGGAGAAGGGGACAGTGAATATGTCATTTACCAACCTCTTCCTTTTCCAAAAAAAAAAAAAAAATGTCTCAAATGTGAGACATCAGGGGTCTGTTCAGATCCCTGATAATTCACCAAAGCCACCAAATTTTAAAGAAAAATTGTAAAAAAAAAAAAAAATACTGACACCAATCTCTGCCCAACTGCCACCATTTTAAAATGTGTGTTTACATTAATTTATAAGTGTATGTGTGTGCATATATACACAGGTATATATATATATATATATATATATATATATATATATATATTCATACAGTATCTTACAAAAGTGAGTACACCCCTCCCATTTTTGTAAATATTTTATTCTATCTTTTCATGTGACAACACTGAACTGAAGAAATGACACTTTGCTACAATGTAAAGTAGTGAGTGTACAGCTTGTATAACAGTGTAAATTTGCTGTCCCCTCAAAATAACTCAACACACAGCCATTAATGTCTAAACCGCTGGCAACAAAAGTAAGTGCACCCCTAAGTGAAAATGTCCAAATTGGGCCCAAAGTGTCAATATTTTGTGTGGCCGCCATTATTTTCCAGCACTGCCTTAACCCTCTTGGGCATGGAGTTCACCAGAGCTTCACAGGTTGCCACTGGAGTCCTCTTCCACTCCTCCATGACAACATCACAGAGCTGATGGATGTTAGAGATCTTGCGCTCCTCCACCTTCCATTTGAGGATGTCCCTCAGATGCTCAATAGGGTTTAGGTCTGGAGACACGCTTGGCCAGTCCATCACCTTTACCCTCAGCTTCTTTAGCAAGGCAGTGGTCGTCTTGGAGGTGTTTGGGGTCGTTATCATGTTGGAATACTGCCCTGTGGCCCAGTCTCTGAAGGGAGGGGATCATGCTCTGCTTCAGTATGTCACAGTACATGTTGGCATTCATGGTTCCCTCAATGAACTGTAGCTCCCCAGTGCCAGCAGCACTCATGCAGCCCCAGACCATGACACTCCCACCACCATGCTTAACTGTAGGCAAGACACACTTGTACTCCTCCCCTGGTTGCTGCCACACATGCTTAAGTGGGTTAAGTGTGAACCTAGGGGGGTGTTTTCTAACTGTATGGGGGAGACACCTGTGATCCTAAATAGAAGGATCACAGGCACTCTGTGTTCATTTCAGAGAGAACAACGGTCGGCTGTGTTTACAAGAGCAGACCGTCGTTCTCTCTCAGCGGGGATCGATGATCGCCGGTGCCTGGTGGCAATTGCAGCCGCCGGGCCCCGTGGATCGGCATCCCCGCTGCCTAGTGGAGGCGGGCGCACGTCCCTGGCGGCGCGCGCTTGCCCTCCCAGGAGCGCCCCCCCAGAGCCAGCCTGCCACAGTATATATGCGGAGGGCCATCGGCAATTAAGCGGTAATAGCACTTTCAGTTTGTGGATCTCAGATACAGATGAGTTCCACTTTAAAGGAAATTTAAAAAAAAATAAAATAAAAGGGAGATTTTTTTTTTTTTTTTTGTAACAGAGATCTGCTTTAATGTAACACCGATCTGAAAATGAGTAGATATCTCGATTAGACAGAAACAGATCTTACGTGCCGCAATGCCTCCGCACAGCTTGTGCCCAAAGCCATAGTTTAATTAGCGCAATTATGGTGATACCTTGAAGGATCAAACCTCGGCTCTTGGCATCAGCTTAGTGGAGTGAGTCTGTGATTGATCTAAACTCTCCCCCCCCCCCCCACTTCCACTACCTGCTCATTTATTGCTCTGCTCACCAGGGCTGAGCCGCGCGTTCCGCACCACACGTGAGATTAAAGGTGTTTGACTGGCTTTTTATTGATGGAACTCAGACACTTTTCCAACCTGCTCTTTGGAAGTCCTCCAATTTTCACTTAATTCCCAGAGGCTGCAGATGTAACTTGTAACAATTAGCAGTATGAAAAAAAGAAGAAAGTTCTCGCTCAAACAGCTTTGCGTATTTCACTCAATCAGAGGAAACTTTACCTTTAACCCTTTTGAAACCCGTATTGAAGTACTTTAAAATGTTGGCCAAGTTTTGCTACTCTTTCCCATTTTGGGTCTGGATTATTAATGATGTGCTACTGTCAAAATTGATGAATAACTTTGAATGCCTAAAAGACAAACAATTAATATAGATCAGTGTTTCTCAATCAGGACGCCATATGGGCACCCCCGGGGTACCCCAAGTATGAAACCCAGCTTTCTCTGGATCAGAGAAGATGGATCGGAGGATTCTGTGATTAGGATGCTGTGGTGATGACGGGAGTCTAATATAATAGGTTGGATTCATGAGGGGGTACACTGTTGTTAAAGGGGCTCTCATATATAGGGGGGAGTTTGATGCGATGGGGGAACTCTGATGGGATGGAGGGCTTCTGACTTTGTGATGGGAGACTCTATGATCATAGGGGGCCTCTGATGTATAGGGGGAAATTTGAGGTGAAGGAGGACTCCGATGTGAAGGGGGAACCTTTGATGTGATTGAAGCCTTTGACACGAAGGAGGGACTCTGATGTAAATGGGGGACTTTGATGTAAAGGGAGGATCCCAATGTGATAGAGAAACCTCTGAGGTGAATGGTGGCTTCTGTTGTGATGGATGGACCTTCTGAGGTGAAGGGTGGCTTCTGTTGTGATGGAGGGATCTTCTGAACTGAACAGGGGTTTCTGATATGATGAGGGACCTCTGAGGTGAAGGGGGGGCTTCTGATGTGACAAGAGACCTTCTCTGGTGAAGGGGGCTTCTGATGGACCTGTGAGATGAAAAGTGGCTTCCGATGTGATGAGGGACCCCCCAGGTGAAGGGGGGCTTCTGATGTGATTAGGGACCTCCGAGGTGAAGGGGGGCTTCTGATGTAATGAGGGACCTCTAAGAGGAAGGGGGCTTCTGATGTGACAAGGGACCTTCTGTGGTTAAGGGGGCTTCTTATGTAATGAAGAACCTGTGAGATGAAAAGTGGCATTCTGATGTGATGAGGGACCTCCGAGGTGAAAGGGGGCTTCGGATGTGATGAGGGACCTCCAAGGTGAAGGGGGGCTTCTGATGTAATGAAGGACCTGTGAGATGAAAAGTGGCTTCTGATGTGATGAGGGACCTCTGAGGTGAAGGGGGGCTTCTGATGTAATGAGGGACCTTTAAAAGGAAGGGGGCTTCTGATGTGACAAGGGACCTTCTGTGGTTAAGGGGGCTTCTGATGTAATGAAGGACCTGTGAGATGAAAAGTGGCTTCTGATGTGATGAGGGACGTCCGAGGTGGAAGGGGGCTTCTGATGTGATGAGGGACCTCCAAGGTGAAAGGGGGCTTCTGATGTGATGAGAGACCTCCGACGTGATGGGGGCTTCTGATGTAATGAGGGACCTCTGAGAGGAAAAGTGGCTTCTGATGTGATGAGGGACCTCTGAGGTGAAGGGGGCTTCTGATGTAATGAAGGACCTCTGAGAGGATGGGGGCTTCTGATGTGACAAGGGACCTTCTGTGGTGAAGGGGTATTCTGATGTAATGAAGGACCTGTGAGATGAAAAATGGCTTCTGATGTGAAAAGGGACCTCCGAGGTGAAAGGGGGCTTCTGAGTTAATGAGGGACCTCTGAGAGGAAAAGTGGCTTCTGATGTGATGAGGGACCCTCGAGGTGAAGGGGGCTACTGATGTACTGAGGGACCTCTGAGATAATGAGGGGCTTCTGATGTACTGAGGGACCTCTAAGATGAAGAAGGGCTTCCGATGTAATGAGGGACCTCTGAGATGAAGGGGGCTTCTGATGTGATGAGGGACCTCTGAGATAAAGGGGGGGCTCTTAAATAATAAGGGTCCTCCAAGGTGAAGGGGGCTTCTGGTGTAATGATGGAATGCTGAGATGAAGGGAGCTTCTGTTGTATTGAGGGACCTCTGAGGTGAAGGGGGCCTTTTCATGTGAATTTCATCAAAGTGGTTGTGTTTATCTCCCTGGACTCAGGTTTCCCATTGATAAGTAACATTTACATGTTTTACATTGTAGACTAATGTTCCTCATGATTTTGCAAACATTTAAAGGGCGCTGCAACTGATAAAAGGTTAAGAAAGGCATTTGTAGATCAACAATGTTGGACATGGTGCCCGTAATTAGATAATCTACATTTTATTGCAGATGAACACTAATAACTTGGTGTGATTCTTAGTCTTGTGATCTCCATGACAGACAATCATGGTAGTCACATAAGGTTTGCTTCCAAACAAACCTGCTGACTAAAGAGGGAGAGGGGGGCATAGTGACAGTTGAGGCCATCAGGCTTGTATTTAAAGAAAAATATGCATGTTGATAAATGTTATGCTGTTGTTATAATTGGCAACATTTTTATGCAAATTCACTGTCCCATAGTTGGCACCTCTTTTTGGGGATTTGTGGTGGGGTCTGCATTCCCGAGAGTTGAGATGCACATAGGGGGTTTGCTTCCTCTCGCAGTCCCTGATTGTCGCATGGGGTGGGCGGAGCTTTGTTTGTGTTCATTGGTGCCATGATTGTGGCGCCACATTGGTAGTGTCATTGGGTGTGAAGTCATTGCACTGGTGCATACTTGGTCATGACGATGCGGCCGGGCAAGGGGTGGGCTCTTGGTGCTATCGCCTGATTAGGCGTGTGGTTTGGGATCGCTTCCCCTTGAGGTCAGGAGTTACATGGCGTTTGGGAGGACCTACGTTGGATCCCGTGGGACTAGTAGCATTGTGAAATTTTTTACATGTAAGACTATGACGACTTCTCTCTCATTTGGGCTTGTTTCACTCTGTTCTTTTATATATTGCTTTGGGGATTGAGCTGTCTTTTTTTTTTAAAGAATCAACGCTTTTTTACCCTCCATAGGTGGTATTTAGAGGTTGTTTTTACTATTTGCTTTTTTTAATCTACTAATCTGGGTACAAATTTCAAGCAAATGAATTTAGTAGTCCTCCCTGTTTTTCCAGGATACATACACTAGTTACATACAGACCTGGATTTATCTCTGTTGGGCATCACTAATTTGGATATAGTTATTTACACCTTTAGTAACATAAATCAAAATGTTTTCACAGATAATGATGGAATGCAACTTGGGTGATATTGAGGACTATATGGGTCTGCAGTTCGCTGGAGTTTCAATCTGTCCTTTGCTTGTCCTCCTGGTCCTTGCAAGTCATAATCCCACAGCTTCCGGGGGAAAGGCACCCATGGTGATCACCATTTGGCAGTACAGCCATACTAAACAAAACATTTTCTTGGCTGTTTTGTAAGTATTGAGGTCCCTGTTGGCCCTTGAAAACACTTATTATGGGATTTCATCAGCCTGCTAAATATTAAATGTGTTGGTGTCTTTTACTTTCTGCATCCTTGTCTGGACACAGATGATGTATGCAGCATGATTTTGCACATGCGCAGACATGCCGTAGGGTATTTAGGGTCAACTTGTTCTATCAAGTTGAGGTCAGGTCAGTTGAGTGCAGGCCAGTTAAGTTCCTCCACGCCAAACTCGCTCATCCATGTCTTTATGAACCTTGTTTTGTGCACTGGTCCAAATCATTTAGCGTAGGGGGGGTTATTACGTGGAGTTGTTTTTCAGGGGTTGGCCCTGGCCCCTTAGTTCCAGTGAAGGGAACTCTTAAGGTGTCAGCATACCAAGACATTTTGGACAATTTCATGCTCCCAACTTTGTAGGAACAGTTTGGGGACGGCCCCTTCCTGTTCCAATGTCACTGCGCACCAGTGCACAAAGCAAGGTCCATAAAGACATGGATGAGTGAGTTTGGGGTGGAAGAATTTAACTGGCCTGCACAGAGTTCTGACCTTAAATTGATAGAACACCTTTGGGATAATTTAGAGCAGAGACTGTGAGCCAGGCCTTCTCGTCTAACATCAGTGCCTGACCTCAAAAATGCTCTTCTGGAAGAACGGTCAAACATTCCCATAGACACACTCCTAAACCTTGTGGACAGCCTTCCCAGAGGAGCTGAAGCTGTTAAAGCTGCAAAGTGTGGGCCAAGTCAATGTTACACCCTAGAGACTAAGACTGGGATACCATTAAAGTTTATGTGTGTGTTAAGGCAGATGTCCCAATACTTTTGACAATATAGTGTATATGCAGTCTCTGCCAATTACAGTGGAGGTGTCCCTGAGTATGCTGGGATAGAGCTAAATTATCAAGGAACACCTGAGCTCTGGGTCCTGGAGTGCACCAACCAGGGGTTAGGCAGGCTTTCCATCCCTGGCACTTGCTGGCATGCAGCCTCAGATGGGGTGACCTGAGGGCCTGAAGCTAAAGTAGAGGAGTGACCCTGGTGCTTCTGAAGAGCTGACTAAAGGGGAACCGAGCCTGAGAGGATCTGTTTGCGACTCCTGTGAGTACAGACCAAAGATCTAGGGGCCCCGTTCTTTTTGTTAACCCACTTGTTCTAGTTGAGTCAGCCAAGGGTCCAGCTAAAGGGATCACTGGCTAGTGATCAGAAGATTTTCATCTACCTGTCCTTCACTACAAGAAACTTTGCTCATGCTCTTTATTTCTGCATTGCTACACAGGAGAAGTTTGCCATTTGTTCCCAGCAAGGGACTTCACCTATTACTCAATTCTAGATAAGCTAGAGTTCATAGTTTTGTTCTGGAATATCCCACTACAAATCCCCTACCCTATCCAAGTTCCTATAAAATAAAGCTACAAAAAAACACCAGAGAAGGAAACTGGTGTCTGAAATTAGGCACCACATCCCCAATAAAGCATATAGTTGAAGAGGTAGATATAAGATTTTAAAGGTGCCACACACAAGATATAATAAAAAAAAAATACATTTTTATTGTAATCATTAAAATATTTTATTAAATAAAAACATTTGTAAAATAAATTATCCATACAGTACTGTTACAATGTGTTCATCTCTACAGGTTTCGCCAGATTATGGCTTCTTCAGGAGATTTTGGTAGTGTATAGCATAACAGTTCACTACAAAAAACACAATATATTATTATACAAATACATTAATACAAAAATGCCAATAAATATACATTTGAGCAATGAGTCATGGTATATGTTGTTCAAATAAATCTGGGTAATTTAAACCCATAATTTAAATGAGCGCACATATTCATGGGTAGAATGGGGGAATCCCCCTCACCTTAATTGTTAATGAATGACTATTGGGAATTCAACATTCTATGTTGCACTGGGATATCAGTAACCGCAGACGGGAAAACAGGAGCCCAAGTGACAAACCCACCGTCTGAGGGGGAAAGAGACACACCCTAAGTTGATTGACAAAAAATATACAGAAAAATGTCTTGTAAACCTCACAAGGGAAGAGGTAGATCATACCTCAAATTGACACACATTGATAGGAATGAATTTCCAAAGTACAAGTTTGAACTCACTATGCAAACTTTGTTGATCCAAGAATGAGGTTAGGGATGGGAAACCAACCAAAGATCTTCTATCAGTACTAACGCTGAAACTAAGATAATAGTAATGTCATGGGGCTTACCTTGTTGGAGTCTGTAACGCAGAGATGTACACTCACCCTTGCAGATATCCACAGTCCAAGGTGACCAGGTAAGGAAGCCACCTGGGCTGTGAATCTGTGCACGGGGGCTTGGCAAGGAAGGTGCTCCAATAAGCAGGACCGGCAGGAATACAATGGGAAGGGAAGTCCAGGAATAACTGTAGTCACTGGATGACACGAGTCCGGATAAGGATCATTAAATGAGAGGAAGATAAGGTCACAGGAACAACAAGGAGCGAAGGTAAGGATGGAAGCCGGAGTCAGTCTGGAACACACACTCAGGAAACAGGAACACAGAAACAAAGTCTGTCAAACGGGCACTATCTGGAACAAAGATCAGCAATGAACTGACACTGCTCTAAGCGAGAGGCAGTGTTTTATAGCTTGCTTAATTGAGCAATTAGCTTCAGGTGGAAAATGAGAGATAGGAGTATACTCAGGTGAAGTCCAGCCCCCTAGTGCTGCAGGCAATACCAGATTAACAAGACTGGATCCATACGAGCTGAAGTGTGGCTCAGAGGTAGGATAACAGGACAGAATGTCAAAGTACACAGGTTCAAACCCCATGTCAGGTACTTAACTGCAACCACGCCTGGCTGTCTGTAAGCCATGGCAAGAACCGTGACAAGTAAAGAGTTGAGTATAGTGTCCCTTTAAGGGCATTTCTTATACCATCAACAAAATTATTAATTAGTGACGAAACGCATTGGGAGGAGCTTGCCAGCGTCACTACGTCCCACCCAGAAGTCGTAAGTCAGCCATCTTTTTGGTGGAAACCGAGGAACGTTCCCTAATGAGTGTTTTTTATGCTTTCTACTTACTGTGCCTTTGTGGGTGGTAAATGTAGGCCTTTGCTTTTACAATAAAGGTGTTTTAAACTTATTACGCTATGGGTGCATTCTTTTTGGTATTTCCCCCAGGCATTAGGTTGGTTGCTCACCTGGGTATTTAAGGTGGATCGTTCCTGCTTATCTTCTTATGTGGAGTACTGTTACCAAGGGATTGGTGCTATTTTGGCTGACTGAATTGCGGATGTCCCCAGGCTTTTTTCCAGTAGAGCGGGGCTTAGAGGTCCCTTAACCACTTACTGCTGATCCAATCTTCACCTGTCGGTAAGAGTTAGTGTGGGGTGGATGGTCTATGTCACTTCTCTGCTGTCCCAGACACCTGGGTGACACTCTGTAATCCTGAATTTATCTGCTTAACCACCATTCCTTTAGGACTTTGATGAACCTTATTATCCTTTTCTTATTTATCTACTAGCGCTGCTCATGTGTGCATTATCTCTACAAATCTTCCAGTATTTGTGCTAGCAGCTGGTGTCCAGTAGGGGGCGCAGGTTACTTTGTGTGCAACAAAATTAATAAACTGAATCTAGTTATTATACTTACAATATATTTTTTGATGTGTCACCCTCAGGCAGAGCTCCAACATGAAGCTGCCATGTCCTAGGACTCTTTATATTTCCCTCCACACCAGCCCCCGCCCCCGACGTCCAATGGCGCCGTGGGAGATGCGGACGCTAAACAATTGTCACCGCACATGCACGGTCCACGCCAGAAACGACTTATCGCGCATGGTGCAAAAAGTTCAACCGCGCCATGACGGAAAAGGGAAACCGATGCCCATAGCTGGTGTAGATAGGAAAACCTTTCAGCTAGACTCAATGTCTGCTAAAGGGGAACAACTGAATGATCATCAATGAATGAAATAAAGGGGACTGACACTGATGCACGTGGTGGCAAATGGACGCCAGCAGAGAGACCCAGGATATGCTGGCTCCCCCCAGTGGCGCTCTGGGTATCCATAGGCAAATGACTGTTGGATACCTGCCATCTAGTAAATAAGCAAATATGAAATAATGAGTTAAAATCAGGGCTTTTTTTCAGCTGGAACTTGGTGGAACTCAGTTCCACCACCTCTAGCTCAGGCCCTCTGCTCCCTGCTCACCACTATCACTTGTAAACACGTCCAGCTTCTGTGTTTATCATTGGCAGCTTGTCTCCAAACGGCCCCCACAGATCTGATGTCTTGAGTGGTTCCTACAGAGTACAGGATAGGGAAAAGGGATATGAAGGGGCCTGGGGTGCAGTGCAGATTCCAAAGCCCCACCTGGATGATCTCCCTGCAAGTGAAAGAAGAAGAGCCACCTACAGTGTGTGTGGGGAGGTTATAGAAGCGGCTGGGGGCTTCAGCTTAATACAGCAACACAAGTAAGACATGTGGAAGGGATGAAGGAGGGAGAAGATGGGGCAGTGGAAGGGGGGTTGCATGCAGAAGTCAGAGCTGAAGAGGGGTGAAAGTGAGATGTGGATAGGGGATGCAGAGGTAAACAGCGGTGGAAGAAGGTGAAGTGCACCCCTGAACTCTGCACTCTGTATGTAGAGCACCCCTGAACTCTGCACAATGTACATAGCACACTCCCGAACTCTGCACATAGTGCACACCAGAATTCTGCACTACACAACCGCCCAACTCAGAACTCTTTGACTACACCATTTAAGTTGAGGGGGGGGGGGGGAGTTGAAGGGTCGTGATTGAGTTCCTGCACCTATTTTCTGAGAAAGAAAACCCTGGTTAAAATTAAAATAAATATATTCTAAGTCATTTCATAGGTTAACAGGGATACCCCCCCAATGACCCTTTCATCAATATATTATATGTTTTACGTTACGTCAAATACGAAATAAAGCATTAAATCACAAAATGTTAATATAAATTCTTATCAGAGTTGCCAGACACAGAAGGAGCAATTGGGAGAAAGAAGACCAAATCATAGAAAGGACTTAAAGCTTAAAGCGGAGTTCCAGCCTCAAATACCTTTTCTAACTAAAAATACCCCTATAATACTAATCCATTGCCCTTTACAGAACTGCTATTCTCATACTTGCAAGGTGTACAGTATTGGATTTTAGTCAAAATCTTACTTTTAAAAACGCTGTCTGGGCGCGGCCATCTTAGACGTGGGCATCTGAAGCCACAGTGTAATCTGCTGTGCCCTTCTTCCTGATTCCCGGGAGTGTTCTGGGAGTTCTTCCTGATTCCAGCCTCCTGGGAGCGATGACAAACAGCTCCCAGGATGCAATGCAAAGGCGGAAGCGATGTCGGTGGCCACGGCCACAAAGGGGGGAGAAGGAGGAAGTACAATCAAAAATGCCCTGAAAATAAGGTAAGGGACCCCTCGAAAAAAAATTAAAAATGCCCAATTGTTGATCAGCATAGCGAGCACTCCAGGAATCACTAAAGTTGCAAAATAGGCCGGAACTCCGCTTTAAGGACTCATTTAACCCTGGCATTCTGGTCGCTTTTAAAGTATGGATCCATTTTGTTTCATGTTGTGATAGGATTTTGTCTATGTCACCCCCTCGTTCATGTTTAGCTACATATTCGAGTGCAAAAAAATGTCATTTTTGTCAAATCAAAGCCATGATAAAGGCCCATGTGTCTACATATGGGGGTTTCCATCTTTTTTTTTTAGATATAAATATTCAAAATTGTCCAAGTTTTGAGTTGGGCAAAAAATGAAGTCCAAACTCAAGACATGGATTTGATCGTCAGTAAGAGGAAATGAGGAAAGATTAATTTCTTGGAATTTCTTTGGTCACAGTTTTGGGGTTTGTCAGATCCCCATTGGACATTTTTCGTGGATTTTGTGTCGTAGGAGGTGTGACCTATGGTAAAAAAATGGATGCAGCGCACACGTCCCCCATAACGTTACCTGGTGTGTTGGATCCCACCTTCAATGAGGTGGGTATATTAAGTGATTGTGATACATTAAATGACAAAGCAACACCCCTAAACTAATCTTTGACTACATCGAGCTAAAGTGTAACTGGCTGTGGAAAACACCCTGTGCCTGGCTGCTAGTGAAGAAGTAAGGACTATCTGAGTAATACTCAAGCGGCCGTTATGGGGGTAGTGCTACATTAGTAAGTATTAAACATAGTACAGAAACATTTACCGGGGTCTACAAATAAAATTTTAGCTAGGTAGTATAAAGTTCCATTTTAACCGCTTGCCGACCGCCGCGCGACTATTTTCCTGCGACAGTCAGCCCCCTACAGGCAAAACGATGTAGGGCTACGTCGCTCGCCCCCGAGCCTCTAGAGGGCGAGCGCGCGCTGCCGGAGGCGCGCTCCCGCCCCCGCTCGTTCACTAACATCCCCGCGCGAGTGACCGGCAGCTCCGTTGTCCGCCGGTCACTCGCGATCTCCCGCTGGAGAGGGAGAAAGGCAGACGGCTGATGTAAATAAAGCCGTCTGTCATTCTCCCTGGTGTAACAGCAGAGACTATACGATCCTGCTATGTAGGATCATATGTCTCGCCACGCCCCCCACAGTTAGAATCACGCCCCTAGGGATACATTTAATCCACTGATCACCAATAAAGTTAACCCCTTCCCTGCCAGTGTCATTTTTACAGTAACAGTGCATATTTATAGCACTGATTACTGTAGTAATGTCACTGGTACCCCCAAAAGTGTCAAAAATGTCAGTCAAGGGTCCGATCTGTCTGCTGCAATGTCGCAGTCCTGCAAAAAAAATTGCAGATCGCCGCCATTACTAGTAAAAAAAAAAACAATAAAAATGACATAAATCTTTCCCGTAGTTAGTAGACGCAATAACTTTTGCGTAAACCAATCAAAATATGCTTATTGCGATTTTTTTTTACCAAACATATGTAGCAGAAAACAAATTGGCCTAAAATGTTAAAAAAAAAATTATTTTTACATTTTTTTGGGGGGGAATTTCATATAAAAAAATGTGAAAAATATTGTTATTTTTTCAGAATTGTTGCTCTTTTTTGTTTATAGCGCAAAAAGTAAAAATCGCACAGGTGATCAAATACCACCAAAAGAAAGCTCTATTTGTGGGGAAAAAAAGAACGTCAATTTCATTTGGGAACAGCGTCGCACGACCGGTTCATTGTCCGTTAAAATCACGCAGTGCCGAATCGCAAAATAGGCCCTGGTCTTTGAGCATCCAAACCCTCCGGGGCTTAAGTGGTTAATGCTTACATGAGAATTAGGTGATTGTGTGTACATGTAATTTTTATAAATAATTCTACTACATGCAATGAGTGAACATGATTGGAAGCTGTGCAGAACAAAATCAGGCTTCTTATATCCTCGCGGGATGGACAAATAAACATATTTGCATTTTTGCACCTGTAAAGAATAACTTTTTCATTTGCATTCTGTAGTAGTAGGCAGAATATTCTCCAATGTATCATTTTATTGACTTGACCCTCATGAAAAGATGCAAACATAGATAGATACGGAAACCTGCGTTACAAGCAGCTGTTAGCAGTTGGAGCTTTTCAAGCTAAAAGGTGTAATGAGCAATAATCTCCAACTGTGTGTTACTGTATATCGTTAGCAGGTGGGTGATCATCGCGCAAAAAACACCTGTGTGTAGGAACATCACAAAACATATGGAGAACTGGATGGATATCTCCATCTTAAATTTATGGTTGATTTTAGGAGCTTGTTGTGTATACACTTTAGGTAGAGGATGGATAAGTGCCAGGGATGTATTCAGGTAGGGACATGAATGATAAGTGCCGGGGATGTCTTCAGGTAGGGAAGGAATAGATGCCCGGGTTGTCTTCAGCTAGGGGAGGTATGGATGCTCAGGATGTCTTCAGGTAGGGAGGGATAGATGCTCAGGATCTCTTTCTTCAGGTAGGGGAGGGATGGATGCCCAGGATGTCTTCAGGTAAGGGAGGGATGGATGCCCAGGATGTCTTCATGTAAGGGAAGGATAGATGCCCAGGATGTCTTCAGGTAAGGGAGGGATGGATGCCCAGGATGTCTTCAGGTAAGGGAGGGATGGATGCCCAGGATGTCTTCATGTAAGGGAAGGATAGATGCCCAGGATGTCTTCAGGTAAGGAAGGGGTAGGGGAGGGATGCCCAGGATGTCTTCAGGTAGGGGAGGGATTGATGCCCAGGATGTCTTCAGGTAGGGAAGGAATAGATGCCCGGGTTGTCTTCAGGTAGGGGAGGTATGGATGCTCAGGATGTCTTCAGGTAGGGAAGGAATAGATGCCCGGGTTGTCTATAGGTAGGGGAGGTATGGATGCTCAGGATGTCTTCAGGTAGGGAAGGAATAGATGCCCGGGTTGTCTTCAGGTAGGGGAGGTATGGATGCTCAGGATGTCTTCAGGTAGGGAAGGAATAGATGCCCGGGTTGTCTTCAGGTAGGGGAGGGATTGATGCCCAGGATGTCTTCAGGTAGGGAAGGAATAGATGCCCGGGTTGTCTTCAGGTAGGGGAGGTATGGATGCTCAGGATGTCTTCAGGTAGGGAAGGAACAGATGCCCGGGTTATCTTCAAGTAGGGGAGGTATGGATGCTCAGGATGTCTTCAGGTAGGGAAGGAATAGATGCCCAGGATCTCTTCAGGTAGGGAAGGAATAGATGCCCAGGATGTCTTCAGGTAGGGTAGGAATAGATGCCCGGGTTGTCTTCAGGTAGGGAAGGAATAGATGCCCAGGATCTCTTCAGGTAGGGAAGGAATAGATGCCTAGGATGTCTTCAGGTAGGGAAGGAATAGATGCCCAGGATGTCTTCAGGTAAGGAAGGGGTAGGGGAGGGATAGATGCCCAGGATGTCTTCAGGTAGGGGAGGGATTGATGCCCAGGATGTCTTCAGGTAGGGAAGGAATAGATGCCCGGGTTGTCTTCAGGTAGGGGAGGTATGGATGCTCAGGATGTCTTCAGGTAGGGAAGGAATAGATGCCCGGGTTGTCTATAGGTAGGGGAGGTATGGATGCTCAGGATGTCTTCAGGTAGGGAAGGAATAGATGCCCAGGATCTCTTCAGGTAGGGAAGGAATAGATGCCCAGGATGTCTTCAGGTAGAGAAGGAATAGATGCCCGGGTTGTCTTCAGGTAGGGGAGGTATGGATGCTCAGGATGTCTTCAGGTAGGGAAGGAATAGATGCCCGGGTTGTCTTCAGGTAGGGGAGGGATTGATGCCCAGGATGTCTTCAGGTAGGGAAGGAATAGATGCCCGGGTTGTCTTCAGGTAGGGGAGGTATGGATGCTCAGGATGTCTTCAGGTAGGGAAGGAATAGATGCCCAGGATCTCTTCAGGTAGGGAAGGAATAGATGCCCAGGATGTCTTCAGGTAGGGAAGGAATAGATGCCCGGGTTGTCTTCAGGTAGGGAAGGAATAGATGCCCAGGATCTCTTCAGGTAGGGAAGGAATAGATGCCTAGGATGTCTTCAGGTAGGGAAGGAATAGATGCCCAGGATGTCTTCAGGTAAGGAAGGGGTAGGGGAGGGATAGATGCCCAGGATGTCTTCAGGTAGGGGAGGGATTGATGCCCAGGATGTCTTCAGGTAGGGAAGGAATAGATGCCCGGGTTGTCTTCAGGTAGGGGAGGTATGGATGCTCAGGATGTCTTCAGGTAGGGAAGGAATAGATGCCCGGGTTGTCTATAGGTAGGGGAGGTATGGATGCTCAGGATGTCTTCAGGTAGGGAAGGAATAGATGCCCAGGATCTCTTCAGGTAGGGAAGGAATAGATGCCCAGGATGTCTTCAGGTAGAGAAGGAATAGATGCCCGGGTTGTCTTCAGGTAGGGGAGGTATGGATGCTCAGGATGTCTTCAGGTAGGGAAGGAATAGATGCCCGGGTTGTCTTCAGGTAGGGGAGGGATTGATGCCCAGGATGTCTTCAGGTAGGGAAGGAATAGATGCCCGGGTTGTCTTCAGGTAGGGGAGGTATGGATGCTCAGGATGTCTTCAGGTAGGGAAGGAATAGATGCCCAGGATCTCTTCAGGTAGGGAAGGAATAGATGCCCAGGATGTCTTCAGGTAGGGAAGGAATAGATGCCCGGGTTGTCTTCAGGTAGGGAAGGAATAGATGCCCAGGATCTCTTCAGGTAGGGAAGGAATAGATGCCTAGGATGTCTTCAGGTAGGGAAGGAATAGATGCCCAGGATGTCTTCAGGTAAGGGAGGTATGGATGCTCAGGATGTCTTCAGGTAGGGAAGGAACAGATGCCCGGGTTGTCTTCAGGTAAGGGAGGTATGGATGCTCAGGATGTCTTCAGGTAGGGAAGGAATAGATGCCCGGGTTGTCTTCAGGTAGGGGAGGTATGGATGCTCAGGATGTCTTCAGGTAGGGAAGGAATAGATGCCCGGGTTGTCTTCAGGTAGGGGAGGTATGGATGCTCAGGATGTCTTCAGGTAGGGAAGGAATAGATGCCCAGGATCTCTTCAGGTAGGGAAGGAATAGATGCCCAGGATCTCTTCAGGTAGGGAAGGAATAGATGCCTAGGATGTCTTCAGGTAGGGAAGGAATAGATGCCCAGGATGTCTTCAGGTAGGGAAGGAATAGATGCCCAGGATGTCTTCAGGTAGGGAGGGATAGATGCTCAGGATCTCTTTCTTCAGGTAGGGAAGGGATAGATGCCCAGGATATCTTCAGGTGGGGGGGGTAGATGCCCAGGATGTCTTCAGGTAGGGGAGGGATGGATGCTCAGGCTGTCTTCAGGTAGGGAAAGGAAAGATTCCCAGGATGTCTTCAGGTAACGGAGGGGTAGGGGAGGGATAGACGCCCAGGATGTCTTCAGGTAAGGGAGAGGGGTAGGAGAGGGATAGATGGCCAAGATCTCTTCAGGTAGGGGAGGGATTGATGCCCAGGATCTCTTCAGGTAGGGAAGGAATAGATGCCCGGGTTGTCTTCAGGTAGGGGAGGTATGGATGCTCAGGATGTCTTCAGGTAGGGAAGGAATAGATACCCGGCTTGTCTTCAGGTAGGGGAGGTATGGATGCTCAGGATGTCTTCAGGTAGGGAAGGAATAGATGCCCAGGATCTCTTCAGGTAGGGAAGGAATAGATGCCCAGGATGTCTTCAGGTAGGGGAGGGATAGATGCTCAGGATCTCTTTTTTCAGGTAGGGAAGGGATAAATGCCCAGGATATCTTTAGGTAGGGGAGTGATAGATGCCCAGGAAGTCTTCAGGTAGGGGAAGTATAAGTGACCAGGGTGTCTTCAGGTAGAGGTGGGATAAGTGCCTGTGATGTCTTCAGGCAGGGCAGGAATAAGTGGCCGGGACATCTTTAGGTAGGGGTAGGATAAGTGCCCGGATGTCCTCAGGTAGCGAAGGGATAAGTGGCTGGGGGAACCTTCAGGTAAGGGAGGGATAAGTGGCCGGGACATCTTCAGGTAGGGGAAGGATATGTGCCTGGATGTCCTCAGGTAGGGGAGGGATAAGTGGCCGGGGGAACCTTCAGGTAGGGGTAGGATATGTGCCCGGATGTCCTCAGGTAGGGGAGGGATAAGTGGCCGGGACATCTTCAGGTAGGGGTAGGATATGTGCCCGGATGTCCTCAGGTAGGGGAGGAATAAGTGGCCAGGGGAACCTTCAGGTAGGGGAGGGATAAGTGCCCAGATGTCCTCAGGTAGGGGAGGGATAAATGGCTGGGGTATCTTCAGGTAGGGGTAGGATATGTACCCGGATGTTCTCAGGTAAGGGAGGAATAAGTGGCCAGGGGAACCTTCAGGTAGGGGTAGGATATGTACCCGGATGTTCTCAGGTAAGGGAGGAATAAGTGGCCAGGGGAACCTTCAGGTAGGGTAGGATATGTGCCTGGATGTCCTCAGGTAGGGGAGGGATAAGTGGCCGTGGGAACCTTCAGGTAGGGGAGGGATAAGTGCCCAGATGTCCTCAGGTAGGGGAGGGATAACTGGCCGGGGTATCTTCAGGTAGGGGTAGGATATGTACCCGGATGTTCTCAGGTAAGGGAGGAATAAGTGGCCAGGGGAACCTTCAGGTAGGGTAGGATATGTGCCCGGATGTTCTCAGGTAGGGGAGGGATAAGTGGCTGGGGGAACCTTCAGGTAGGGGAGGGATAAGTGCCCGGTATGTTTTCAGATACAGAAAGGAATAAATAGCCAGGGTGTCTTCAGGTAGGAGAGGGATAAGTGCCCGGGGTGTCTTTAGATTGGGGACATTTTGGACAGTGTTGATACAATCACTTCTTCTCTGTGTCCAAACTATTATTATCTGACTCCCAGCTTCAGAATATAAAGCACCAACTCTAACATAAAGGTCAGGTAGATGATTAATAAATCTATGAAATTGAGGAGATAATTATCAGAGAGGTTTAACAGCCTGAAAATATAATCAAATAGAGAAAAGTTATTTTATAACTCCAATCCTTTTAATTCATCTATGAGAATGATCGACGATTGCCATGGAAACAAGCTAGTTACTCAGAAAATGAGATAAAAAAATCCTTCACACTGTGTAAGTGTGGGACAGAAATTTACCCGTATCGGCAATGGTAAAACGTCAGTTTTGGATGGGCCAGTGTTTAACCCTTTCTTTGCCAGTTCTGCAGCACAATCAGGTTTGCCACCCACACCAATGAATTGCGCAACACTGGCTGAGAAGTTCACGAAAGAACTACATATACAGTATATATTTGGAAAGGAAGGCATTGTTCATTTTATGAGCTTGATTATAATTGCACAGCTGTCTACTAAAACAATACTTGACCTCCGGAAAGTTTTACCCCCCCTCACGACCGGGACATTTTTTGCTATTCAGCACTGTGCTACCTTAACCACTTAAGCCCCGGAGGATTTGGCTGCTCAATGACCAGGCCCTATTTTGTGATTCAGCACTGCGTGACTTTAACAGACAATTGCGCGGTCATGCGACGCTGTACCCAAACCAAATTGACGTCCTTTTTTCCCCATAAACAGAGCTTTCTGTTGGTGGTATTTGATCACCTGTACGATTTTTACTTTTTGTGCTATAAACAAAAAGAGAGCGACAATTTTGAAAAAATAACAATATTTTTCACATTTTTTATATGAAATTCTCAAAAAATATGTAAAAATCTAAATTTTTTAACATTTTAGGCCAAATTGTTTTCTGCTGCATATTTTTGGTAAAAAAAATCGTAATAAGAATATTTTGATTGGTTTGCGCAAAAGTTATTGCGTTTACTAACTACGGGAAAGATTTATGACATTTTTATTGTTTTTCTCTTTTAACGCGTAATGGCGGCGATCTGCGATTTTTTTTTTTGCGGGACTGCAACATTACGGCAGACAGATCTGACCCCTGACTGACATTTTTGACACTTTTGGGGGTACCAGTGACATTAATACAGTAATCAGTGCTATACATATGCACTGTTACTGTAAAAATGACACTGTCAGGGAAGGGGTTAACTGTACTGGTGATCAAGGGGTAAATGTGTCCCTAGGGGCGTGATTCTAACTGTCAGGGGCGTGGCTTGTGAAGTAATCACAGAGACATGCGATCCTATATAGCAGGATCGCATAGCCTCTGTGATCACTTCAGGGAGAAGTACAGACGGCTGTGTTTACATCAGCCGTCTGTCCTCTCTCTGCTGCGGGAGATCGCGAGTGGCCGGTGGCCATCGGAGCCGCCGGTCACACGCACGTGCTCCCCTGCAAACGAGCGGGGGCCGGGGCACGCCACCGGCAGGGCGCGCACTCGCCCCCTAGAGTCTCCTGAGCGAGTGACGTAGTACTACGTCACTTTGCCCAGGAGCGCCTGCCTGCCGCAGTAAAACTGCAGTGGGCGGTGCTGAAGTAGTTAAAGTGATTGTAAAGACTTGTTTTTTTTGTGGTTACATCAAAAGCCACGCCCCTTGACAGTTAGAATCACACCCCTAGGGACACACTTAACCCCTTGATCACTAATAAAGTTAACCCCTTCCCTGCCAGTGTCATTATTACAGTAACAGTGCATATGTATAGCACTGATTACTGTAGTAATGTCACTGGTACCCCCAAAAGTGTAAAAAATGTCAGTTAGGGGTCCGATCTGTCCGCCGCAATGTCGCAGTCCAGCTAAATAAATCGCAGATCGCCGCCATTACTCGTTAAAAAAAAAACCACCAAAAATGACAAAAATATTTCCCTTTGTTAGTAAACGCGATAACTTTTGCGCAAACCAATCAAAATACGCTTTTTGAAATTTTTTTTACCAAACATATGTAGCAGAAAACAAATTGGCCGAAACTGTTAAAAAGTTTTGATTTTTACTTTTTTTTTTGGGGAATTTCATATAAAAAAAAAGTGAAAAATATTGTTATTTTTGCAAAATTGACGCTCTTTTTTTGTTTATAGCGCATGATCAAAAAATCGCACAGGTGATCAAATACCACCAAAAGAAAGCTCTGCTTGTGGGAAAAAAAGGACGTCAAATTCGTTTAGGTACAGCGTCGCACGACCGCGGAATTGTCCATTAAAGTCACACAGTAAAAAAATCGCAAAAAAAACCCTGGTCAGGAAGGGGGTAAAATCTTCCGGGGCTTAAGTGGTTAAAGTTAATCCTGGATCTTCTGAGGTAACAAACAAGTTAAAGTCAAGGTTCCAGCACTAATTCAGCCAAGCAGTATTTGCAAGCGTCAGGAAGCGCTGGTCGACATTCAGCTGGCGCCAAGACAGCGTTAGTGAGCATTTTTGTACAAAGTCCCAGTTAAGCCTAGAAGAGCTAAAGGAGTATCCCACTCATTCCCATCTCCCATCCAATATACAATAAACAAAACAACCAAAGATGCCGCAATGTTCATTGTCTCAGTTTTCACACCTGGGTTCACAACCTAAATTTGTTGGGAGTGATACCGGTACGGGTGACAGATCCACCTCAGGCCCAAGGCCTGGAAATATTGCTACACTTGACTGAGAAGGAATGACATTTCTGTTTAGTGCTTATATGCTAATGTTGGATTCTTTACCCACTTGACCTCTGGAAGATTTACCCCCTTAATGACCAGGCCATTTTTTGCGATACGGCACTGCGTTAAGGTGAGAGAAGGGGAGCTGAGGTGCTAAATACCTTCTGGGAGGGGAGCTGAGCTGCTGAGTCACTTCTAGGAGGGGAGTTGAAGTGCTGAGTCATTTCTGGGAGGGGAGCTGAGGTGCTGAGTCACTTCTGGGAGGGGAGCTGAGGTGCTGAGTCGCTTCTGGGAGGAGAGCTGAGCTGCTGAGTCACTTCTGGGAGGGGAGCTGAGCTGCTGAGTCACTTCTGGGAGGGGAGCTGAGCTGCTGAGTCACTGCTGGGAGGGGAGCTGAGGTGCTGAGTCACTTCTGGGAGGGGAGCTGAGGTGCTGAGTCACTTCTGGGAGGGGAGCTGAGCTGCTGAGTCACTTCTGGGAGGGGAGCTGAGGTGTTGAGTCACTTCTAGGAGAGGAGTTGAAGTGGCGAGTCACTTCTGGGAGGGGAGCTGAGGTGCTTAGTCCCTTCTGGGAGGGGAGCTGAAGTGCCAAGTCACTTCTGGGAGGGGAGCTAAACTGCTAAGTCACTTCTGGGAGGGGAGCTGAGCTGCTAAATCACTTCGGGGAGGGGAGCTGAGCTGCTGAGTCACTTCTGGGAGGGGAGCTGAGCTGCTGAGTCACTTCTGGGAGGGGAGCTGAGCTGCTGAGTCACTTCTGGGAGGGGTGAACAAAAAGAAGAGGCGCCTCTAAGTGTAGACTTTTTTTTTCATCCCTAGGCCTTTTGGAAGCCCTGGCTTATTGGTACACTTGATGGCTGCCCTATATGTTGGCCTTTCTCCCCAAATATAGACTTACATGGATTTTTTGAAAAAACTGTGCGGCAGATGCGCCTGATATATATGTTTTTCCTACTTCTGGGAGGAGAGCTGAGGTGCTGAGTCACTTCTGGGAGGGGAGCTGAGGTGCTGAGTCACTTCTGGGAGGGGAGCTGAGGTGCTGAGTCACTTCTGGGAGGGGAGCTGAGGTGCTGAGTCACTTCTGGGAGGGGAGCTGAGGTGCTGAGTCACAACTGGGAGGGGAGCTGAGGTGCTGAGTCACAACTGGGAGGGGGGCTGAGGTGCTGAGTCGCTTCTGGGAGAGGAGCTGAGGCGCTGAGTCAGTTTTCAGAAAGGGAGCTGAGGTGCTGAGTCACTTCTGGGAGGGGAGCTGAGGTGCTGAGTCACTTCTGGGAGGGGAACTGAGGTGCTGAGTCACTTCTGGGAGGGGAGCTGAGGCTTTGAGTCACTTCTGGGAGGAAAGCTAAACTGCTGAGTCACTTCTGGGAGGGGATCTGAGTTGCTGAGTCACTTCTGGGAGGGGAGCTAAACTGCTGAATCACTTCTGGGAGGGGAGCCAAAACGGCTGAGTCACTTTTGGGAGGGGAGCTGAGGTGCTGATTAACTTCTAGGAGGGGAGTTAAGGTGCTGAGTCACTTCTGAGAGGGGAGCTGAGGTGCTGAGTCACTTCTGGGAGGTGAGCTGAGGTGCTGAGTCGCTTCTGGGAGGAGAGCTGAGCTGCTGAGTCACTTCTGGGAGGGGAGCTGAGCTGCTGAGTCAGTTTTTAGAAGGGGAGCTGAGCTGCTATGATCTTCAAGAATGAATTTCTCCATAGCGCCTGCAGCTACAGAGGTCAGCTCATTTACTGCTTGTCACAAATGTGTAAATAGTGCACTGTCCATAATCTGGCCACAAAAGCTTCCCCACACCTCTTGCATGGTCAGCCAGACAGGAAGTGATGGGAAATCACCTAAACGGAAGGAGTACCATTAAAACTTGACCCTTGTTTTATTGCTATCTGCATCCCCATTGGAGAGAATTTCTCCCACTTTCTGTGCAGTCATCAACACAGGAAGAGAGAATCTCTACAATAAAAGCAGAGACCACAATAAATCTTTCTGGAGAGCAGGGGATGGGCTGAACCAATGCTGAGTTTTTTGTTGTTCTGTGTGTCCTTGCTGGAGAAATCATTCTCACTTCCTGTATGGTTATCAGGACAGGAAGTGAGGGAAAATCTTTCTAGCGGGGACACCTAACCTTTCACCCTTAGCACACATTAGCTACAGTGCAATGCAATTTAGGTGTTGGCCAGAAGGGGCAGTACTTCACCACCAGATCTCCGGCACAGAACATATTCCGGCACTACCGCTGTTTGGAAATCCACTGGAACACAAGTAGTTTGGAGCGGCTTTTCTTTCCTTCATCCGGTATTCCGGACATATTTGTACACGCTCCATTTTCCGAGCACACCGAGCTCCTCACAATGAAGTTTTCGGCATTATAAATCAGGACATGAATTATGGAGAGGTCTTGCCTGTCACACTTAGCAATATTAAATTAGATTTTTCAATTCCCACTACAACCTGCTTCTGTTCTCCTTAATCATTTTTGTGATAACAGCTGGTATTCAGTCAGATGAAAAAAAAGGCAATCGTTCTGACGTCCCAGCATCCTTGGCTCCAGTCGTGACTGCGGCATGGATCGAGGAAAAAAAAAAAAACGCCAGCGGTTCCAGCTGCCAACATCCACTATTACAAGGTTTGTGCTGCGCGATATTTGTATCTAATACAGCCGTAGAAAATAACACAGAGGGTCAAATACGATTGCTTGGACTTTAACACGCATTAAAGCGCCTTCCGCCTTAGTATGCTTTTTTTATGTGTTTTTGATGCTTCCGTGATGCTTTTTTGAAGCTTTGATGAAGCTTGGCAAATGCCCTGTGTGGGTTGATTTTCTATTTGCTTTAACAGGGTCCAATAGTACCCCCACTCAGCAGATCCCCAGCCTATTAGCACCCTCGTGTTCAGCAGATCCCCTGCTCAGTAGTACCCCCACCTTTGCTGAAGCCCCTCTCAGTAGTATCCCCAGCTCTGCTGATCCCTTGCTCAGTAGTAACCCCCAGCTTTGCTGATCCCTCACTCAATAGTAACCCCCAGCTCTGCTGATCCCCCACTCAGTAGCAACCCCCATCTTTGCTAATCCGCCGCTCAGTATTACCCCCAGCTTTGCTGATCCCCCATTCAGTAGTACCCCCAGCTTTGATGATCTCCCACTCAGTCATAACTCACAGCTTTGCTGATTCCCAACTTAATAGTAACCCCCAGCTCTGCTAATCCCCCACTCAGTAGTAACCTCCAGCTTTGCTGATCCCCCACTCAGTAGCAACCCCCAGCTTTGCTGATTCCCCACTCAGTAGCAACCCCCAACTTTGCTAATCCACCGCTCAGTATTACCCCAGCTTTGCTGATCCCCCATTCAGTAGTACCGGCAGCTTTGATGATCCCCCACTCAGTCATAACCACCAGCTTTGCTGATTCCCAACTCAGTAGTAACCCCCATATTCGCTGACCCCCCACTTGATAGAACCCCTCAAGCTCTGCTGATCTTCCACTCAGTCATAACCCACAGCTTTGCAGAACCCCACTCAGTAGCAACCCCCAACTTTGGCAATCTGCCACTCAGTTATACCCCCAGCTTTGCTGACCCCCGACTCAGTAGTACCCCCAGCTTTGATGATCTCCCACTCAGTCATAACCCCCAACTTTGCTGATTCCCAACTTAATAGTAATCCCCAGCTCTGCTAATCCCCTACTCTGGCTTAGCTGATCCCCGCGCAGTAGTAACCCCCAGCTTTGCTGATTCCCTGCTCAGCAGTAACCCCCAACATTTCTGATCCCCTGTTCAGTAGCAATATCCAGCTTTGCTGATCCCCTGCTTAGCAGTAACCCCCAACTTTGCTGATCCCCGCTCAGTAGCACCCCCAGCTTTGCTGATTCCCTGCTCAGTAGTAACCCCCAGCTCTGCTAATCCCCCACTCAGTACTAACCCCCAGAGTTTATGATCCCCCACTTGGTAGAACCCTCAGCTCTGCTAATCCCCCACTCAGTACTAACCCCCAGAGTTTCTGATCCCCCACTTGGTAGAACGCTCAGCTCTGCTGGTCCTCCACTCAGTAGTACCACCAGCTTTGCTGATCCCCCACTCAGTAATAAGCTCCAGCTCTGTCGATCCCCCACTCAGTCATAACCCCCAGCTCTGCTGATGCCCCGCTCAGTAGTAACCCCCAACTCTGCTGATGCCCCGCTCAATAGTAACCCCCCAGTTCTGCTGACCCCTCACTTAGTTAAACCCCTGCTCAGTGGTACCCCCAGCTTTGCTGATCCCCCACTCAGTAGTAACTCCCAGTTCTGCTGATCCCTCATTCAGTATTAACCTCCAGTTCTGCTAATCCTCTGGTTTGCTGATCCTCCTCTCTCCTTTGTCTCCTCCTGCTAGATTGCGAGTCCTAAGATGCTCACTGCATGTGACAAAAAAGTCTGGTTGATGTGGTTGAATTTGATATGGTCCATTAAAAAAGAAGAACATATTCTGACTTTTTATTAAAGTTTTTCACATTTGATGTTTTCCTGTTTCCTTTTGTAATACTTTACATATATTATAATTAAATATTGTCTTAGGGGTCAATGTATCAAATGTTCACTGTGCAGATATGACAAACATTTGGACAATCAGGAAGAAAATTGCCGTATTCTCTCTAAAACAGGGATTCCCAAAGTACAGCCCTGCAGCATCTACACCTACACATCTCATGAGGCATTGTAAAACACTGACATTCACATACATGACTAGGTATGATGGAAATTGTAGTTCCTGAACAACTGGAGGGCCGTAGTTTGGGAATCCCTGCTCTAATACATGTAATTCCTATATAATCATCGCCACCTAGTGGCCATAATACATTGTTTTTCCTAAAAAATCCTTGGGGAAAGATAAGCATTTCGGCCACTAGATGGTGATGACATTATAGGAACCACACATAATAGAGGAAGTACGGTCATTTTCATCCAGATTGTGCAGATGTTTGTACATAGGCCCCTTACAGAGAAACTTTACCTATTTAAAAAATAATAAAATTTAAAGTCAGCAGCTACAAATATTGTAGCTGCTGACTATTTAAAAAGCAGGTCCATGGAGTCCAGCGCAGCCGATTCTTCTCACCGCTAGGGGTCTCATGTGCCGCCATCTTGGAATTGATATTCAGCTGTGACTTCCTGATGAATCACAGCCGCCTCCCCAGTGTGCATGAGCAAGACCACAAGGTGCCATGAGACTGGTAGTGCAACCTCCTGAGATACGTAGCACCCGCTCCCTGTAAAAACAAAAAGAAGGGTGGGGGTTGGGGAGAAATCTGAGCAGTACTTTCCGATTGGAGTGAAGGTCTACTTTAAATCTTCATTGGCCAATGAGTGTCACGATGGGCATTTGCTTCTTCTGGAAAGTTCTGATTCAATGATTGTCCTTGTCAGAGTCAGCAGGTAGTGAAGACCCTTCTGCACAATACGGGAAAGTGCCGCATCGGCAATCTAGTTTATATATGCAATGGAAGCAAAAAAAAAAAAAACTGTTCAGCATTTCAAAGCCGTACTTCACAAAACAAGAAACAAATGTGTAAAGCTCCAGCGTGTAAGAAAGCGGAGTTCTGCTTATCTAGGCTAAACACACCGCGCGTTCCGTCAATGCCGCCACTGCCGGCTAATACAAAGAGAGCCAGCATCACGCCGGCGAGTTCAAAGCCCATCTCTAGACAGCAAAGGCATCTAATGAAACAATATTCCCACCAATGTTTATAAAAGACACATTCAGCCGTGCGGCTAAATAATGTTATCTGGAAATAATTGAGTATTGAAGCTGAAGGGTAGGACAAAAAAATACAGGATGCAAAAACAAAACAGCTCTGACTGCAATACTCACCTTCAATATGGAGCTGTCCCCTGCAGTAATTCCTTACCACCACTAGATGCCACCAGTCATGGTGAGCCCAGGTTGCCAGCTTGGGTTCACATAGGGATAGCTAAAAGACTAGTACAAAAAATATATACAGTATATATATAAAAAATGCTGAAATGCTCACCTTCACTCTGAAGTTGTCCCCTGCAGTAATTCCTTTCCACCACTAGATGCCACCAGTCACGTGAGCCCAGGCTGTCAGAGACCTGCCCCCTGGGTGCACGTCATTGCACCAGCCCGGGTTCACATATAGTAGGAATGTCTAAAAGACTAGTACAAAAAAAGAGATATAAAAATAAACTAGTTCTGGCTGAAATACTCACCTTCACTCTGGAGCTGTTCCCTGCAGTAATTCCTATCCACCACTAGAGGCTTGGGCAAATGAAAAAGCATTTACACAATGGGGTCCAAAATGAGGCTTTGCTAGAGGTTGTGTGGCTCAAGAGTTGTACATTTGCTGGCTTGTATTTGTTTTCTCAATGCACCATTGGCTAGATAATAAAAAAATCTCTGGCTGCAATACTCTCCTACAATCTGGTGCTATCCCCTGCAGTAATTCCTTTCCACCACTAGATACTGCCAGTCATGTGATCCCAGGCTGTCAGAGACCCGCCCCCTGGGAGCACGACATTGCACCACATAGGGATGGTGCAGAGAGGGGTGCCTAGACAGCAAAGGCATCTAATGAAACAATGCTCCCACCAATATTTATAGAAGACACATTCAGCCGTGCGGCTAAATAATGTTATCTGGAAATAATTGAGTATTGAAGCTGAAGGCTAGGACAAAAAAATAGGATGCAAAAACAAAACAGCTCTGACTGCAATACTCACCTTCAATCTAGAGTTGTTCCCTGCAGTAATTCCTATCCACCACTAGAGGCTTGGGCAAATAAAGAAGCATTTACACAAAGGGATCCAAAACGAGCCTTTGCTAGAGGTTGTGTGTATAAGGAGTGATGGTTCAGCATGGCGCCCATGCCTCTGAAAAAAATCACATATGATGAAATGCGTAAGTAATGGGTGGAGCTGCATGCTGACGTCATTGCGTAGCCAGAAGTGACTCAAAAGATTTCCATTTTCCGGCTTGTATTTGTTTTCTCAATGCACCATTGCCTCCTAGATAATATAAAAAACTCTGGCTACAATACTCACCTTCAATCTGGAGATGCCCCCTGCAGTAATTCCTTTCCACCACTAGAGGCCACCAGTCATGTGAGCCCAGGCTGTCAGAGACCTGCCCCCTGGGAGCACGTAATTAAACCAGCCTGGGTTCATATAGGAATGGTGCAGAGAGGAGTGCCTAGACAGCAAAGGCATCTAATGAAACAATATTCCCACCAATGTTTATAAAAGTCACATTCAGCGGTGCGGCTAAATAATGTTATCTGGAAATAATTGAGTACTGAAGCTGAAGGGTAGGACAAAAAAACAGGATGCAAAAAACAAAACAGCTCTGACTGCAATACTCACCTTCAATCTGGAGCTGTCCCCTGAAGTTATTCCTTACCACCACTAGATGCCGCCAGTCATGTGAGACAAGGTTGCCAGCCTGGGTTCACATAGGAATAGCTAAAAGACTAGTACAAAAAAATATATAAAAAATGCTGAAATACTCACCTTCACTCTGGAGCTGTTCCCTGCAGTAATTCCTTTCCACCACTAGAGGCTTTGGCAAATGAAAAAGCATTTACACAATGGGGTCCAAAACGAGGCTTTGCTAGAGGTTGTGTGTATAAGGAGTGATGGTTCAGCATGGTGCCCCTGCCCCCTAAGAAGTCACATATGATGAAACACGTAAGCAATGGGTGGAGCTGCATGTTGAGATCATTGCGTAACCTGAAGTGACTCAAGAGTTGTCCATTTCCCGGCTTGTATTTGTTTTCTCAATGCGGCATTTCCTAGATAATAGAAAAAAACTCTGGCTGCAATACTCACCTTCAATCTGGAGATGTCCCCTGCAGTAATTCCTTTCCACCACTAGATGCCACCAGTCATGTGAGCCCAGGCTGTCAGAGACCCGCCCCCTGGGAGCACATCATTAAACCAGCCTGGGTTCATATAGGAATGGCTAAAAGTGAGGTGTGTAAGGAGTGATGGTTCAGCATGGCGCCCATGCACCTGAAAAAGTCACATATAATGTAATGCGTAAAAAATGGGTGGAGCTGCATGCTGACATCATTGCATAATTGGAAGTGACTCGAGAGTTGTCCATTTTCCGGCTTGTATTTGTTTTCTCAATGCGTCATTGCCTAGATAATAAAAAAAACTCTGGCTGCAATACTCACCTACAATCTGGTGCTCTCTCCGGCTCCTCTCCTGGACTGAAAGGTCTTCCTCTGATTTCATTGCACACTGTGAGCTTCTTGCAATTCTCTTCTCTTTCCTCCCCTCTTCGTTCCTCTTTTTTACTCTCCTTTTTTTCTCTCCTCTCCCCTGCTCACTTCTTTTTTACTCTCATCCTTTCCTTTCCTTTCTCCCTTCCCTTCTCTTCCTTTCCTTTCCCTTTCTTCCCCTATTCTTTCCTCTCCCTCTCCTCCCCTCTTCTTTACTCTTTTTCTCCTCCCCTCTCCTCTCCTCTTCTTTCCTCTCCTTTTCTCTGTTTTCCTCTCCTCCCCTCTTCTTTCCTCTCCCTCTCCGCTCTTCTTCTTTTTTCTCCCTCTCTTCCCCTCTTCCTCTCCTCTTCTCTCCTCTGCTTTCCTCTTTTTTATTCTCCTTCTTCTTTCCTTTCTTTTCTCTCCCTCTCCTCCCCTCTTCTTTCCTTTTCTTCTCCTCCCCTCTCATATCCTTTCTTCTCCCCTTCTTTTCTTTTTACTCTCTTCTCTTCCTTTCCCTCTCCTCTCCTCCCCTCTCCTCACCCCTCCTTTCCTCTCCTCCCCTCAGCTCCCCTCCCCTCTCCTCTCCTCTTTTTTAATCTCCTTTGTTTCTCTCCTTTCCTCTGCTCTCCTTTTTTTACTCTCCTTCTTTTTTCCTTTACTTTCCATTCTTTCTCTTACCTCCCTTTCTTTTCTTTTCCTCTCCCTCTCCTCTCCTCTTCTTTCCTCTCCCTCTCCTCTTCTTTCCTCTCCCTCTCCTCTTCTTTCCTCTCCCTCTCCTCTTCTTTCCTCTCCCTCTCCTCTCCTCTTCTTTCCTCTCCCTCTCCTCTTCTTTCCTCTCCCTCTCCCCTCCTCCCTTTTCCACTCCCTCTCCTCACCTCCCCTCTTTTTTCCTCTCCCTCTCCTCTCCTCCCTTTTCCTCTCCCTCTCCTCACCTCCCCTCTTCTTTCCTCTCCCTCTCCTCTCCTCCCCTCTTCTTTCCTCTCCCTCTCCTCTCCTCCCCTCTTCTTTCCTTTCCCTCTCCTCCCCTTTCCTCTCCCTCTCCTCAGCTCCCCTCTTCTTTCCCCTCCCTCTCCTCCCCTCTTCTTTCCTCTCCCTCTCCTTCCCTCTTCTTTCCCCTCCCTCTTGTTTCCTCTCCCTCTCCTCTCCTCCCCTTTTCTTTCCTCTCCCTCTCCTCTCCTCTTCATTCCCCTCCCTCTCCTCCCCTCTTCTTTCCTCTCCCTCTCCTCCCCTCTTCTTTCCCCTCCCTCTCCTCTCCTCCCCTCTTCTTTCCCCTCCCTCTCCTCTCCTCCCCTCTTCTTTCCTCTCCCTCTCCTCCCCTCTTCGTTCCCCTCCCTCTCCTCCCCTCTTCTTTCCCCTCCCTCCCTCCCTCTCTTCTTTCCTCTCCCTCTCCTCTCCTCCCCTCTTCTTCCCCCCCCCTCTTCTTTCTCCTCCCTCTCCTCTCCTCCCCCCTCTTTCCTCTCCCTCTCCTCCCCTCTTCTTTTCTTTCCCCCTCCTCTTTTTCCTCTCCTTGGTCACAATTAGGGGGTGTCCAGGTCCCCCTGTAGACTTCACTGCAGTTAAGCAACGCAGCCTGGTTCTGGACCCGCCCCAGAAGTACTCATTAAATAATTTCTCTGCCTCCCCTTTCTGGAAGCATGTAGACAGCAAAGTGATAGGTCTGAAAAGAAGAGAAATGTTATGTAGGATATAACTAGTAGACTAGTAGATCCTGCCCTCTTGTGGCCAGTATTTGGTACTTCATTCAGACTTTTGTTTAGAAGTAAACCATTTTGCTCCTTTACAAAAGATGACCACGCTGTGGTTGTCTTCTGGCTATAGCTCATCAAGGTTCCAGCTTTATTAGCTGGGGGGGCAAATCTACTGAATTTCCCAAGGGATATACCTGAGGATTTGGTCTGGAAAGCCCACAGGAGACATTTCTGGCTGATATCAGAAGGAGGCATCCAAATATCCAGAGACATTTGTGAGTACAGACCGGTGACTGTGCGCTGCTACTATCCATCATACATCAGTGTCAGCCTGGGTTGAAAGGTGGTGATTCATTACAGGGGTGAGCACTGCATACACTCAGGGCTGACCCTACCAGGGGTCCCGCTGGGTCCATTGGCAGAACTTGGAGAGGGGCGGCAAATTGACTCCCGGGATTTTTTCTCCAGCAGTTTTGTGTGCCATCAATTTGTGGCACGTTACGGGTGGTATTTCCCCATCTCATACTGCCGCCCGTAGTGCAAACTGATGAGTATGAGGAGGCGGAGCGTCTCCTCCGGGGAACGCCCCTCGCGTGATTGTGGTGCGCAATGACATCAGACATCTCACCAGTGGTGTATTTTGGTTTTGTGCTGCCCTAGGCAAGACTAAAATTGGGCGCCCCCAATGTAAATTTGGCCCACTCCTTCCTTTTAGACGGATGTGACTCCCTCCAAAATTTAAGGACTACAAGTCCCAGCATGAACCCCTGAGATCTCATGAGAGGGGATGGGAGAGAGAGGGGGGTGGGTGAGGGAGAGAGAGGGGGGGTGAGATACAAAGAGAGAGAGGGGGTGAGAGAGAGAGGGGGGTGAGAGAGAGAGGGGGGTGAGAGTGAGAGATAGAGGTGGGGGGTGAGAGAGAGAGGGGGGATGAGAGAGAGAGAGGGGGAATGAGAGGATGAGAGAGAGGGGGGATGAGAGAGAGGGGTAAGAGAGAGAGAGGGGTGAGAGAGAGAGAGGGGTGAGAGAGAGACGGGGGTAAGAAAGAGAGAGAGAAGGGGGGTGAGAAAGAGAGGAAGGGGTGAGAGAGGTGGCTCTAGCAACCAGTGGCTAATAAAGTCTCAGGTGAAGGGGGGGGGCTTTTTTGCTGCCCCCCCTGCAAAGTGCTGCCCTAGGCCTGGGCCTTGTTGGCCTAGGCCAAAATACAGCACTGCATCTCACGCAGGGCAGGCTGGATCTTCTAGGGCGGTGGCCGCGGCAGACACAGGAGTGATAGGAGGACTGAGGAAACACAGTGGGTGTTTGGTGGACCGGTCCAGGTGGTGAGTTATGGAAGAAGATAACAAGATATAGAATATTTTCTAAATTTATATTCATTTAAAATAATGGATGTGGGGGCCTTTTGGTGGGCGTGATTTTTTTCACGGGGGGGGGCAACATTTTATTCTTGGACCCAGGCAGCACAATGTCTTGGGCCAGCCCTGCCCCTACCCCATCGTATAAAAATTCAAAATAGTAACCACAACATACAAGGCCTTACACAACATCGCCCCCAGCTACATCACCAACCCAATCTGCCCAAATCGTCCAAATCGTCCTCTCCGTTCCTCCTAGGACCTCCCTGCTCTCTAGCTCCCTTGTTACCTCCTCTCACGCTTGCCTCAATGACTTCTCTAGAGCCTCTCCCATCCTCTGGAACTCCCTGCCACAGTATGTCCGGCAGGGGAGGACTGAGCCAGGGGGCAATTGCCCCCCGGGCCGCTCTGATGCCCTGTACAAATGCTGGGCCACTTCTGCCACAGACATGCCTGAAGAATTCCTGGTGAAGAGAAGTAAACATTCCCTACTGCTAAACTACTGAGTATAGGATGAAGAAAGAGCGTGGCCTCCCCCCAGCATGGATGGTGTAAACTGTGTCTGAGCAGAGGTCGGTTCCATGCCCCACTGGAGACTCTTCTCCCCCGGCCAGCCCAGAGTTCGTGAGTACCTAGAGTGGAGCTTCAGCCTGAAATTGGGGTCAGAAGGAGGCCACGAAGAGGGAGAGTGGGAGGAGGGCCGAGTCGCAGCACCATTGGCCTCTGGCTTGCACCTGGGCCGAAAGTTACCAGTCAGCCCCTGATGTCCGGTCAGCCCCTACCCTGTCCACCTTTAGGGGATGCTTGAAAACACACCTATTCAGGGACGCCTACCCCACCTCCACCTAAGATCTGTACTTGAGTCCCCTCCATCAGATCAGCCACTACCTTTTGTACTACCCCCCATGGGCATCCGCAAGGGGGGGCAAGTGCCCCCCCCCCCCCGGGAATCTCAACTTCCCCTTTAATGCGGTTGTTAAGCCACTTTATACCATCCTGTCTGGTCTGTTTAATAATCCTGTGTGCCCCTGTATCTGTGTATGCGTTTTAAAAAAAAATAAGCCGTTCTTTACCAGTTTTCAGATCGCCGGTCACGTGACCTGCCGGCTCCCTCCTCTTCCCATCTGGCAGCTGCCTGCAGTGGGTGGGGTATGAAGATTCCCTGCTGACGTCAGTAGGGAGGGGAGGAGGAGGGGAAGAAGAGAGGCTGAGAGGAGAAAGGAGGAGGCGGGTCACGTGAGCGGCGATCGGCGCTCTGAAAACTGGTAAAGAGCGGCTTATTTTTTTAGAACACAGACACAGGGGCACACAGGATTATTAAACAGACTACAGACAGGATATGAAACTTTAAATGAAACTACAGCAGCAGGAGGGGAGGGGGAGGGGGCACTGACACAGGAGGAAACAGGCAGGGAGGGAGGGGGTAGAGAGGACAGAGGAGGACAGGAGGGCTGCGAATGACGGAGGCACGTAGACTGACCACGGTGTCAGGGCTCAGCAGCCATGGTATCCCGTGGTCAGTTTACAGAGGGGAGGACATAGCCAGGCAGGATCAGCCAGGTATTTTAGGTGATAGAAAGGGGCCAAATTACACAGCAAAGCACTGTGCTGTATACCATGCTTTAAAGCGTAACTCCACTTTTGTTGAGAAATAAACATTCCCCTCTGGGTGATCTCTGTACATTGCAGGGATTGTAACAAACTTTGTTGCAGATTCCTTCCTTTTGTTATTCTGAAGAAATCATTGTTTGTTCCTCTGTGCTGAGTGGATCTAATGGGAGTGGTTTCATAATTATCTATCATCTGTGGCAGCTGCAGAGCACTAATCAGTCAATTTCACAGCAGCTAGACTAGTGTAGCCCAAGGGCGTAGATACGGGGGGGGTCAGGGGGTCCAAACACCCCTCCCCCCCAAGAGCATCAGTTGATTTCACAGCAGCTAGGCTAGTGTAGCCCAGTGGCATAGATACGGAGGGGTCAGGGGGCAGGGGGGTCCAACCCCCCCCCCCCCCAGAGCATTGGTCAATTTCACAACAGCTAGGCTAGTGTAGCCCAGGGGCATAGATACGGGGGGGGGTCAGGGGGGTCCAACCCTCCCCCCCCCCCCAGAGCATCGATCAATTTCACAGCAGCTAGGCTAGTGTAGCCCAGGGGCGTAGATACGAGGGGTCAGGGGGGGTTCAAACCCCCCCCAGAGCATCGGCCAATTTCACAGCAGCTAGGTTAGTGTAGCCCAGGGGCATAGATACAGGGGGGTCAGGGGGGTCAAGCCCTCCCCCCCAGAGCATTGGTCAATTTCACAGCAGCTAGGCTAGTGTAGCCCAGGGGCGTAGATACGGGGGGTCAGGGGGGTCCAACCCTCCCCCAGAGCATCGGTCAAGTTCACAGCAGCTAGGCTAGTGTAGCCCAGGGGCATAGATACGGGGGGGGGGTCAGGGGGGTCCAACCCCCCCCCCCCCAGAGCAACGGTCAATTTCACAGCAGCTAGGCTAGTGTAGCCTATCAGCTGCATGAGCCACACTGCCACTGGGAAGACTACCTGTCTCATCCTTGACATTGAAGCCATGTTTACTATTTGCTTCACTAACAAGTGTGCCTGCTGGGGGCGCTGTATATGCTGTATATATGCGCACCACAATTTTTCACAGTGTGTCAGATGTGCTAATTATTGTTCTCTGGGTACTCAAGGCTGAACCCCCCCCCCCCCCCCCCCAGGAAAAAAAATTATCTACAGCCCTGCTCAACAGTAGATCTCTTCCAGGAACAAATGACCCCCAAGCAACAATAGATCCATCACTAGTAATAATAGACAGCCATGCAAAAATAGACCTCCCTCCAGCAACAATAGACCCCCCCCCACACACACACACCTCAGCACCCCTTGCCATTACATATATTCAGTGCTGAAGGTGCCGGAACGGAGTTCCCCCACGTTCCTGCTGAAAAAAAAGCCCTGATAATAATAATAAGCTAGAACGACATCCTTCCACCACATTGCACAGGAAAGCCAAGCTATCTGCATCTCCGGACAGGAATGGAATTCGCTCGCTCAGCTCTTTCCGGGTTGTAATTGGCTATTCAGGATTGCAGCGTATTCTCTCCCAGTCTCTCCACCAATCCTCACCTCTCTCTCAGCGTATTTTCCAAAGCGCTCATCAGGGATACAGTGCGAAAAATGTTGAGGGAAGAAAGATTTGCTGGCGGCATCCGGGGAGAAATTCACAGCGATCAGCAGACCTATCGATCATAAGACTGCGCAGAAGAACAACTCCCAACAGCGGAATACCAATCCTCCTGACCCTCACAGTACACGTGCTCTGCCGATCAGCGGCACCTCGCAGGGATATCAGGGGAGCTCCGCGCCACGCAGGAAACTCTGCAATAAAATACACCTAGAAAGGAAAGATTCTGTACAAAGGAAAAAAATCCTATATAGTTATAAAATCAGGATTCAGTGTAACAAGGAAATCAGTCTTCTGAGATTTCCCACACCAGCTGAAAGCTGAAATCAGGCTTGCAGTGGGGGGTTGTTGTGTGTGTGCTCTGCGGTTAGAAGGGAAATCGGACGAATTGTTACCAGACTGATATAAAGTGGATGTATATAGGGGTGCCGATACCAAGCATTTGTATCAGAATCGCTACTCGCCCAATACTGATACCGATACTTTGCGTCAATACAAATTGAATGGATGCAAATCGCACTGCAAAGAATTGTATGCGACTTGAACAGGAATGTGGTGCAATTTCCCCCCACCGCTCCCATATGTGTGTGTGCAGGGCCAGGACAAAGGGTGGGCAGGAGCGGGCGCTGTAGTATCATGTGAGATTCGGGGGCACCACAAGGAGATTGAGGGGGGGGGGAATTTGTGTTGGGAGGGGGTGTCAAGGGGGTAGGAATATTTCTAGGAGGGGAAATTTGGGGAGTTGTGCTAGTGGTGGTGATTTTGGGGGGGGGGGTTTGTGCTAGAAATTGTAATATGGTGGTGGGGGGGGGGGGGGTTTGTGGTTTGTGCTAGGAGGGAAAATGTTTTTTGGGAGGGGGATTTGTGCTAGTAGGGATGATTAGGGGGCATTTAGGGGGTAAAGAATTTGTGCTAGGGAGGGGATTTTTTTTTTGGGGGGGGGTTGTGCTGGGAGCATATGTATCTTTTTGGGAGGGGGGGATTGTGCTGGGAGCATATGTGTTTTTTTGGGGGGAGGGGGGGTGACTGTGCTGGAAGCATATGTGTTTTTTTTTGGGAGGAGGGGTTGTGCTGGTGGCATATGTGGTTTTTTTTTTGGGAGGGGGGATTGTGTTGGGAGCATATGTGTTTTTTTTTTTGGGGGGGGGGTTGTGCTGGGAGCATATGTGTTTTTTTGGGAGGGGAGATTGTGCTGGGAGCATATGTGTTTTTTTTGGGAGGGGGGATTGTGCTGGGAGCATATGTGTTTTTTTTTTTGGGGGGGGGGGGGTTGTGCTGAGAACATATGTGTTTTTTTTTTTGGGAGGGGGGGTTGTGCTGGCAGCAAATGTGTTTTTTTTGGGAGGGGGGGGATTGTGCTGGGAGCATATGTGTTTTTTTTGGGGGGAGGGGGGGATTGTGCTGGGATCATATGTGTGTTTTTTGGGAGGGGGGGATTGTGCTGGGAGCATATGTGTTTTTTTGGGGGGAGGGGGGGTGACTGTGCTGGAAGCATATGTGTTTTTTTTGGGAGGAGGGGTTGTGCTGGTGGCATATGTGGTTTTTTTTTTGGGAGGGGGGATTGTGTTGGGAGCATATGTGTTTTTTTTTTGGGGGGGGGGTTGTGCTGGGAGCATATGTGTTTTTTTGGGAGGGGAGATTGTGCTGGGAGCATATGTGTTTTTTTTGGGAGGGGGGATTGTGCTGGGAGCATATGTGTTTTTTTTGGGGGGGGGGGGGTTGTGCTGAGAACATATGTGGTTTTTTTTTGGGAGGGGGGGTTGTGCTGGCAGCAAATGTGTTTTTTTTGGGAGGGGGGGGGGATTGTGCTGGGAGCATATGTGTTTTTTTTGGGGGGAGGGGGGGATTGTGCTGGGATCATATGTGTGTTTTTGGGAGGGGGGGATTGTGCTGGGAGCAAATGTGTTTTTTTTTTGGGAGGGGGGGATTGTGCTGGGAGCATATGTGTTTTTTTTTTTTGGGGAGGGGGGGATCGTGCTGGGAGCATATGTGTTTTTTTTGGGAGGAGGGGGGATTGTGCTGGGAGCAAATGTGTTTTTTTTTGGGAGGGGGGGATTGTGCTGGGAGCATATGTGTTTTTTTTTTGGGGAGGGGGGGATTGTGCTGGGAGCATATTTTTTTATTTTTGGGAGGAGGGGGGATTGTGCTGGGAGCAAATGTGTTTTTTTGGGAGGGTGGGAGGGGGGGGGGGGATTGCGCTGGGAGCATATGTATTTTTTTTGTAGGGGGGGTTGTGCTGGGAGCATATGTGTTTTTTTTTGGGGAGGGGGGGGTTGTGCTGGGAGCATATGTATTTTTTTTGGGAGGGGGGGATTGTGCTGGGAGCATATGTGTTATGAGAGGATTTGAGGTAAGCATGCAGATTTGCGCTCAATTCTTTTTTTTTGGGGGGGGGGGGGAGAGGATTGTTGCTGACATATAATGCTCATACATCTTGGGGCTCACAGTTATAAATCACCAACTAGGGACACATTTAACCCTTTTATCACCCCTTATAACCCCTTCCTTGCGAGTGTAATTAGTACAGTGACAGTGAATATTTTTAGCACTGATTACTGTAGTAATGTCACTGGTCCCCCCAAAAGTGTCAAAAATGTCAGTTAGGTGTCCAACCTGTCCGCCGCAATGTCGCAGTCCCGCTAAAAATCGCAGATCGCCGCCATTACTAGTAAAAAAAAAAAAATAAATAAAAATGACATAAATATTTCCCGTAGTTTGTAGACGCAATATCTTTTGGGCAAACCAATCAAAATACGCTTATTGCAATTTTTTTCCCAAAAATATGTAGCAGAAAACAAATTGCTCTAAAAAGATGATCTAATTCGATTTTTATTTATTTATTTATTTTTGGGAATGTTATATAGCAGAATGTAAAAAATACTTTTTTTTTTTTTTCAGAATTGTCGCTTTTTTCTTTTTTTTAATAGTGCAAAAATAAAAATATAAATAAAAATCGCACAGGTGATCAAATACCACCTATTTGTGGGGAAAAAAGGACATCAATTTTAATTGGGTAATAAATAAATATATAAATAAAAATGACATAAATCTTTCCCCTAGTTTGTAGGTGCGATAACTTTAGCGCGAACCAATCAAAATACACTTATTGGGATTTTTTTTTTTTTTTTAACCAAAAATATGTAGCAGAATACAAATTGGCCTAAAATGATGAAAAAGTTTGATTTCTATTTTTTTTTTTTATTGGGATTATTTATTTATTTTTTTATTTATATAGCAGAAAGTAAAAAATACTGTTTTTTTTTTTTTTTCAGAATTGTTGCTTTTTTTTGTTTTTAATTTTATTTGGGTAGAGCGTCGTACGACCGTGTAATTGTCCGTTAAAGTAACGCAGTGCCGAATTCGCAAATAATGGCCTGGTCATTAAGGGGGAAAATCTTCCGGTCCAGAAGTGACTAAGAATGGTAATTAGCCTTAAATGCAAAGAACCCCTCCCCCTCCTCCTATAATAGCCTCTCGAATGGCCATGTCCTTTATAATTGAATACCCAATACTTTCATTTCTCCCCGCGGTCCTCCGACCGCATAAATATTTGAATGTTTACGGAATCTCAGGAACAGCGACAATGCGGCAGCCGCTATTAAATGATTTCAGGCGAAGCCGGTGTCCTAATTTGCTCTCTTTTTTCCCCCCATTTAAGGACAGATAAGTCGACGGCGCGGTGAATTTTGACAGCGGTAGTGACCAGATTAAAAATGATAAAAGAAAAGCGACGGAGTTAAAAGGGGATGAAGAGAACGGATTGGGAAAGGTGGAAATGGCAAAGGAAGATTCCGTTTTAAGGAATGTTTGAACGTGCAGCAACAGCGACATCTTATGGACAAATTAAAAACAGTTTGAACATGATTACAATATGCTGCTACGGGGTTCAGTGGCACCAGATGCCTCACTGTGCGTTTTTGGTAACCCTTTTGCTGCCAGAGTTGGTTTTGGCCTTTGTTGTGAGCCTGAAGATTACATAAAACCCCCCAAACAAACAGACAAATTGAAAATATTTTGAACATAATTCCAAAATATAGCAGATGTAGAGCCGGTTCACACTACTGCGACCAGAAAGTCGCCCCATGAAGGAGCGACTTTTTAGTGTGACTTTGAAGAGACTTGTTTAGAGACTTGGAAGAGACTTGCGCACTACTTTGAAGAGACTTACATGATAGGCGACTTTGTCTGTGGGGAATGCCTAGCTAATCTCTTCCTTCTTCCTGGAAAGTCTGATAAAAATTTGCTTGAAAATAGAGAAGGATCCAACTTGGAGGCCACTCCCATTGAAGTCTATGGGCACAAGTCGGATACAAGTCGCCTTAAAGTAGTACAGGAACCTTTTCTGAAGTCGGAGCGACTTCATTAGTACATATTAAGATGGCTCTCATTCATTTACATTGAATTTGTGATGACAAGAGACTTGGGGCGATTTGAGGGCACATAAGTCATGTCCCAAGTCGGAGTAGTGTGAACCGGCTCGTAGAGGGATACAAAAATACATTGTTAATAAACATTGTTCAGAGACAAGATGGAGAGATACAAAGTAACATTGTTTATAAACATTGATAAGCCAGGAGATAGAAAAATACAAAGTAACATTGTTTATAAACATTGACCAGACAGGAGGCTAGAGAGATACAAAGTAACATTGTTTATAAACATTGATCAGACAGGAGATAGAGAGATACAATGTAACATTGTTTATGAACATTGATCAGACAGGAGATGGAGAGATACAAAGTAACATTGTTTATAAACATTGATCAGATAGAGAGATACAAAGTAACATTGTTTATAAACATTGATAAGCCAGGAGACAGAAAGATACAAAGTAACATTGTTTATAAACATTGATCAGACAGGAGATAGAGAGATACAAAGTAA